>NC_141694.1:1278802977-1279262977 GCF_964263255.1 Lissotriton vulgaris | reverse complement strand
GACAAAATGCAATTTCTACATTTTGTGCACAAAACTTGAAAGTGGAAGAGACCTCAAACAAGCGTGCTAGGGAGGTAGTTCATCGCAGCAGTTCCACCAACCTCCAGAAGAGTAGGTACAAGTGATAATACGGGATGGAAGGGGAAAACTGTGATGGAGAAATAACTGTGCAGAGGTCCTTCCTTCTGAGAGGAGCGAACACTCACTGGTTTAGGCACTGGGGATAGAAATGAGTCTCTTCTGCAAGTAACATTATTTGACAGGCTAAATGTGCATATATGGAGGGTTAAAATAAATGCACTTCTTGTAGAAGTTCACGTTTTTGCTGCTCAGACATGTAATGTTCAAAGGCGAAATTTAGAAGTACCTCCCCTAGAGGTCAACATACTTAAGTCCCTTCTGCACAAATAGCTAATCACAGTGATTCTGAAGGGGAAATGATTGTTGAAAAGTAATTATTAGTATGGAATGCTGTGAGCTGGCACTGTAACATCTTAAGCATTTGGTGGGCCCTATGCAAAACATATTTTTGGGGCTCTCCCCGGAACAGCTTTGAATTGTATTTACTCGTTAAAACGTACAGTAAAAGGGTCACACAAAAACAGTTAAACTAAGTCTTACCCGAGGATACTGGATAGCAAAAGGTAGAGTCAGATGTGGACAGAGAAGTAGGAGAGACGTTAAGATAGGAATAAAGGTAAACAAGCATTTGCAATGTAATAGGTCTCGCAGTTACCCAAGTTTAAGCTATTGGTATTGTAAATGTCAATGCCTTTTCTTTATGTTTTAAAACAAAAACAAAAATAAAAGGCATTGCTATTTGTAATGTCAATAGCTCAAACGCATAAATGTGAGACCTATTGCATTGGATGCATGCATGATGGGTGGATGCATGGATGCATGCATGATGGGTGGATGCATGCATGATGGGTGGATGCATGATGGATGGATGGATGAGTGGATGGATGGGTGGGTGCATGAATGATGTATGGATGCAGGGCGGGTGGGTGGATGCATGAATGATGTATGGATGGATGCATGCATGCATGATGGGTGGATGCATGATGGATGGATGGGTGGGTGCATGAATGATGGATGGATGGATGGGTGGGTGCATGAATGATGGATGGATGGGTGGGTGGGTGGATGGATGGATGCATGAATGATGTATGGATGATGCTTGCATGATGGGTGGATGCAGGATGGATGGGTGAATGGATGGATGGGTGGGTGCATGAATGAATGATGTATGGATGCAGGATGGATGAGTGGATGGGTGGATGCATGAATGATGTATGGATGGATGGATGCATGATGGGTGGATGCATGATGGATGGATGGGTGGATAGATAGATGGGTGGGTGCATGAATGAATGATGTATGGATGCAGGATGGTTGGGTGGATGGATGGGTGGATGCATGAATGATGTATGGATGCATGCATGCATGATGGGCGGATGCATGATGGATGGGTGGATGCATGAATGAATGATGTATGCAGGGTGGATGGGTGGATGCGTGGATGCATGCATGATGGGTGGATGCATGATGGGTGGGTGCATGAATGAATGATGTATGGATGCAGGGTGGGTGGGTGGATAGATGGGTGGATGCATGAATGATGTATGGATGGATGCAAGGTGGTTCGGGCTTGCTCGCTGCGCTCGATCGCTGCGGTGCAATATGCAAATTAGTTTACGCCTGACCACTTTCAAATGTCACCAGCCGCCCCTGGAATTTAGTACTTTTTAACTACGCACGCCAGCCCGGGAAAGTGATGTATCACCAAAAGGCACCGAAAACAATGTTTTCAGGAAGATGAAAACGGCTGCCACACACAGGGAGAAAGACACACTAACATAAACATTGTGGCACACACAGATGCTTATACTGACACACAACTGGGCAGGATGGAACACACTCACCCAAACAGGCACACATACTCACATAAGCGCATTGGGAGGCCCAAAGGCATGCCGCCATAAGCACAAAGCTACACACAGTCCTTACCAAAACGCACTGACGACTTCTGACACAGAAAAACACTTGAGATTTACAGTCACGGACACAAACCCCTTCACACACACTAACTGAGTCACTCAGAGAAACATATCACATATACAAGGGTCAAGGACCCAATCAGACGAACACATATGTCACAAAGACACTGAAACAAACCTGCACACAGACATATTCAAATGCATAAACATTTAAAAACAGGTGTACAGATTCATGTTAACAAAGTGTGCAAACTTTTTACAAACACGTAAATGCAGACACACAGATTTGCAAAAACATGCAGACACACAAACACTCAGACACAAACAAAACACACGTAAGCTTATATACAAACACACACAACTTTAGAAAAAGTCAGGAGGGTGAAAACGTGATGTATCATTCACCCTCCCGACTTTTCCAAAGTTGCACAAACTCGCCGATCAACAACGACGTCACTGACTGTGTGTGTGCACGGGCGCGAGGTAGTGTGAGACAACGCTATTTTATTTTTGCTTTGTTAACAAATTTACTTTTTCGTTTACAACCTTCACGACCCCCTCCTTCCCTCCCGCCCCCCCCAATAAAAAAAGTTGAGTAGATTCTCAATGAATGTGCAACAAAATATCCAGAATAATGAAAGAGGTTGTGGGTTGGTTCCAAAAACAGTTTGTTATGGGAATCCCATAGTGAGCCTTTTTCTTGAAAACAGCACAAAAGGCTCAAGAAAAACCCACCAAAGTTGGGCCGCCGTTTTAGTCACATGTGCGTGACATACTGAGCTGCATTGTGCACATAAAGCTGCAGTCGCTCAATTTGTGTGCCAAATACATCCAACCGTATGAAAATGAAGTGAGGCACTAGCGGTCACACCTGCGACATGCAACTAACTAAGTTGCCGTTCTCAGTCATATGTGAGTAACATACTGGGCTCCATTGTCCACTGTAAACATGCGTACAAAGCTCCTTGGGCCTCCACTATAAAAACGGGTGCATAGCTCCTTGGGGCAACAGCGTGGAACGAAGCGTCTCAGGAGATCTGGCTACTTTGTTACCTGCCCTGCTTATTTATAAAACTACCGCGTGGAACGGAGCGTTTCAGTCCCCTTGGGCTGTCTCCTGCGACCTGCAGCTGAGTCGCCGTGCAGCTCAGTCCCTGTTCTTAGTCATATGTGTGTGACTCATTAAGCTGCATTGTCCACTATAAACACGCGTGCATAGCTCCTTGGGCCCACAGCGCTACAGCGTGCAACGGAGCGTCTCAGGAGATCGGGCTATTACATTGCATTATTTTCGTTTTTTATTTGTACGGCACATAAAAGTCCCCAGGGAACGATTCAGAGCACATTGCGGGTAAAAGTATAACAATAGAAGGGGCAGCACTATACACACAGATAAAGAGATATAGCACATGTAAACGTATCAATTTGCCTTCAACGTATCAAAAACAATCAATCACCCACAAATATGTTCAAAGTTTTATGTGTAAGGCACTCGCGTTACTTTAAAACAAAATATATACCTGAGGTGTCCATGTTTTAGTGTATGTGTGAGTGGTGCGGAAGAGAATAAAGGGATCAACCGAACACACATAGCACAGCAAACAAACTCACCGCCGCAGCCCGGCTTCAAAAGGAAGCCAGGCAACCTTTGTTGGGACGGGGGCGGGGCCGGACAAAAACAGGAAGCAGGCGCTCCTGTGCCCGCCGGAGGATTTCCGTGTTAGCTAGCGGGGCTCCCGTGCTCGTGGAGAGCCCCGCGGCCCCCGCCTGCTAACCTGAATGACCCGCTGGCTGCCGAGGGACACGCAAGAAGAACATGGTGAGTGGGGTGTGAGGGGGATGTGTGCGCGCGCGTGTGTGTGTGCGCACGTGTGTGTGTCTCTGGTGAGGTAAGGGGGGGAGCGTGTGTGTATGCAGTGTGTGTGTGCGCGCGTGTGTGTATATGCGACGGCGGGGGTGGATTCTCTGTATGTATGGGTGCGTGCATGGGCGCTTGTGTGTCTCTGTGTATGCGCATGCGTGTGTGGTGCCGTGCGCGCCCTCGCGGAGGAATCAGACAGCGACGCTCGTGCGTGAGCTCTGTCTTCACATTCCTCCTAACACGCCAGCAACAGATGTCTCGCAGACAGCAGGCTTACGCCTGCTTTTTACGTCTGCGAGACCTAAAAAGCGAGAAAAGTCACATTCCCAGTGCCTTTGTTGGAAGGTGGGGGCCCTGGGCAATTGCCCGCTTTGCCCAGGTCTTAAAACGTCTCTGAGCTAGCCACCAATCAGAATGGACTCTCTGCAGGCCATAATTACAGTTACTGGGGCATTTTGGGCTGCGCATTTGGCCTCCGCATTTTGGGCCCCCAGCTCCATGTTCACGGGTGTGCTATGGGTCTCAGCCCCATCCCCACAGCCACGGATCCAACCCTCCACCATTCAGGGTTAAAGGCAAACAATTGGGAAAATAGTGAACGTCTTGAGGGCAGAAGCTGGCTCTCACCTGAAGCTGGACTGGAAAGAAATGTTTTTTTAAATTTTCCTTCAGCGCTCCTACTACTTTGAAGCCCCATTTCAGACACACTGTCAGGGCTCTCCCCTGGCTTTGTTAAGAGGGAAGCCCGATAAAACGTATAAAAAGTAAACTAAACTAACTTGTTTGTTTATTTTTCTACTTCTCTGTGGCAATCCGGTTTGCACTCTCCTTTTAGAAAGTAAGGGAGGACCCTGAAGAGCCGTGTCTGAAACATCTGCATCAGAGAGAAGGGCCATGGAAGAAGGGAACAGTTTACTTGCCCCTTATGATTCAGATGAGAGGCAGCAGCTGCTCCCACTACGCTCTGTTTTGGCTTGAGGATTGTTAATCGCCTTCTTGCTCTTCTCTGAAGGACAATAACGGATAACCCTTATTATGCAGTGGAATGTTGAGAGCTCAATTGCACACAATAGAGTACATAGGGCCAATAATGGCTGATACAGGCCATCTACACCAACATTGTATTGTATTGTAATTGCATTTATATAGCGCTTACTACCCCTGACGAGGCGTCAAAGCGCTTTTTCAGCGAGTAGCACGCTACTCCGGGACCCACAGAGGATTCGTGTTGAATTAGTATAGTGAAACATGCAAGTACATTTTAAGTGGTGGATAGGTTAGTCAGTTATTTGCAATGGCAGCAGAAGGATAGAGGAGGACAAATGTTTGTATTTATATAGCACTTGTTGACGCACACTATTCAGGAAGCCTACAAAGGATTATTGGTGAAATAATATGGTGAAATATGAAGTAATTTCAGTGGTGGATATTAGTCATTTACTTGGAGTGAGAAGGATAGCGGAGGGATAAAAGGGGAAGAAAGATTTGCATTCATATAGCACTTGTTACCCCTGTTGGGTGTTGAATCGCTTTTCTGGCGAGTAGCACGCCACTCTGGAACCCATAAAGGATTACTGTTGATAATTAGTATAGTAAAAAAAGATGAAGTAATTTGAGTTTTGGATATGTTATTCAGTTATTTGGGTAGTATATTAGTATAGTTTAATATGGAATTTGAGAAGCGAACATGTTAGTCTGTTAATTTTGATTGAAAAGCATAGTGGAGGGATAAAAGAGTAAAAGATATATTTTTTTTAAGTCTTAGTAATAGGAAATAGGAGGAGGCTTTTGGATGAGTAAAAAGGAGTTTTGGGTATTGCTAAATGAGAAAAAGGGCTGCATTTCTAGCCCTAGTCCCGACCAGTCTCAAACAGGCAACTACACTTGTCCTCTACCCTTAACAGGCTCAAACAGGTAACTACCCTTGTCCTCTCCGCCCTTAGCCGAGATGCCCTAAGCCTGGCCTTTTTTATAGCCCTAGTAATCAGGTGACCCCTTCAGCAAATGGGAACCCTAACACTATCCAATCACAACACTAGCCCTAAAATCTAGAACCAGTAGGAGACCAAGACTTTACAACCAATATTAGCCCTAGTCCAAGCACCCAATCAGTTCAAAAACCCTGATCTCTACGTCCAATAAAGGCCTTAGCCCTACCAGTAGTCCCAACCCAAGTCCAAGCAGCCAATGGCACAGGTAGCCCTAGTCCCTACTTCCAATAGAAAGCCTAACCCTACTCTTAGTCCCACAACTAGTCCAACAACCAATCACACCAGAAGCCCTAAATAGCTACTTCCAATTAAAGGTCTAACCCTAGCCCTACTGCTCGAACAGCCAGGTCTTCAGCTTCTTCCTGAAGGAGAGGTGGTCTTGGGTCAGGTTCCAATAGAAATCCTAACCCTAGCCCCAGTCCCAACCCTACAATGATTGAATCAGACCCAGAAACCAATCAGAACGCTCAACTACCCAACCAATGAGGACATTAACCCTAACCCAATAGAAACACCAGATACAAGCACCAATCAGTGTACACATGTGCCAATCACTAGCAGACCATATAAGGACCTAGCGACCTCAGACAAGGTTTGCTGGCCAGGGAGTTGGAAGCTGCTTCTCCTGTTCAGAATCTCCTAGGAGACAAACAGGCTCAATCCACACTTTGTTTTTCTGCAGGTAAAGGCTTCACTAACTCGAAATCTAACAACACTGTTTGAATAAAACTTTACTCCCCCTGCTGGCCAAAAAACGGAGTGCACAGGCCCCAGTAAATACAGTTTAAACAGTTCACAGAAGCACCCTCTGATGTACAATATCCCTGTTGCTGGGGGGTGGGGGCAAGGGGGCTGGCCTCACTGGCTTGTGAACACAAAATGGTGGCTGGGGGTGCACGGTTTTAACACACAGGTCTTAGCACAGAGCAAAGGAGAAATTTGGAGGAAAAACAGATTTGTCACCAAGGAATGAGAGGGGCAGAGGTTGGACTGCAAATCCCACACTTCAACACGTTAAATGCAAGCAGGAAAAACCACAAGTTTAGAACACAAAACTGGTGATAAAATATGCAATCACAGGCAGGTCAAAATTGCAATTTTACACTGTAACAACCACATGCAAAGACAGTAATCACAGAAAGAGAAAATCGTTTTTTAAACAACTTTTGTTTTGAGAAGAGACAGCACTAGTCTGTCTCCTTACCGTCGTGCGCTATATAAGAACCTATGACTTATGACTTATGACTTACCACTTCCTGGACTCTGCTCACTGCAATCTGGGGCACAGGTAGGCTGCACACCACAAGATGGAGGAGAATGATTTGGGGTGCACCCAGCAAGGCCTTAAGGGGCCTGGGCAGATGTGAGAGGAGGGCTCAGACTTGCCTGGTAGCTGAATATCCAATGGTCTGCTGGCCTGGGGGTGGGGGCTGGGGAGCTGCATTCCAATGTTTGTCTTCCGGTTTCCCCGGGTTTCATTTAGAACAATCTATTCTGTGGAGTGGACCTATGACACTGACATCTAACAACAGGGTAACCCTCAACCAGCCGCGCAATGCCCATTGGATTGAAAGGGCTTAAGCCACCATGCCCCCCCCCTCTCCCCCCGGTCGTGTTGGTCAGCCCGGGCCGTGACAGCTTCCCGGGCACACACACAGCAGCATCAAGTAGTTCACAGGTCTTTAAAAGACCATTTACTTGCTAATGAGGCTTTGTTGTTTTTTCACCCCATCTTAGAGCCCCTGCATCTCCACTGACTATTGCTGGAAGAATGAGCCCCCGTGAAATTTTTAGTAGCTCCCCCCTCCCCCACCCCGGAATGTGACTCTAGTTGCGCCCCTACCCACAACCCTGATCAATAAGCTCTGATTAGCCTTTTCTACTGATAATTATACCTAAATCTCAGTTTTTACTTTGTTTATCTTTCTCAGTACAAGCGCAACAGATAATCCACCACATTTACAGTATGGTGTACTTTGTACCCTACCATGGTGTATAATTTTACTACTATGTGCTCACACCCCACAAGGAGTGCCCTATGGCTAACACAGTGTATTTGACATTGCTTGGCCTGTTTGTATGATTTAATTTATTGCTTTAAGTAGCACCAATGCACCCCTATCTATTGATTGCATCAAAAACAAACTGACAATGGATTCCATTTCTGAGATAAGGATGTCCGTAGAATAAGCAGCATCTGTGCCGCTGCTATGGGGGGAGGCGCGTCGCCCCCCAAAAACGGCAGGAATGAAAAATAAAACACTCGTTTTATTTCTCCTTTCCTGCTGTGTTTTGGGGGCAGGGCCTGGGGGATGACAGCACTGAGGGGAGTGGTAGTGCACTCCCTTCACTGCGCATGATGGCGTCTCAGGCCACCCAAACCGTCATGGACAGTGAAGCTCTCTCCAACCCTAGCTGCATTGTTGGGGTCGGAGAGAGCAGACACAGACTACCAGTCTGTCCTGGAGCGCAAATCGAGGGGCTCAGGCCAATCCTGGAGCTATTCTCATGCATGAGAGCAGTTTCAGGATTGACCACAGGGCATTCTGGGAGCCTGTGCCTGAAGAAGAGAGCAGAGGAGCGCAACGTGGCCGGCTGAAGGTACATTTAAAAAAATATATTATTTATAATTTTCCCCTCTCTCTTAGCGACCCCTGTGCCTCTTCTTCCGCCTCACCACTCGTCCCATACACCAGCTGCTACTGAGAATACGATACATTCAATGTGCCCCGACACACAAGGAACTGACAACCATATGACTCATTGTTCTGTATACTGTCCCCCATTGTTAAAGAGGCAAAATTATGACTTAAATAAATCTTAGACTTGATTAGTCATTTAAACTCCCTAATTCCTTATTATATTCTGCCAATGTTTCTATTGTACTCAGCTTTAAAGGTCAGCATAGAAAGTGCTGCAGGCACGCTGAGCGGCAATGCGCATGAAACCAATGCCTTCTTTCAGTATTCATTTTGCATTTAAAAATAAGTGGTAATGTTTGGCAGAAGTACCAGTTCTCATACACAATGTTTTCATTCTGTAGAATTGTAATCATCTAGGTCTTATACAATGAATATAATGTGGTTTTCCTGACTGCTGCCCACACCCGGGTCAAAAAGAAAAGTGAATATGTCACTTCACGGAGTATGGATATAAACTGTATGCCATAAACAGCCAACACTTAGATGAAGATCTGGCTTTCTGCAAACACAAGCCCCATGTTAAGACAGACTTGTGGAATGAGGAGTCTGGGAACATAGAATGGAATTGCATTTTCCAAAAGTCATAAACATAGGTCGGTTCCAGCTGATAACAAACATTAAATAAAAGTCTTATTCTACACAGCACTATGCGGTTAGACTGGTATTATATGCATGCAACCTGCCGAGACCAACACAAGTCTTGCTAGAGGTCAAAGGGCAGGGCTGTCCATGTAATGTACTTACATCACCTCACTAATGGATTATGGCTAATGGTGCAAGGACAAAGTGACCGGGTCCAGCTCTTGTGTGGTGGATCACTGCATTTGTTCAACGAGTCCCAGGGTTATTTGGTAGTCTCTTCTTCTGAAGTTGGGCGGCAACAGGGGAGCTTTCCTTACATGTGGGTCACAGAGTCAGGTCCTGGTGGTATACAGCAGCAGCTCCTCCGCTATGGCGGAGCAGCTTAGCACCCCCTGCTGAGAGCCACCTGAGGGAAACAAAATGATAATAAATTGGTTTTATCATCATTTCATTTTTCCCGATTACCTCTAGAGCAAGCCACGTCTGGGTGGGTCGATCCTTGTCTGTCATCACAGCCAGCAGGGGAAGAGTAGTGCACACTAAGTGCGCATGACAATTTGGCCAGCCGTCTTAAGCGGTCAAACCGCCAAGTGCACTTAGGTTTCTCCAACCCAGCCGTGTTTAACAGCCGGGTTAGAGAAACAGCACAGACCCCCAGGCATTGTCTGAGGCAGCAAACCAAGCTGCTCAGACCAATCCTGGCACTGCTCTCATGCTATTGAGAGCAGCGCCGGGACTGAGCGGAAAGCCTGTGCCAGTGTCCAAGGGACTGCTGAGACACCATTAAGGGAGAAGAGGAGCACTGAGGCGGCCGGCAACCTTGGAACAGGTATGTTTATTTTTTATTACAATTATTTCCCTAATCCCTTTCCAATCCCTCCTCTCACCCCCCCCCCCCCCCCTGAGTTTTCCAGCAGTCGCCACAGGTGGTATATGGGCTTAACCCGGATACATCCTAATTTGAGGCTAAAAACTGGGACCCATAAAAAAAAATGGTTAGTACTGCATGTATTTAGGTGTCCCTTCAACTATCTGAAAGACTTGGATCAATTTTCAGGAGACAGGCAAAAGGACACTCAGTTTGTTGTGCTTGGTTGGTAGAATGTTTAGTTTATAATGTTGCCTGTGTGGGAAAAATGAATTTTCTTGTGGACGATGGGTGTATAGGGTCACCCATTTTGTCAGATCCACTGACATAGAGCTTATGCCATCAAAAATACATTTCCAACATATAAGAAACGTGCACTCCATATGGGATAGTTAATAATCTGCACCAGTTTAGATTAACTGAATGAAAGGGAAATATTATCAAATGAACCGTGTACAATCAGAGCCTTGTTAAGAGCAACAGTTATTTGGTATGGTCAAGTAAAGGATGCTTTTTTCTTTTTCTTTAGCCACGGCATACACAACCTTTGTCTTACTATATGGTGACCCTTTTGTACAAAACCAATCATGGAGCCTTGCTGAATGACCTTGTGCTTTTTGGTTTACCTTGTCATCCGGGTACACATGCCATATGGAGACAGTCTTCACGTCAGCATCGCTGTTGATGGAGAGGTAGGATGGCTGGTAAATCTTTGTTGGTTCCAAAATTAAAACCTGTGAGACAGAAGGAAACCCACGTTTACAAATGAAATAGGTTCCTGATGAATGAGCTGGATGGTCAGGAAAATTGAGCCCAGGAAAGGCAAACCAACAACTGAAAGAAGGCAATGTGGTTAACTAGTCCTTGTGTGTTACCTTGCTCATTTTTGGTTGTGGAGTTGGAGTTACTCTGAAATGGTGCTAAACTAAACAGTGTCTTGACCCAAACTTGCGTTTCATGTGTGACATCAATCAGATGTTTTACAAAGTGCCTGCAAGTTTCACGTTGTGTGTTTCATATGCAGGACCTGTATGCTCCCATCAAATGTATTCGTTTTCAGAGCACAGTTACAGAGCACAGTTACTCCTCCTAGTTCAATATTTGTAATAGACACTTTATCCCTGTGAGCTGTACTAGACAATGGTTGCCATACTCCCTAGGGAGATTTTGACCAAGGATTTACTGTCTATCCCTATGCTGATGAACCACACGTACTTCTGGGACATCAGCAGACAACGTTCATCAGAGAAATGATGGTTGGGTGTGAACCCTTAGTATGTCTACCATTCACTTTGGCTACCACCCTCGACAACTTATCAGGACCTGGTAAGTAGGACTGACAATTGGTCAAGCCGATTTAATAACTGGCTGACAGCCAGTTGCTTGAGCAACTGGTTCGCTATGGTGAGTATCTTTAAATGAGATATGTTTGCTAGATTGGCTCATACCAGTTGGGCAATGGCTAGTCAGGTGCTCCGATGCTACCTGTACCAAGATGGGTTGGCCAGACTTCGATACCTTAGAATAGGCATAATGTAAAATAGTGCAGCGCAGTTTCCTCAGAAAAAAGACAGCATTGCAGGCAGCAGAGCCATTACTCAACCGAGAATGGTAATGGAGGAACGTTATCACAAGTGCAGCAAACAAAATCAAACGTAGATAGGTCTTCATATTTCACGTGTGTGTACATATACACACACAAACACAAAAATGCATGATTGGTAACTGCTAGATATGTAAGAAATTGCTCGTTTATGTAGACAACATAGTGGAAAACCAAATAAAAAACACTTACTGGGAAGCGAACTACAGCAACATCAGTCTTTGTGGACTCGACAAGGAAGTCCATCCAGAAGTCCACAAGTTCCTGTTTTGCAACATGCTGTTCAGGGCTTTGCTTCTTAAAATGCTGATGCATCAAAATGACCTCCACAGTAGATTTGATGTACCTAGAATGAACCAGTGATATACAGAGCATGGTGATTGAAGAATTAAACAAAACAGTTTAGATAACTATTAGGCTCATAGATGGATATCTAAAAGAACTTGATGACTGTACCCGGCTGTACCACTTCAATAGGTACCAACAAGCACAACAGCTTTCTGATTCCAGCTTGCCGCAGTCTCAGCAGCAAGAGAAGATAAGAGAGAGAAAATCACTCAATGTGCTATCACCCACAGAGCAACAAAGACAACTTCCTAATTCCTGCAGTGAATCCAGAACCACAGCACTACCTTTCCCATGAACAAATGCGTTCAACTACTCGCGTAGGATTAGTTACTATGTGGTCTAAGCTTTGTGGGCAGAATCATATCCATTGAGTGCTTACCAAAACAAGCATTTACAATGCAACGGTTTCGCCTTTGGAAAAGTTAGAGCTATTGGCATTGTAAATGACAACATTTGTATTTATGTGTTGGCTTTGAAAACATAAATAAATGGCATTGTCATTTACAAAGCCAATAGCCTAATCTCTCGCAAATGAAACACCTATTGCATTTGCACCCACACACACACACACAAAACCGGATCACAAGCAGGCAACAGAGGCAAGGACCAACCTCCTTTAAGCTTAAGATCTCAAGATGAAATAGGAAGGTCTTATATACCTTCTGGTAGTGCCGGGCACTTAATAAATACTGGAAAGGCACACAAGCAATTAGTATTCCCTATGGATGTCCATATGGTCCTTAATATTATATTCATACATCTAAATACAAAAAATGTGTAAATACACGAAATATAAAATCATTACCTGCAAGTAAACAGAGATCAAAGTGGGATATGGCATATATAACTCCTTATCACCACATCAGTTTGGTCCTCCCCGTCTTAAAGGTGTTTACTGGTAAGAAGAAGAGTACAAAATCAGACCAGTACCAAAAGCAAAATCAGACCTCCAGTGAACACCCTTAGACCTCAGTGACTCGGGGTGTTCACTGGAGGTCTCAGTGACTCAGGGTGTTCACTTCAGGTCTCAAAATGTTCAGGGCAGCTCTGAGTGTTCTATGCATCTGTCATGGAGGAGTGTATAGCTCTCAGGGTGTTCAGTGCAGGCCTCAGGCAGGGTGTTCAGTGCAGGCCTCAGGCAAGTTGTTCAGTGCAGGCCTCAGGCAGGGTGTTCAGTGCAGGCCTCAGGCAGGGTGTTCTGTGCAGGCCTCAGGCAGGGTGTTCTGTGCAGGCCTCAGGCAGGGTGTTCTGTGCAGGCCTCAGGCAGGGTGTTCTGTGCAGGCCTCAGGCAGGGTGTTCTGTGCAGGCCTCAGGCAGGGTGTTCTGTGCAGGCCTCAGGCAGGGTGTTCTGTGCAGGCCTCAGGCAGGGTGTTCAGTGCAGGCCTCAGGCAGGGTGTTCAGTGCAGGCCTCAGGCAGGGTGTTCAGTGCAGGCCTCAGGCAGGGTGTTCAGTGCAGGCCTCAGGCAGGGTGGCAGGGTGTGCAGTGCAGGCCTCAGGCAGGGTGTTCAGTGCAGGCCTCAGGCAGGGTGTTCAGTGCAGGCCTCAGGCAGGGTGTTCAGTGCAGGCCTCAGGCAGGGTGTTCAGTACTGGTCTCAGGGTGTTCAGTGCAGCACGAGTCAAGAGTCCCTGCTCCCTGCAGACGTGCTCCTATGACTCCTGGCAGGGACAGGCTGCGTGGCCTGAAGGAAGTAAACATATTTGCACATTCCTGAGGCATGAGGCGGCCCTTCCACCTTCCTTTCTCCTGGAGCGCTCCCTGCCCCCTCACAGCTGTGAGAGGTGCGAAGGGGGGGTGAGGGGGGCGAAGGGGGGGGGGGAAATCGGGGTTCCTTAGTCAGACCTCCGACTTACTCCTCAGAAGAATGTCTTCTGACTGAGGTGTCCATCCGGAATGTGAGACATTCGACGGCAGCAATGAGGTCATCGCGAGAAATCCCCCGTTTTTCTAAAGACTGGAACAATAAGTACTGGCAGGTGCCGAACAACAGAACCCCTCAGCACTCCTCACAACGCCCCCATCCCACCCCCTCAGCTCAATCCTGGCCACCACCAGCCCTTTCTTTTCCACCACTGGGACAATCACACTGCCCTCCCAATGCACTTCAATCCTGCCCTCAGCCCCTCACTCCTACTACCCACAACCAAACTCATTGCCCCCCCCCCCCAAACTTTACCACCCGACCTAACACACATAACTTCAGTTGTACTGGCCTCCAGCAGACCCTCCTATTTCAGCCCTGGGGCATACATACTTTAGTCAGAACCGGCCTTTGCCAGGATAGCGCCCTGGGCGGAAAGACATTTGGCGCACTCTCTGTTTGTGGATAAAATTAGTCCCCGACTGTCTATCCCAGAGTTGTGACTGGCCTCTGAACCCAAACATCTCGGCACCTCGCCCGGCTCACCTGAATCACTCATAGATTAGCTCCTCGCACTGGTGCCAAGTTTTTTTGTTGGAGGGGGCGGAGTTAAAAGTCTGTGGAAGCAAGGGGGTGGGAAGACAAGAAAGGTGGGGGAGGGAAGCGGCTGTTAAAATCAGAACTTTCACCACTTCAGCCAGGTGACAGGGTCTCTGCTGTCTGCATGACCTGCATGGAGACAGGTCCTTTGGCCACGCCCACTCTGAAGATTGACGTCCTGGGCCCAGCTCGCTCATGATAATAGCCGGCCCTTGGGACCCTGCACCGCAATGCTGCCCAAAGCACGGCCCCCCCCGCCTCTACTTTATTTATTTTATTTTATTTATTTGATGCGATTTTATATAGCGTAAACATTACCAGAAGGTGTCATAGCACTTTACAAAAGAACCAGTTGCGATACATAAAGATTTAGGATTACATGAGTTACATAAAAGATACAAACAGAAAAAAATTGCAAATGTGCAAGTTGTAAAAATACACAGGGAAGAGATACAAACAGAGAACATTGCAAATGTACAAGTTGTAAAGTCAGTGAAGGAAGAGATACCAATGGATAAACTCTTAAGAATCACATCGGACTCAAACACAACCGTAATCCAGGCCTCCAGCAGACCATTCTATTCCAGGACTGGGACACGCACACTTCCCTGCCATTCACCCCAACCCTGTCCGCACTCTTTTCTATTTCAGTGCTAGGGCCTAAGCGGCGCGCGCTGCTGTTCCCGTCGTCTACGGGGCTCAGTCAGTGCGTCTCGAGCCCCGCCGGCAGCACCAGGGCAATCATTGCCAACTCTCTGCAAACAAAGCACCGGGCTGACCCCGAGCCGATGACGTCATTGATTATGTCACCAGGGAGGCATGTCTGGAAGAGATGACACAAAGGAGATCTCGCCCCCACTGTTGCTTTTCCTGAACTGATTCACCTGCAGTGGAAAACAGGAAAAAACACAAGAGTCTGGAACTGAAATACAAACAGAGAGGGGGTGAGGTGGGGGCTGGGGCTGCGGGAGGGTTAACGGGCTCACGGACAGTGGGAGGGGGGCGGGCACACGGACAGCGGGAGGGGGGACGGAGGAAGGCAGGACAGCAGCAAGCACTCACCAGAGGTCGGGGCAAATGACAAAATAAAAGGCGGCCAAAAAAAAAAAAAGTAAACGCCCACCGCCGCAATGACGTTGTCAAAGGGGCAGGATGAGAAAAATCGCTGGGAACGCCCACCAATCACCTCGCTGAAAGACGGACGCCTCTCTCTTCCAATGGCTAGCCTCCATTTATGGAGCTAGCCAATGGAACAGAGAGGCGGGACTTTTGTCCATACTAGTAAACAAAAGTTTTCGCCTTGCGCGAAAGTCTGCTTGCGCAGCTTTCGGCGAGGCGAAACCTAAAAAGGAAGCTCTTTGGATCAGGTCGGAAGCACAGTGCCGTCACTCACCTTGATGAGGACAGCACACTGCAAGCAAAGCTGAGAAGCACTCTAGAAGTAATGGTACCTCATCAATGTGATGATCTAGAAGAAGCAACAATTTGCTGTAAAGCTTAAGTTCACAGCTTCAAAATAAGAACAGAAGCATTGACATCATAGTGGGACCAGGGAGCTGGACTCAAATTGGATCATCAGGGATTTTCTTTACCTGCGGCTTGTTCACTTAGGATACAGGAAATGGTGAAGATGGCTGGAAGGACTGATGTGTTGATGGCAGTCAACATGTCCGTATTGGCATCTCACATATTTAAATCATAATTTCAATGACTAGGATTAGCAACATCTGCACATCTGTTAAGGCTTAACCCAGATTTCATTAGAACGACTTGACCCTCTGTAAAGAATTCTGGATTATACTCTTTCCACTACATGACTATTAAAATGAAAAAATAACAGACCCCGTTTCCTATATTAATCCTCAGCCAACTCCTACAAAGAGGAATCAATCAATAGGATTGATATCAGGACGGCCTTGACAAATAATGCACTTCCCACAGTGTTCAAGCACAGCTACAAATGACTTTGCGACTTAAACTGGGTGCAATTAAGGATGGATATATTGTTCCATCTGAGTATCCAAGAGTTGTTGATGATGTTGCATCACTAGTCCTTTGGATAGTGGGCAACTCCAATATGTAGCTTGAGGCCTAGAGAGAGTTCATTCATGCTTTTACTTTGACAGAATGACAGTTTAACTGCTAATTTATGGCTTTTTACATTTAGAAACGTCATAGTTTCTGGATCTCTGGGCGTGTCGAAGACATAGTGCTATTCACTAATCGCCCTTCCGCATTCATTTGCTTCTCTATGCCATCAAGTTAACATGTTGTTGGATTTACAGCTTTCTTAAAGGCGTAATAAGTTTGCCAAATGTATCTAATATGAAATATTTTGCTGTGTATTACGGTTAAGCTCATCACTTACAATGTAAACTTCATCTTCTAACTCATTTTCGTACACTTTTCTTGAGGGTACAGCTTACCTCTACAAACGCAGCCTGCTCAGCACAAGGGGCCCTTCACCCAGCTTCCACATTGATGTAGCCCCAGATGCTGTATCATTATGAGATTTTCTTTCTACAAAGCACACAAACATCGCCTAAATATTACCAAACACTCGCCCACACAAAAACCCACTCCTAGTGGGCGTGGCAATGCTTGCTAGGAGTGTGGCAGGCAAGGAGCTTGATCTCTCCACACTTCCTGGGCTCCTGTGGTAGAAAGTGTAGGAGGAAGGCCTTAGTAAACAAGTGACGAAAGAGCCAATATGGTTAGCTTTTATGCAGCGTGTGCTGACGCCAGTGGAACAAAGAGGCCATATACAGCGCACACAGAACTGCCGGACAACCTGGCGACAGACAATCTCACACACAGGCATTCTCGCAGAGTCAACTGACATACAAGCACGCAAGCACAGAGACAGACAGGCAACTGTACACAGAGACAAACAGGTATACAAGCACCCAGGCAGAGAGACCAATGGAGAGGTCAGGCACCCATTGATTTCAATATACTAAAGCACTCGACCAACAGTTACACCGGTATGCACACAGACCGAAGAACATGAAGGCACCTAGGCCGAGAGCAAGAGAAATACACCCATCCAGACACAGAGACCAACAGACTTCAATGCCCCTGTGCATACCGAGCAACAGGGAAAGGTAAATAAGCACACACAGGCACAACACATATACAAACATGCATGCAATACCAGACACCATACATATATACATGTACAGATATACAGATTGTTGGCTTGGTCGAAGAAGAACAGACAACTATTTGTATAGAAATTTACGCTTTAGGCGGAGGTGTAAGGAGAGTGTACATCCTCACCATTATTGGCCTCTCACTGGAACAATTGTCTCTAGCAATTGATGGATGACTTCACTACTTCAATTTTCATGCCCAGCTAATCCCTTGATCTTTCGAATTCTTTGCCTTAAGAATCATAGTGCAGTCTGCATGCACAATGAATCCTTTCCTGATTGGCATAATCATACAAGAAGCCGTAGTTCAATCCCTACATGCCCACATTGCCAACAACCGGACTGGTATGAAGATAATACTGTGGTGCAGGTAGATGAACAGCTTCAACAACATTCACTTCAGCAGATTTAATGCATCATTAAAACATATTCTATGAGTGCCCCTGAGTTTCAGGTAGTACTCACATGTCCCCTGACGCTTCTGATACCAGGTTTCCTGATAGCTCTATTGGGGAGTGGAGGGTACAGGAATTACCGGACATTAAGGTCATCGCCCCAGGTTCATGTAAGAAATGAGAATTGACAGGACAAACCAGTAATTCAGAGTCCAATTTCCCCAGGTTATTCCTCATTTTCCTACAGAATTCAACACAGATTTCATTTTGTTTAGGAGCAGCTGCAAAGCTTGGGTGAAACAAAAAGGGCCCGCAGCGTTCTCATGGGTTTCATAAGTACCACAGGCCTGGTAGCTCGGATTGAATTGTTGACAATTCAATGTGTTTTTGTTTTGCTGGTTTTTGGTGGGATTCAAGTAGCTTCTTATAATGACATTTTTGCTACTGCGTACATGAAATGCACATGACAAAGGAATTCTTATGGCCTACTGGCTTAACAAACATTTCCATTTGTCATATTTGCCTTTATCTAAAGACATGGATCTTTTGTTGCAATCGCAAGGATGGTTTCTTAGAAGTGGCTCAGAGGCAGTAGGCGACCGCCTTACTTGATTATGAAGGAACCACATACTGACAGCTGGAACATCATCAGTGCCTCATCAATAGACAGGGTGGAGAGGCTGGGCCCATTGGAACATCTTTTTCCTAGGTGTATCTTTTTCCCCGCTTGGGCATTCCTGAGGGAGATGGGGGGGATGGGGCTCATCCTCAGTATCAGGATTCCACGAGCTCCAGTATCTCTTCCACCCTTATCTGCAGACACGGGGCAGGCCTTTGGGGACAATAGCGGCCCAAGGCATCATTACAAGATCAGCTGAGGTCATGTCTTTATGGAGAATCAAGAACCGGTCATGCAGCATCACCAGGGACCGAGCATGAACCACAACTAGGAACTGGATGTAAGTCTGCCAACTAGCCTATTTGTTTGGTGATCTGATGACCGCACAGGCTCTAACCAGAAACAAGGGAAAAATCCAAACGTGTAGGTGGGAGTACAGATAATGTATTATCATAATTCCGTATTATTTCAGATTAGCATCCTCTGCTGATGGACACACTGAAGGAAAGGGGTTATATACTAACTGAGCAGAATACAGATTTGTCATTTATTTTACTATGTTACGAGTCACTTTACGATTGTTCTGTTGAATTTTACAGGATTTCTTTTGCACTCTAGGGCTCGTCTGAAACTGGATAAGCGGGTCCACTACCTGGTGCCCTGACCTTGATTGTTTACTCCTTGTGGTTTGACAGTGTTGACTTCCATTGTACTGAGTTTATTCATGCTTTCGCCTCTTTGTACAGCACTCTAATACCTGTAAGGGTCATGTTAGCGCTTTATACAACTTTTCAAATAAATAAATGAATAGGAAGGCTCTTGCTTTTCAACTTGATGTCTCTTGGCTAGACGTGTGTTCACTGGCAGGATGTTGCCAAGAGCTATCAAGAGGAACCGTTTTTTCTAATAGGGATATCTCCTTGGAAACATAAGAGTCTTCAGTGTGGTAGAGACATGTTTTGAACATTGAATACTCTTTTTAATTTGAGTCCTACTTCCTATTTTTTGGGTTCTTCTTTACTTTAGGGTTCTTTACGCAGGTTTGTGGCAAGATGTTTAGTGGGGTTGGTGCATGGTAGATGATCTATTATGCATCCCATGTTTAGTTCAGCAAGCTTTTTCCACTAGTGGGACATTGACTTTTTTGTATAAAAAGCTCTCTTTCCAAGATCTTCTAATGCAAAGATTAGTGATACTGAATTCCCCTCTGGTGGAGGTGCATATGTGACTCTGTACCCAATGTATGTATAGCCTAAGTCTCTTCAAGGGAATCACTGGATGCTGAATAAGGTCAAATATCTTTTTCTAGAGGCTTTATTCCAGGCAACCTATGGATGACCTATTGATTGAGGTGCCACAGA
Organism: Lissotriton vulgaris; assembly: GCF_964263255.1. Classification (NCBI taxonomy): domain Eukaryota; kingdom Metazoa; phylum Chordata; class Amphibia; order Caudata; family Salamandridae; genus Lissotriton; species Lissotriton vulgaris. The sequence goes on along the minus strand of NC_141694.1, from coordinate 1,279,243,036 downwards.
CCTCTGTACAATAGCCTAAGATGCCAACTACTTTTGCAAGAGCAGCAGAACTGATGATCCTGGGATCTACATTGCCATGTTCTATGGTAAACTGAACTATTTTCTTTGCAGCACACTTCGCTCTAGTTAGCACGCCCTTGATTTGGTCCCCCCCCCCCCCCCCCCCCCCCGGGAGTGAATTGTTTATTGCAACTACTAGCCATCTAAAGATACTTGTTGCCTTTAGTGTCTGGTTGCTCATTCATAAGTAACATACTTTAAAGCTTCTCATTTGCTCTTGTTCCCCCAGGTCATTACTTTTGAGTTTGGTATGTTAACCTGCAAGTTGTTTGTGACACAGTAGCTTTCCAGTGCTCATAGCTGGGACTGCACAGCACTTTGCATTCACGCAAGGCGTTTGGTGTAGCGGATTCTTGGTTTGCTTGATTTCTGACATATCTAGCAAGGCTATTACTATTTCATCGTACATGCCATTTGTGTATAGACTGAACAGTGGAGAAGCCAAGGTGCAGCCTTATTTCACTCCTCTGCACTGGGAAATCTGCTTCCTGTGCCTTCAATGCCTGATGATGGTTCTGAGGAGTGCCTGAGGGAGGTCCATACTATTTATTTAATTTGGAATTTGGACCAAAGACGTTGCCAGTTTAATAGGACAAAGGCTTGTGGAAAAGCAAGGAAGGATGCAAACAGGGGCAAATGTCTATTGGCGGAGAATCTGTAGATGACCAAGTGAAGTTATATCTCATCTGTAGTGGACAGTTCCCCTCTGAACCTTCCTGCATGGGATTCAGAACGTGATTCTCATTAAACCCAAATGACAGATGCTCCAAAGTAAGTGTAGAGAAATTATTTTTCATGCTAAGATTGTGGATGCTGCCTTTCTTGTAGATTCATACTATTAAGCTAATTTTTAATGATTCATGAACAAGCGTTGTTGCAGACAAATGTAAAGACCTTTGAGGAGAGCTTGCGAAGTGCTGAAATGTGGAGTAATGTACAATACTGTCATGCAAAATACAATTTGATGAGATGTGCTGTGAAGAGTACGGTGGGACTACCATGATTACCTTGGTAAAGTCAAAATGTAATGAGGGCTGCAGTTTCTAATTTTTACTTTCAAAACAGCTGCACATCTGTTTGTGGGAGCACACAATAAAGTGGAGTTTGTCTTGTAGGTGCTCTTCTCAATATGGCTTTGGCTATGTGCGAGGAATGCTTCCAGGTGGAGATTAGGCTTGTTCTAGTTGCAGGGGGAAGGAAGGAAGTGGCAGAAGGCCATCTGGCTTTAAAAAATGCAACACCTGCTCTCCACCTTGTATAATGTACGTTCCTGGGCCTACCTCTTTCAACAGCGGAGCCTTTGAGGGTGTGTGTTTCAACCCAGTGTACCTTCTCAGGGTGTATGGGTCAACACCCTGGACATTATCTGGCAGCATTGGTTTTCCCCATTTTCAGACAATATCACCCTCTGCTAAAGTAAGATCTTCATACACTAGGGATTTTTGGTATCTAGTCAGCTCTATGGTCTCCCATGTTCTTATCGTTGAAGTCCGCATTTCCAGGGCTCCACTTGTCATTTGCTCTAATTCCCCACAGTCACCTGTCAAATAGATTTAATAAGTCGACACTGCAATAAGGTGAGCAAAAATGTACCAATGGACAGACACCTCTCATACACTGGCAGTCTTTGGTTTACTCAAATGCATGCATTTGTTCCCTGGGGTAGGTCACCCCGTGTAGACTCTTGAGCTGTATTAGTCTGAAACTAGTCTTGATCAAAACGTCTCTGGCGGAGAGGGGGAGACGAATTAAGGCCTCTACCATATGTCATCTTCTATTGTGTAGACATTTCAATCCCATTCGTTTCACTATTTGATCAGGTCCTTGCATGTGTTATTTATTAGGGTGCTTTAAGTCATGTATTTACCCTTGGGTATACGGTGTGTCCCGCAGCCTGTTTTCTAACAGCGAGTTGTCTGTCTTGTGCAGGCTTTTCATTGATATTTTCAGTTCAAAGACTTGGTGTGCCAAAGAAATACATTTAGCTCAGTATATCATGCCGCTCTATCTCCTTAACCCTAAAAAACAGTTGTACTGATGAAGCGACTATTGCACAAATGAACCCTAAACAGTTGTGGTCAGTTTGACCATTATCCGCAGGACGCCTAAATAGGGGACACGTCCTGTAGATAATGGCTCCACTGTTGGATACAAGAGGAAGGTGCAACACATGGTGCAAGCAACAAGAACGAGTCTTACAAAGAGGAGGACACAGAAAAAGTTGGAAGTAGGGGTAAAGCAGACAAAATTAGAAGTAGAAGCAGAAAGAACATGTCCTGGCAAGGTAAAGAGCAGTACAATCACACCAACACACATCAAACTGGAAGCGGTTATTTGGGCAGAAGTATCTGCTTATTGAACCTAGTCAAATTAGCATGTGTCGCCCCTGCTGCTTCACAGGCGCACAGAATAACAAACAGCTCTGGGCACGTTAGCAAGAAGTGGAGAAGCAGACGGGATTTTTCACACTTTTTTTCTCGAGCGGATGTGAGCTTTGGTCTGTGATGGCTCCAGAGATTTGCGACCTCTCTTTTGAAAATTAATCATAACTCCAGTGGCCTGCAGGAGGTTAGATGATGCCACAGCTCTTTCTACAGACGCTACATGTTCAACACGTCTTATCTCTTTGGACAGATACCAAAAGCACTTTGCAGACACAGTGCGTTGTTATCGCCCACTTTGAATATGTCTACATCCAGGCGACCGCAGAGGAATTCAACAGTGACTACAGAACATTCCAAAGAGTGAGCATAAAACTTTCAGTACTGCAGACCGGTGTACCTTAAGTCAGCAGTAGAGTGGAGTGGAGTGGAGTAATAGGCAACACAATTTCTCATCGAGCCTGGTTACCAACCAATTAGTCTACATACTAGGCCTTTAAGAAACGAACAGCCCTGAGATGAATCGCACAGTCTGTGCACGATGTAAGATGGTTGTCACAGGATGTCACATCCTGTTATGGAACTATGATCGTTTAATGGAAAAAATCCAACTTCCGTCTTTGGTAGTCCATTAAACTTTCTGCATTTGACTTAATTGGAAATGCTGGTGCTGGACTGTTGAGTGTTAACTACAATAATGTCCACGGGACTAAGAAGTGCATCTATTTCAGAGGTCGATGGAGAAGGAGAAAAACACAACGGTTGGAAGGCAGGAAAGCACATGAGAAATAAATAAAATGGACAGCACAATGGACACAGATAGAAAGTGAAAAACATGGCAAAATGCAGGATTTGCACTAAGGTGCCAGTGAGACATGGAAAGGGTTTTCTAAGGAAGAGCCTGACTTTTATTCACCCACAGTAGGAAGTCTAAGGCCACTGGGACTGGTCTTCTTAGGAACATGGACGACAAAATACCCAGTACCTCGGCCTTCATGAATATGTATTTTCGCAGGTTCTGGCCATTCACAACATGGCCACGAGACTAGCAAGTGAGCTAAATTTTACTAAATGTCAGAAGCCAAATGCTCCTTGTGCTGGCTCAAGTTGAAGCAAATGGTGTTTTTTTAGGATGATGTGCTTTGTTAACTTTACTTACTAAAAAACAAGGCCAAACTTTGACAAATTCCTCTTTAGGCTACCAAGAGTAGTGTCTTTGGTTCTGCTTCAAATCACAAGTTACAAGCACGCTTGTCGATTATTTTAGCTTAAACTTGGAAATATCTCCTCCCCCATGAAAAACTGCAATGACATCCTGGAATGGATTAACTCTATCACAGCACTCAACTGCACACTGACCATAGTGGATTCTGCCAAATCTCTCTGTACATTCTTGGACAGCAACCTGAATATGCATGAACACATCATCTCGATGGCCAAAACTGGCAGGTTCCACCTGAGCTACTTGAGAAAACTAAAACCCCTCCTTGAAACCGCCGACCTAAAAACCGCAGTTCAGGCGTTAGTTATCTCCAGAATTGAATACGGCTGCTCTACCCTATCAGGCCTACAAAAGACTTCCACAGCCTCTCTAAAAGCTTGCCTCAACGCAGCAGCTAGACTCTGATCTGGCTCTAAACAATGTGCCCACATTTCACCTCATCTGAAGGCCTTGAACTGGCTTCCTTTTGAAGCCAGAATCCAGCTCAAGCTGGCCTGTATCACACACAAGGCCTTGTACACAAACTCTCCGGCATATCTCGCCCAGAAAATCGTGGTATCAGGGAGATTTAGAAACTCCCGGTCCGCCAGAGACAGTGTGCTCCAGCCACCCCGCTTCCGCAAGGTAAAAACATATAACAGAGCGTTCTCTGGGGCTGCACCAAGAATCTGGAACTCGCTACTATCCTCCATCAAAAGAATAACTTCTCTGTCAATCTTCAAAAAGGAAGCTAAAACCTTCCTAATGAGCAAATTCCTCCAACAACTCTCCTTTGTTGTGCATACCGCCTTTTGTCATGGCTTTTGTTTCTGTGCATAATCTCCTGTACTGCTTGCCCTCTTTCCGTGTACATATTCTCACACCTTCAAATGTTTTGCTGGTTCTCTCTGCCTTTTGCCATCATATCTCCCCTCTTATACAATTGCTAGTTTTCTCTTTTTATTACTGACATGTCCTCTGCTGATTATGGTACTGTACTGATTATTGTATATAATTCTGGCTTTTGTCCTAATGTAGTCAATTCCCTAATCCCCATCCTTGGGTTTCGCCTGTGCCTAACCTGTACGTAACGTGTACTCCATGCAAAGCACTCCGATACCCTAACGGTTCGCGTTTACGCTCTAGAAAACCTCAAATAAATAAATAAATAAATATTCTGAATTAACTATGCTTTACGAATATCACAGTACATTTTTCAGAGCTTTACTCACATTGTCTTTTAATTGTGTTATTTGGTTGTTTGTCTTTGGTCAGGTCATGCTTGTTTTCTTAGGGCCATGCATGATTTTAATATGGCTCCTAGAGCAATGGCACCTTAGTGTGGTAGTGTGCTTTAGAAGTGAACAAACAAAATAAATATAGCATTTTCTGAAAAGACTGAACAGACACCCACCTCTAAACGACTAGGTTTTCAGATTTAACCCTACAGAGTAGGTCCTTGGATGCTCACCTACACATTTTATTCATTTTGCTTTTCTTTGATGGATTGGGGTCAGCTGGACCGGTCATGACTTGCCTAAACTAAAGCAACCCAAAGGAATCCAGTGAAATCTAGAGCTTACTGTCTGCCTGGTTCAGTGTTATTAGACCCCTATATGTGAAATTCTTTCTTAGATGTAAATAATGTTCCTTTTGGTTCCATGTTATGATTTAAAGAAAAGTTTACATTTCCATTGACGTGTGTTCCTCAGTGAAATCAACAAATTAGAAAAAAAGGTTAATTCATGAAAGAAACGGATATGCTTGAACAACGTATTTCCAACATTGGTTTCCAACAATGTACATCAGTAACAATTGTGTATCTATAAAGCATTTGTTGCTACTCACCAGGCGGGGGCTTTCAGCTTGAAGAGTTTTTCTGATGCTTGGATCACTTTCATGTGGTCATTGGCGAGGACACTGGCTCCGAGGAAGAATCCTACGTCCCAGTAACGCTGAATGTTTTCCAAGTTCCCCTTTTTGCCAAGCAGGCTACTGAGCTTTACTCCTGTGCCATGAAATAAAGATAGATACATTGAGCCCAGCTACAAAAAGAACCACCAGACAACTAAAAACTCAATAGCAGAGGTGATTCGCATAAACTACAAAAGCAGGTATCTACCCCCCACCATCGATGTGCAGTTATCTTTTTTATAATTATTTTAATTGAAGTTTTCTTAGATTGTACAATACAAGTTAGTAATATTCCACATGTGATCAAATATTTCCTAACATTTGTTCGTCGTAAACAACATGAACATGAAACATCAAAACCCGCCTCCTCCACTCACTCCGCCAAATTCTGACGGCAGCCTTGGATGCGCACTTTTATGAAAAGGTATCTTGTAAACCAACAGGTTAAAGCACTAAATAACAACTACCAGCAGAAATTGAAAACCGACTGTGTATGGGGGTACTAACGGCAATTCTCTCCAATTGCAGAAGGAAAACACAAGAAAAAGGACTTGTGGAGATCAAGAGAAGGCTGGACTCTACAAAGAAGCTGCATGAGACAAGGTATTGTTTTTTAAAGTAGTGGAAGGAAAGTGTGAGTCTGGGTGGAGAAATCATATTAGTAATGTTAAATTGGGGGTAGGAGGGATTAGAAAAGGAGTGGCATCTGGCCATATCGTGGCCTGAAGTGTGGGGGAAGATTGGCAAAGAAGAGGGGAATATGCGTATCAGCCCTTTATTCATGAAGATAGGCTTCCAGGATCTGATTAAATTGAGGACATCCCTTGCCTTGCTAATTTCTTAATTCCACATGTACTCTATTACTATGCAGCACACCTCTACTGTCTTATCTTATGAATATTAATGGGCGTATGACTATAACGACTATGGGAGTTAAGACAATAAATGTAAAAATTAAAAAGGTGAACAGAGGTCGATGACTTTTGACAATATGGCGGAGGTAATTATTGTGGAAGTTGGTGAAAGGTCAATACAAATGTTAGTAGGAGATCAAAGAGAGGCACGAAGCACTGGGAATGCTGAGCCAGCCTGGCCGAGCATACTGGCGGAACCTCATCTAGAGAACCCTGTCAGCTCTGGAGGCCACATTTTAAGGATTAAGACAGACTGCTGAGTTCTTACTAAAACTGAGCTTGGTTTGTGCCTAAGGTCCAACGAGGAAATGCTAAATAATGCCATTCACAGAGTAAATGGTGTAAGGGGAGTGTGTTAGAGATGCTAGACATTCTCTTCTGGTAATGGAAGGTGAAGAAAGAATATAACCGGACTCTGAACCTAGGAAACCGTCTATCAGTGACTGAGCGCAAGTGCTTTTCTTGACTTAAAAGTGCATTTTGGCCCTTTTGCCACAGTTGGCACCTCAGACAAAGATGTCCATGTATTTTAACAGTATTTAGTCTTCATACTGTATACAATTCAAGTTACAGATCATCAGAGATAAGAGGGCGTCTAGTGGTATATACCTTGTGAGCTGCACAGTAAGAACTTTTTTGCATATTCCTTGATCGCACAGTTGCTGAATTTTATGAGCTGGATAGCAATGTCAGATGAGGCACTCACCGTCATTATAGGCAGCAAGCAAAGATAGTGGCATGGGTTTGTGATGCCCGCGTACAAAGACGGAGGTAGTGATGCAATCTGTTCACAAACATACAACCGATACTAGCAGCAAAGGGAAGAACAGAACTAGGTTATCCACTGTTTAAGGGCTGCAGCTTATAAGAGCATATCATGGTAGTCACCACCTGAAGTCCAATAGCTTCACTGTGTACATCCAAGGCTGAAGCTGTGTATGAGAGGGGTTATATTTGTTCTGTTCCTCCTGGGACACAATAGTTTCTTTTTCAAATCACTGAGTTTAAATGTACACATGCATATCATTTGTGGCTTGGATTTACACAGAAATACACAAAGCCCTCACTCACAAAGCTATCTACATCTAATATCCTGACGCTGTCCGGTGATCACAAACGTCAGATATGGTCTTATAATGATCAGGGTGCTCTCAAGTGGAGCATGCCACGCCTGGATTTGTAGCCATGACAGCGCAAATCAATTTGAATTTTAGTTGGATTAAGAAAAGATGTTATTTAATGGAGGCAAGAGCCATGACTTTCGAAGAATATGCAGAAAGATCAGCTACCTGGAAAACCACCTGGATTTCAGTGTTACATCCTCGACCAACATACGCTTTGAAGTAAAAAATAATTATAATTACAGGGAGGAAAAATAGATTAAGATGCTGACTGTCTTGACGATCCTGTGCGCCAGTTTGAAACTAAGTGGTTTGTCAAGTTTGGATTGACCCTTTTCAGTAATAAACCTGAAGGTGGGATGTCAAGATGATTAGTTGGGCAATGCCAGCCCTCTTTCAAATTCAAGACCACATCTAAGTGATTCAATGCACTAAATTCAGAACAGTACCGATAGGTGGCGTTTCCTGGACAGATCCAGGATAGGGCATGCGGATCCTGTTTTTATCACATGTAAAACAGTCAAGGCAAAACATCTGGTCTTATGACCGGTCTGGACTCTATATGTGTTTTCATAAGCATTTCTTAAGCACTCATCCAGAGAAAAGATGGGATAAGGAAGGCATTTGAAAAAGGTAAATGCCGCACTCGCCTATGAGTGACATCCAGGAGTCATGGTTAAGAGGGCTTGGCAGTGAAGAAAGTGGAGAACTATACTCCCTAAGGTGATGGTGTTCAGAGTTGTGAAAAATCCAAGCTGTTTGAGAAGTCAAACAACGTACAGAATAGACAGAGCGAAATCTTTTGGGCATTACATAGCTTTCTTCTGGTAGGTTTGTACAGTGAGCCTTAAACATACGATAGGCCTGGAACTGGGCTCCACTATCCAAGTCTTTGTGGTGACTGGCAAAGGGTTGGATGTCATCGTACCTCGTTCATTTAAGAGGTAATCTCCAGAGGCCGAAAAGAGCAGCCCACTGCCATTAAACTCAAAGTCAAGAGCCTTTAAAGTATGGTCAGATTTGGAACTGATCACTCCAGCCAAAGCTGCCTCTTTAATGCGCCAATAACAACGTTCACCTGGTGATCTCAGTCATCACGGAACACCTACTTTGTATTCAGTAGTTGCCTGTCCTCCCACTCCAGACAAGAACTGGATTTCGTCTGTGATCTTTCTGAGAGGTAAGTGCAAACAAGGCCTACTTATGTGCACAACTCGGCTATGTCAAGGCAGCCTACCTGCTTAACTGGCAAAGATACTGAAGGATAGCCCTCTGGAAAAAGAAGCTTATGCCAGAAAAGATGGTCAAAGAGGACATATGTAGACTAATGCTGGAGCCGATTGTGGATGGGGTTTCTCCTCTCTTAGTTTGATGCTACCCCATGGGCACACAGGATGCTACATTGTATACATGAATGGGGGGAGTGGGGGCTGGGGGGCAGGGTCTTGCTCCAATTGCGATTATGGGATGGTATGTGCAACAGGGGGGTGGAAGTTTATTTGTGCTTTTCCTCTTCTAAAAGGAAGGGGGGATTTCTTTCAGCTGCATTGCATTTTTATATCCTTGCTACATTTCTTTCCTTAACAAAAAAGTCAAAGTCATGATGTTGTTTATTGATTGTGAAGAGGCCTCTGGGGTACAGAGTCCTGCGGTATATTTGTCATTTGATGATTAAAATTTGTTTAAAAAAAAAAAGGACATATGTAAGACCCAGGTAATTAACCCGCCTGACTGCTTACTTAACCTTCAGAGTAGGGGGGGGGACAAGATCTGTGAAGCTTAGAGGATATTATTTGGGAAGCTGTACTAATGCACTACAGAGAGGTGAGCATATAAGAGGATCTGCATCTCAGCTAACTGAATATGAACATAAATCGTCTCCAACCTGGGTGAAAAGGTGTGAAGGCAAGGATAGATGTATCGGGTGGAAATGGTGATGTAAGAAGTGAGATGGTGCCCTCCAAAATTTCAGATGAACTGGGAGAACATTTTGGGAGATGGGTTAGCGATTGCTGCCCATGACTAGAGAATTACCTGTGGAAGAAACCTTCAAATGTGTAGCCACTAGAAGGACAACGCTAGATAGATTGCATTTTATTCTATTTTGTATTTACTACATCCAAGTGGTACCTATTTTCACAACTTACGAGATCAGTCTGTGGCTACAAGGTATTCCTATGCCAAGCAGTATTATTAATTACCCAGTAAATTACTGTTTACATTTTTCTTCATTCATATTCTCCACACACACAAAATAAAAAAAGAATGTTATTTGAAAAACCTATACACTTCCTTTGTAATGGAAGAATGGAAGCCTCATCATTATTAGAAGACGGACATGGAAAATATACAATGAAAGGCAGAGGTGGTCTCTTGGTGGATCTCTGCAACCCGAGTGGTTAGATGTGCATGAAGGTGGGGTGGTGGATCAACCACCTCCGGCACCCCCAGGCAATAAAGTTTGCTACAGGGCCACCTGCTCCCGCAAAACAGGACCTTATGAGAAGTATAAAAGACCAATAGGTATATGTATGTGGCATTTGTGTAGAGAAAACCTAGTCAACAGGACACTTGGGCACAGTGCACAGCCTATGGGCAAAGGTACAGTCCAAAAGTGATTGGAGGGGAGAATGAGTTTTGGGACTGGACTGGTACTTTGCCGTGATATGGTGCGGTTCGCGAGCTGATGCCACTTCTAGAAGGATATAAAATTGGACAGAGAAAATCTTCCAGGTCCACAGAAGATAACATTGGAAAGAGGTAGGGAAAGCTCTGAGGAGTTGACTTTCCAAGTATATTGTGCTTCTTTATTTATACCTGTACAAATGGCAAAAAGCCTAATCACACCTACCTGGTCAAGGGCACGAAGACAGGGAAACAATTACAGGAAATAAAAAGATAATGTGGGCAGGAGTTCCTCTTGAAGACATCTACATGTACAGGCAAAAATAACTAGGTAACTTTGAGAACTTTTTCAGGAGTTCCACTGCAATCAGGGGCCACTGGTCTCAACATATGACCCTTTTAAGCCCCAGGACTGGTGTCCTGGGGCTTACTATTAAACCTAAAACATATCAACAAATTCATGTCTTTATCATTTGACCCTTTGGGCAGCAGAGTTACAGTCCAAGACTCAGTGAGCTGATTTGGGATTAAAGGCTTGGCACTCAATGAAACATATGACATCAAATAACAAAACACAGTCCAGCCAGTACTTCTTTTTTTTTTAAATAAACTTATGGTAATGTAGACGCACAATAGAATTACTGTACATAATCACCATAGGGCACCTGAAGCTACATATGGACTGTAATTCACAAACAGGAATAAGTGGGGCAGTTCAAACTGTTCACTGTGAACAGGTCTATGAGGTTACGCTCATTATACTGTGGTCCTTCAAGGGGAATCTCGGAGGAATTGTCTGTGGGGCCAGTTCGTCATTCAATCCCAAGAGTTACCGTTTGGAAGCCAAAGATATAGGATGGTTTCCCTCACTTTTGGGGTCCCAATAACTTACTGACCTTGCTAATAGTTCACGATGGCCAGGACTGCAGTTCATTGTTAGTTGACAATCTTGCTGTTAACGTTACTGTGCGCCTTGCACAGCCCACCGAGTGATATACATCTCCTTCTCCCCAGCCCAGCCAATGCTGGTTGCCGTCGGGGTGAACATGTGAGCATACGATTTATCAGCTCACCATGGGCAGCACCCATACCGGCCACAGGCGGCTGTGCGGCATTTATTCTGCTCGTCTTGCTCCTCAAGCGTTTCCTTGGGCCCAGGCAACAACGTCCCACCCAAATAAAGCTAGAAGCCACCCCCATGGAAATGGTGAGTCAGGCGACGTCCAATGTTCTATTCTGTGAACAGGATCTAGTATCCTCCTTGGCACAACTCAGTCCAGTGAAACTCCTGACTGCAGTCCTAAGTTGATGACTACCTCTTGATTCAATATTCAACTTTGAGAACAGTCTGAGCAGTTCTGCCTCTTGCTTAATCCACTCAGACTCGTCAAATCATGGTCTTTGATACCAGGTGCATGTAGGAAGGTGTAGAGGAGCTAGGAGTCTCCTGTCAGGAGAAATCAAACAATGGTATTAAAGAAAAGGAAGCTGACCCCCTTAACTACCTATTAACCTGTGAGGGATGGGGGTAGTCATTACAGTGAACAATGTGCCTGGAAAGGGCAAAAGGGCATTGGGAAATATCTAAACTTCAAAAGGACGCTCAGTATTCTCTTCTCCGTACCCAAAAGCCTGACCCACTGCAATGGATACCTGGAAAGCCATTAAGAAGCTTTGAATGTCATCTATGCTGTCTGGAAGTTCTCTGCAACCTTCTATCATAGGTACCAGTCGGATGTAGCAAATACAAAATGGATTTCACAGTGGCTATGGCTGCATGTACCACTCACACTCCACACTCATCTTCTACATAAGCAGATAAATATGCACCAATCAATTGTGCATATTGATGGGTGAGGGTCTAGCAGCAGGGTACTCTTATGTCACTTTAAATATGCGGGAGAGGCCTGTAGTGTTCCCTCCTAAGCTGGGTCAGGTGAACACGTCCGAGTTGCCACTCTAATCAACCCCCACAGTCTCTTGCCTACAGCCTTGTGTACTGACAGCAGTCAGTACACAAGGAGGGGGCGCATGGTATATCTCTACATATTACAGTGCCAACCTCTGGGTGCCAGCCCGGGTCACAAATGCCTCCATTATACACGCATGATTGTTGTGTGTGCTGAGGTGGGCGGTCAAAAAACAACAGCTTGTTATGTCCCAAGCCATACAGGGGACCTTTCTGTGCCTCAACAGTAGTAAAGTTTTTTCCAAAATTAGTCTTTCTGCACCCGAGTTTGCAGACATTCATCTTGTGGTTCAAAATACTCATGCATTTAGAGACATTGAGGATTACTTCTAAATAGATAAGTAGGTACAATCAGTCAGTTACCAAGATTCCCTCTTGGTGGTGTGTACTACATATAGCAGAAAGGTTGTGGAAACTCTGAGTGGTGTGCTCCACCGGCTAGGAAGGCCCAGAGGCGGAGCACTTTACACCACTCTGCCCGCAAGGACCACATTTAATGGTACAATGCCCATTACAAACGGGTCCCCACCAGAATAGTCTTCAACTGCCTCATCACAGCGCCAGCAGAGACAGGCTCATACCACTATGAAGAAGACGACTATTTTGCTGTTCTTATCCAGGGGGTGCATGGTGTGTGAGGGGAGCACAAGGCATCCCCTTGTATTAGGCTGACCCAGGGATCTAAGCCCACTTCCAGACTTTGGTATCCTAAAAGCGCCACATGCAGTGGGAGATGGGGTGAGGGGATGGGGTAGTTCTTCACCACGCTCACATTGCAAGCCAGCTGTAAAAGCTGTGCAAAATAGCCATTTCTTTTTTCAATCGAGATATTTGCAAAAAATCTTTTTTTATCTGAGCAACATTCTTACATCGACACTATCATTTGGGAGAATAGTTAACAGGAATAAAATTCCAATAAACATTAACAAAAGGAGCAGGATATGTCATAAAAACAACTATTCATAATCAACTCAGGGTTTCTCTCTCATTTCTATTTTACGAAAATGAGAAAGTTCTCAACACTCAAGTTTGTTTGAGGCTTTTTTTCCCCTGTGTAGCAGACATCATCTGGTTCTAAGCAGGTTCTAAGTTTTAATTTAAAATTAATTTTGCTTTTCATTTCGTAGCACAACATTTCATTTTCATAAGCAAAAAAGAGTCTAACTAGGCTGATTAAAGTCGGCGCTATATTTACATCTTTACCTAATTTCAGGCCGAGCTCCGGCCAGCCACCATCACGCATCATATTTAAGATTTCACATCCTACACCTCACCGCTATTTATAAACCTGAAGACAGAGGGGCCTGAAAAAACATTCTTCGCAGCTGACACCAGTAATTCCGAGTTTCCTGCCAGCACAGGGCATCCTTCCTGTTTTCTGCCGCTGCTGATCTTTATAATGTTCTACATTTGGCCACCAACTACATTTTAAAAATAAGACGCTCGAGCAACGCAAGCCACCGATTTGTACATACAGTACTACTGGCTGGTTAAAGATTTTACCTCATTTGGACCAGTTTAACAAATACAGAGATAAAATAAATGAAACATAACCATTCAAGCTTTGCTAAAGGGCTTCCACTGCACATGAGCATGGGTTGCCACATTTTTAGTAACGTTTGATCCAATTGACCAAGAAACAAAAATACTTTCGTTAAAATCTGTGGATTATGCATTAGATGATGAATTAAGTGCAAGTAAGTCCAGTTGATGATTATGCAGAAACCGCCGCTGCCACAAAATCGCATAATTCTGGTGGGCCAGTTTATAGTTAATCAATAACATTGTGAACAAGTTTTCCAAGAAATAAGTTAACTGAATAAAATTAATTTTAAAGGCCCACTTCTTTCACAATCTGCAGAATTTGTATCAGATGTAGGGTGTGAGACTTTTTCCACCGTCTACTTCAGTCTCTTGTGAAACGTTTGCTTTTAGGTGTTTTTGAACATTTCTTGCCTTCTATACTGGAGGCTCTCTGGAGAATCTTTCAGCGGAAAATGATACAGAGAAGTGAGAGAATAGAACAATGAGACAAGCGTTGGCAAGGCCAACAGGTCTATTGTTGGACACCAGCCCTTTGGCGTTGTCAATGTTTACTGTGTTGTGCCATAGTTTTCACAAAACATTATTTGCAAAGCTGCAGAGCCCTCATAAATCTTTAAATAAAACATTGGCTAAAGGCAAAAATATATTTTGGTTTCAAAAAGCAGCCATTATCACAGTAGTCCGTGGCCCCTAAGGGAACTAAATTGAGTGCAGTTGTGCTCCTTGTAAAAGAGCAGAATGCCTTTTCCCTCATAGTAAAGTTAGCCAATGGCTGAAGTGGGCTGCCTCAGTGCCCCCAAGCTGTACACTGCAGTGAGCAGAAACAACACGTGAATAACATACCAATGGATGAAGAGAGCCATCTGAAAGCTACTATACAAGTACATAATACAAATACATTTGAAAACTTTTTTTAAAAAAAGGTCTGGTCTAACTCCAGACCTAAAAAAAATCGGTATCATTCTACCGCAAAGACAGACCAAACTATCTGAAGTACTTCTGTTTCCAATGGATGAGAAAGAATTCAAAGCTAAAGGTATAGATTAATTTACATCGGCAGCTTTAACCTATAGTCCTCAGAAACCTAGACGTCCGCGTATACATATGTCCTCTATTATTTTCTGTCAATAAACAACCATTTTGAGCAAAACAACACTATAAAGATTGCTCCTCCTACGAGGATAATAGTTTCATCAGGTAACAGTAATCATTTACTTTAAGTCCGCTGTATTGACTGTCCAATATATTTGAATATACGTATTAATACAACTAATAAATACATGGTTAAACAATATTCATAAGCATTAAAATTTTCTTTATCAGGGCATAGAGAAACTAAAGATAACGAACAAAAACACATACAGTACCGTCAACTTGAGTCCAGTGACAGACATTGGCATTTTTCTATGTATATCATTATGCAATCAAACTTCCCCAGATTTTAAAATATCCCTTTTCTTTAGATTTAGAATGAACATAAAAAAAGCATTCTTGATGTTCAACTTTCTGTAGATTTTGAATCCGCTGGTCAAAAGTTAATGGTAAGGGACTTTCCAATAATTGGTATTAAAAAGTGTGTAATTAATAAGGAAATTAAAACAAGGGTAATTTGTGAGTTTTTAACAGTAGTGGATCCTAAAGCAGGCCAACATATTTGACTTTAGCAGTAGGCATCAAGTGAACTTTAAAATGTACACTATGAGAGAGAAAACTGTCAGCCCAAAATTGTGCAGACGACAGGTAACACATATGCAGCCAATCCCCATCTACAAGATAGCAGCAAAAGCCTTGGTGGAAATTAAGAGCTGCCTTATAACTCGTCGCCCCAATTTTCCTTCTGCCCAACGGGGCTCAGAGGGCAGCCCAGTCTGCTGTCACCGCTGCGAAAAACACTTTTCACTCAGTGAGAGGGTCTCAAAATGGAGTGATGGGATACTTCGTACTTTGTACTGGTGATCGAGCGCGACTGTGCTCTTAATTTGAAGGGGTACATTATAATTGTGGGTAGTTCACACCTGCACATAATGCCAAATGTCTTATTAGCATTTGGTTATTAGAACGTGTAAGGTAATAACGTGTAAAGTGAAGTAATTGAGATATTTCTGACAATGTGAAGAAATTGACATTGCAAATGTAATTGTGATCACATGATGAAGCTATGATGTGATTTCATAAATAATTAATGAGAAATTCGTTTGTTATATGATGCATTGATTTAAATGTGCACAGTAATAATGCCCATGTATAAGTGTGATTCATGACATTTCATTTATTCTTATGTTATCCGAATTTGTAGGCCTCATGTGTATTTCTCCCTGGCTCTTCAGATGGCTTGTTCGTAAGGTTCATGTGTATGCAGAATCTTTTCTTTCTCACATTTCTGTTGCAGGTGAAGAAAATCGTCTTTGTTAGGTTAGAATACCGTTTTTATTTTAGTAGTTAGGCTTTGGGAGGAGAGGATACATATGAACAAGAGGTGCTGACAATGTGGGATGGTGTACTTTCTCACAGAGGAAGGCCTGGGAATCAAGGTCATCGAGCCAGTGCTGGGAACATCGAAATCGCATGGAAAGTTACCTAAGAGGAGGTGTCTGGCTGGATGGGATGATCGTGTGATGTGATGAAGGGTGAGTCTTATGATTTCGGTGTTGGGGTTAGGGACAGTGCCCTGAGAACTTCTGGGGGAGATTTACCACCAGCAGTTGTGAGGCCCAGTAGTAAAGCGGGAGGTTTGGAAGGGAAATATCCTTATCTGCAGGGCGCCTAATCAGAAGTGACAAGGTAATTTTGGGTACCTCTCCATCCCACAGCAGCACGCTCATGGTCTCATCCACAGTTTAAAAATTTTGAAAAATGTATCCAGGACTGGAAAGGGGTTATTTTGCAAAACAAACATTTGGGCAAGTAAATCTCTCGACCCAGTAAGGAGAACATGAGTCTCCTCCACCTCTACACATCCCCCAAAGGTCAAAGACCTTCAGCAGATTTTTTTGTAGGAATGTGTTCTGTTCAGGTGTTATGAAAATCGGAAGCCCTGAGTCTCCCACCTGAAGGAGTAGCCCCGGTTCCGATCTGGCCTGCCCTTCCCCTTTCGTGAAAGTCACCAAAATGTGCTAATTATTGCATACAATCCAAAGATTTCCAGAATGGGCAGAATTCTCAGTAGAGAGTAGAGAGTGATGAGGGTCCGCCAGATGTAACACAATGTCATCAGCATAAAATGCGTTGACATTCTTCCAACCCGGGTCCCAGCAGAGGCAACATACCAGCAAATCCATGCCGATCCAGACCGCCAGTGGATCCAATGCAACTGCAAAGAGCATCCCTGTCTGGTGCAACTAGACAGTCAAATTTCCCAGAAAGCACCCCATTGACTCGGACCCTAGCCACAGGGTCTCTGTAAAACAGCCGAATTCAAGACAGGATACAAGGATCAAAGCCCATCTTACCGAGTATGGCCATTATATATGGCCATTCCAGGGAATCTAAAGCCTTTTTGGAATGCAGGGCCAAGAGGACCTCCCGGCTCACCCAGCCTATCACAGCGAGCTAGGCAGCCCATCAACAGCCTCATGTTATGTCAGTGGTCCTGTGGGGCATAAAACTGGATTGAGTCCACTGCTTGTACCAGGCAGTTTGCCAGGATTTTCGCTAGAATCTTAGTTTCGATGTTAATCAATCAGGGAAATTGGCCCGTAGGGGGCACAATCATCTGGCGATTTCCCCTCCTTGTGTATTAGGACAATTATCACCTCCCTGAGATCTTTTGGCAGCCTGACCAATTTTCTAGTGCAGTAAACCTTTTAAGCATCAGCATCACTTTTCTGGACTTCAAAAACGTAAAGAATTCTAATTGGAATCCACTGGGGCCAGAAGTCTCCCCACTATGTAGTTGTGATATAGACATGGCCACATCCCCTTCAGTAATCTCCTTCTCCAGCAAAACCCTCTGATATATATATATATATGACCAAGGTCTTATACCAGCATGTAGTCGCTCTCATACTTTAAAATGCAGCAGCAGAGGAAAGTAGATGTGCTGAGTTCATACAGTGTGAATTGTTTGTGCATTTTTGTTAAGGTTCAAATCATAGAAGTTGCTGTTGGGGGGGGTTCTCTGGCATTAAGTTGTGATTTATTGGGGTGCGCAGAAGTCAAAACGTTATCACGGACCTTCACTGTGTGATAAGAGAGTGCTTCATGTTCTCACTGGATGTTCATCAAAGATTTGCGTCACATGTTAATACTTATGTCATTCATCTTCGACTATAAGCAGAGCAGAGGGTGGAGGAGCATCGCACCAATGCTTTCTTGCGACAAGCAGAAACATAAGGGTTTGGTTGTGGGCGGGCGGGTCTGCTCTACGAGCAGAGTAGGGCAGGGAAGGAGTGGTGTGCCCACTGCTGAGTGCACATGACTGGTTTGGTTGGCCCTCTGGGGCTGACCAAACCAGTCATGCACACTCTGCCCTTCTCCAATGCAGGCTGCAATGCAGCCTACAAGGAGAACATGGCTGGGCCATTAGCCCCTGGCTGGGGGGCGTCCCGAACAATCACAACGCTGCTTGCAGCATTGTGACTGGTTTTGGGGTGGGAGCCTGGCTTCCTGTTCCTGCCAGAGGCAGGAGAGCAGAAGCAGAGACGAAGCGAGACAAGTTAAATATTTGTATTTATTATGAAATTAACCACGGGGGCGCGACCCTCCTCCCCGCATCCCCACACGCGAGTCATGCCGGCCACAACTGAAGCTGAGCCACTGAAATTATGCGGTTCTGTTGCCAAGGTGCCTTTCGCATAGTTATGGGGTGTGCCGTGTTTGCCATATAATCCATCATGTGATGAATAATTTGTAGATTTCAACAAAAAAATGTGTTTCTAGCTCACACAGGTCAAAAGTTACTAAAAGCATTGCGACACGTCTTTGCATCGTGGAAAGCACATTGTAAAATGATGACTGGCCATCTTGCAATTGCTTATTGCTGTGTTTTGGTCCTAAACTGGTACTAAGGTGAAATGTTTGCCCAGACAATGGTACCATGTGTAAAAATTACAAAATAATGACTACTGTAGCAAAACGTGCTGCTTTACACCACATAATTTGTCTTTTCTTACCATATAATTTAGTTAACCTTGCTGAATAATTTCAGTGGTTCTGACTATTTGGCCCACACTGGCTATGGCCAGACTACTGTGAAACCTGCATTATAAGAGGAGTTATTTAAAGGCATTGCGAGTATAAACTTCTCTGTGTCAGTTAGACATCTCTCCTAAATCTGGTCAACTATCAGGGACAGGCTTGACAATAGAGGGGCGTTTCGCTCGGATAATAACATTCTGAGCTTTTGTTTTGAAAAAAGAGAGCTAAAAATTCTCTTCTGCGCATATCATATCCCAGCTGGCAGGAAACTCTGTTTTTCGAGTCAGCCGCAGAAATATGCAGATACAGGATATACACAGATGTTTGCAGAATGTCCCCTGATCATCTGAGACCCTCATGCTCTGAAGTGATTATTCACAGGAAACCAGGCTTCTCTGGAGAAGGGTAAATCGGAGCCGTGTGTGGTCTTGTAAGGACGCAGACTGACTGACTTTACCATGAACACACGCGCACACGTATCCTACTCCTCGTGGTATCACTAGAGATGTTCACGAAATTCATGGTAACACGCAGGTGCCTGATACGCCGACAACTTGCTTCACATTGCCTACTTGGTTCACCTCAGGGCCATTCCAAAATGGAATTGACCCGCACAGTGCCCGGGTCGGGAAGACAATGTGGGGTTTGTTGTTGGCGCGGGGGACGTTGAGGTGTGACGGCCTGAGGTGTGAGGTGGATGTAAGTAAGGCAGGTGGTTGATAGGATGCTAACAATTACTCTGAGGTACACTAAAGGCTGATTACAAAGTTTTTAACGGACCCCATTGAGACCAAGTGGATTGGACGAGCTGCTGTTTGCAGGACATTAAGTCAGGTAGCTCCGTGCTGCACCCCCTCGGAATATTTGGCGCCCAGGCCTGGGCCCAGCTCGCCCAAGGCCGGCTCTGGTCACCCTGCAACTTTTCACTATAGTTACGTATAAAAAAAAGCTCCCATGTACTGAACACAAAAATTACACAAACGGCAACATTTTGCTGCAAAGGATACGTACACTTGTTCTTCACCAGAAAGGATGGGATAAAGGTAGGCAAAACAAAGCTAAAATTATTAACAAACCCTAGGTTTCATTTAGGGCCCACTGAGAAATAACCCACAATATGCCAACCAAAAGAAAATCTCAACTAGCATGTAAAATGCAATTTTGCAAATTTTAGCTTGTAGAATTTGAGGCAAGCTCAATGTAATTATTTTGGTCCGACACACTGATTGATCTCAGTCGTGGTGCAACTAAAACAAATCAAGAAAGGAGGACAGAATTGGCTTGACTCTAACGAAGCGGGACACAGCGAGGGGCTGGAAGGCAGTGGGCCATAAGGCCATTTGTCTTTGGCAGCATGGAAAATGGTCTAGAATCTAGACTATTGCATGGTTCTCTAGGTGGCAGTATACAATGCCAGGGTTTGTCCACAGAAACACACGAAGGTGTGGCAAGTATGGGCGGTCTACTGAGGTATAGGTTTGGAGCCCGTCTGTCCCACAAGACATGATTTAATGATGTAATACACTGGTTTGAGGGGTAGGGTGGCACAACCGGACTAGGAACAAAACCCTCCCTGGCAAACAGCTCAGCCGGCCACCAAGGGGGGAAGGGCATGCTAGTTGGAAGCACCACTTCCGTTCCATCAATGCCACTTTTGTTACAGGGGGCTGATATTGCAGCTATGCTGCAAAACTGATCCCCGGTAACAAAACCAACCCCCAGCCTGGCGGCTCACAGGGGGAATGACCGGTGCCTACTACGACCAGTCCGGCTCTGTAGGGTGGGACATAGCAGGCCCGACACGAAAGGACTAGTTTGGATGCTTTTCGAAGTTGTATCTTGTACTGTGATTTTGGGTAGAGGGTGGGGCTGGGTCGTAGTGTACAGGTGCATGTTCGAACTTTTTTTTTTAACATACATCTGTTTCATGAATTTTTGACCAGTTGGCCGTATGTATTTCGAAAAAAAACATTAAAAAATCTATTTAAAAAACCCAGAATGATGCAGAGTAGGCACAGAACTCGGCACTTGAGTGGGAGAGGACTCTGACCTTGGCAATGAGGACAGGAAAGGCATGTGCAAAGATGAATGACTAAAGATAACACTTAATTGTGATGGACGTCACAACGGGAAAGGGCCTTCGGACTTGCCATGGAAACAGCCTTTACAAAGCTGTAGCTACCACTCGATGCCTTTACCACTCAGCCTTTACCATGCATGCCTTTATCACGCAGGTACGTTTTTGTGCCTTTACTACGCATTTCTTTACCATACATGGTAAATATGGTTAAGGTAAGTATATATGTTAAAACATTTTTTTACTGTACGGTTTAGGTGAGAGTAGTGATAAAGGGGGTAAGGGTAATTTTGGGGTTTAGGGGTGGGTAATGGTACAGGGTGCTAAAGGTAATATTAGGGTTTAAGGATGGTAAGGGATTTTTTTAGTGTTTAGTAACAGGTAGTGGCAAAGTGTGGTAAGAGTAATTTTACGGTTTAGGGGTGCTAAGGGTATTTTTACGGTTCAGGGGTTGGTAGTAGTAAAGGGTGGATTTTTTACGTTTTAGGGGTGTGTAGTAGTAAAGGGTTGTAAGGGTCAATTTAGGGTTTGGGGCGGGTAGTGGTAAATGGTGGTAAGAGTACATTTCGGGGTTAGGAGTGGGTAGTGGTAAAGGGTAGTAAGGGTATTGTTCGGGTTTAGGGGTGCTAAAGCTATTTTTAGGATTTCGGGATGGGTAGTGGTAAATTGAGGTTAGGAGTAAATTTAAAAACAAAGGAGGGGTTCTCCCTCTAAGAAAAAGAAAAAAGACATTTACATATAATAAACACACACACACATCTCTCTCTCCCTCTATCTCTCTAATATATATATATATATATATATATATATATATATATATATATATATATATATAGTTTCACTTACCTTTTGATACTTACTATGCGTGGTAAAGGTATGCAAGCTAAAGGGATCTGCGTGGTAAAGTCATGCGCTGTATTGACATACAACCACTTGACATACATGTTCAACTTAAGTAAGCCAGCGTCCGCAAAGCCAATCAGTCCTAACTTTGCATACCTATTAACTTTGCTAATGCCTTTTGCTGATGCTGTTCTGCAACAGCAAAAAAAAATAAAAAAAATTGCCAATGCTGAAAAACATTGCCAAAAAAAAACCAACATTGCCAAAAAAAACAACAACAAAAAAAGGTCCACGATGTCTATGTGTGCATCGGCTATAACACATGCACACGTATGCATCATGATGCTAAGGCAGCTCAGCATGGAGACATATAGGCAAGCATGGCTCACCATGCATTGAACACATATGCTGGGATCGAAACTGGTCCCAGGATGCTTGTTTCTGGTCCAGGTAGGACCTGGCTTGGCAGTTCGGGTTGGATTGTTCCCATGGGGAGTAGGGTTAGGAATGATTTGCATTTGGCAGAGTCCAAACTGGAATGGGATGGTCAGCGAAACAACTATGGATTTAGGCCCAGATCTCTGTACTGGGGGTGAATGTTTGACATTGTTCAGAATTCCGTCCATCAATTGTTCTTTTTGCATTTGTCGCCCTAAGTGGGATGGGTTTGCCAAGACGTGGGTCCTGTCCTTTCCATACCACTGGAGTCAAGCTAGCCTGGCTGATGAGGGGTGATTCCCAGAAACTGGTCCTATGATGCTTGTTTCTGGTCCAGGAAGTACCTAGCCTGGCAGTTCGGGCTGAAATGCGGTGGGGTCTGCTGAGAATGAGAGGATGAGCTGGGTGTTGTCGGCGTAGGATATGTGGTTGATGTGGGCTCTGACGAGGTCAGCTAGCGGTGTCATGTAGATGGCAGATGATGCTCTTGGGTTGCGAGGTGAAGGGGGGGATGTATTGTGTGCATGCATCCAGTGAGGAATGATTGCATCCATCTGAGTGCATTTTCTTTAATTCCAATCTGGTTTAGCCTTCTTATAAGTGTGCGGCGGGAAATAGTGTCAAAGGCTACAGAGAGGTCGAGAAGGATCAGGGCGGCCGATTCACCGATAGTCGAGTAGTTTGCGAATGTCGTCCGTGGTGGGGAGGTCTCTGTGCTATGGTTGGCTCTGAAACCAGATTGGGAGGGGTCTAGCAGGTTGTTTTATTCCAGATGTTAGGTGAGCTGAAGGTTGATGGCCTTCTCTAGGACTTTGGCTGGAAACAGGAGCAGTGCGATGGGGGCAGTAGTTATGAAAATCGCTGGGGTCTGCAGAGGGTTTCTTGAGGAGAGGTCTGACCTCCGAGTGTTTCCAAGCATCAGGAAAGGTGGCTGTGGATGCGTTGAGGAGGGTGTTGAGTTGGTGACTAATCTTGTCGCTTCCAACGTTGAAGAGGCGGTGGGGGCATGGGTCAGAGGATGCTCATGAGAATGGGGTTCAATATGGCCGAGGTGTCCAGTGTGCCGAGTTGTTCCAATGTGGTGAGTTGGTTATCAAGGGCGGTCTGCGTGAGGCTGAGGAGGTTGGTGGGTTGGAGGTCAAATTTCTTTCATATGGTGGATATCTTGTTGTGGAAGTGATCTGCAAGAGCGTCACAGAGTTCCTGTAAGGGTGGGTTAGAGTATTCGGTGGCTGCTGGGCTGGAGAACTCTGACAATGGTGAAGAGTTCCTTGGTCTGGTTGGCACTGGCTTTGTTGTAATGTGAAAGGGCCTTCTTTCTCACGTCTTTGAGTTGATGGTGGTAATTGTTGAGGGCTGTTTTGAAGGTGGCTTTGTCTGTGTCGTCTCTGCTGGTGTGCCATCTTCTTTCTAGTTGTTTGCAGCTGTGTTTCACTACACGGAGTTCCGGAGTGTACCAGCTGGCTTGTTTGGTGGATCCAGGTGTTGAAAGTTGTAGACTTCTATGATGTCATTTGAAATGTCATCAGTGACATCAATTATGTCATTTAACATGTCATTAGTGATGTAATATATGAGGTCATAAGCCATGTATGGTGGGGCTGCAAGTTATAGTTACCTCTGTAAAGCATAACTCGGAAATTTTAATGTTTTTAATTTTTAAACATTAGCTTTAATATTATTAGACCTAACAATAACGTTACTTTAACCTTTGCTTTTTTTGTGAGTCTCTATTTTTTTTTTAAACATAAGCAAAAATTGTATTACCATGCCTAACTATAACATCACTTCAAGCTATGTTTTTTAGTGTGTGTATATATCTATATACATATAGATATATAAACACACATATGTATATATTTACATACACACAAGAACATGACATGAAGGACCCAGCGAGCAATAAAGGAGAAGGACAGTAGAAAAACAGGGAGCAGGTGGGGTGGGAGAACAGGGTCTATGCCACAGAGTGATAAAACGGGTGCAGAGGAGATTCGGAGCAGCTGGGCAGGAGGTTACATATTAAAAACAAAAAAAAGCAACCCGGGATAACACTGGAATAGGTGTAGTGGAAGGGAGCAACCAACATGAACAGCATAAATGGGGACAATTTGAGGAACAATTTCAATGTGCAGGTCTGTATCACTACCTTCTGACAACCCTTGCCCATCCACATTAAGATTAGATGTGAACATCTGTGCTTAGATACAGACTGATTAATTAGCTTGCTAGGATCCCGCACCATAATCAACACAGATTCAAAAACAGGATACTCTGATTTTTGCTCAATACTTGACAAAGCCACAATCACCAATTCTCTCACCAGATTTCCTATTTTCACCACGCTCTTTAAAATTCATCATGAAACATTCTCAACATGACGGAGGTTTCACCGATTTTTTTTTTTACTTGGTTGACATCTAAACATTTCAACCAACTTTCGCCGCACCGGTTTCTCCCTCCTACAACAGTCCAAGGGGCAGTACAGGGGCTAAAACTACCACTCCCAGCATCCTCCTCGTGGCGCTAGTCATCACGTCACAGAGGAAGCGCCAAGAGGTGCTTAAAAACGTACAAGGGCCTCCGGAGAGCGGGTCACTTTGAAACCTTCGCCGCACTGGTTTCTCCCTCCTGCAACAGCCCATGGGGACTGCAACGCGTTCCTGCCACAGTCAAGCTCCCGCCATCCCGGAGCAGAATGGGGGCTGAAACTACCACTCCCAGCATCCCCCTCGTGGTGCCAGTCACCGCGTCACCGAGGAAGCGCTTAAAAGCATACAAGGGCTCCCGCAGCGCCCGTCAGAGGCTGGAGGAGGCTGGGCTTGGTGTGTTCTCTAACTTTCAAGCCCTGGGATTTGTAAACAAGGTGCTGTGGCCGTGTCCTCTAGTCTGTTACCGGAATTGTCTTTTCCTTTACTGGCACTCAGCGAATATCTCAAATGACTCTGCACTGAGAATGTCGGGGAACATTTGTTCCGCACTCATCTTTTTTTAATGCATTTGTTTGAGTTGCATAGACTCTACTTTTACAAATCTTTGATTTTTGGAAAGTAAATTATATAAGTGGTTACCTGCAATAGTTTTTTCTTCGTGTGCTTAGATCCTGCTATTTTAATCACGCTGGCCCCAGATAGTGCTCTCCATTAGTGGTTTCTCTATTAGGTACCCTTGCAGTTGTGTATACCTACAGAGCGTCGTAGTGGAGATTTGTAATAGTAAGCTCTTGTGCCCACTCTAAATTTAAACCTATTAACCAACGCTAGAGACTAACACAATGATATCGTAGAATGGGGAGACGAGCTTGCGTTGAAAAGAAACAGGCCCTGGCCTTGCCTAAACTAAACATCAAACCAACTTATATTGATAGGATGTTGGAAAAGGCTTTAGGAGCTGTGCCCACCGAAATAGAAGGGACTGAGGGACGACTGCCTTTGACCCCAAATCTAGAAATTGTACCGACTGACCCTAGCACCTCACAAATTATAGGGGCTTCAATAAGTGATTCTACTAGTGATCAAACACAAATAACTGAAGCAGTCAACCCCGAGCAACCTAGGGTTGCCACATCAAACCAACCGGGTAGAAAAGGTAAACCTAAACCTAAAGTGAAAGCAACTGTAAGAAGGAAGAAGTTCCTGGGTGCGATTCCTGATAATGGGAATTCTGGGATGGGGGACCCAGAAGACATCGTAGAAACCACAAATGATCAGCCAGTGTGGGTCACAAAGTTAGTGGTGGATCTACAGACCCAAATGAGGGATATAGTTAAGGACTAACTTAGATCTTTACAAGAGAGGGTTGACAGGTTGACAGTACTTTTTAATGACTGGACAAGCACTAGGGGGGTAACTCATGATATTGATGGTCCTGAAAGCAGGACACGAGGTCAGACCACTGTAAGTAATGTATTGGCCAATCCAGGCTCTAAACCCAGTGAACAAGCCCTGCCTTCAAAATTTAATGGGGAGATACATACATCGGAGGTTACTAGAGATAGCATTTTAAGTCCCCCACTGGTTATCTTTAACTCAGCTAATTGCCCATCCTTATTGGACAAATCTAGAGGGAAATTACAAACAAAAATCCAGCAGGTTGGGGGAGGCGCTCCCACAAACACAGAAGCTACCAATCATTTTTCCCCCCTCCAGTCATAAACTTACCCCCTGCATCAACTCCCTAAGTCCTCATTCTTGCAGGTATCCCTGAACTTAGAAGGGACCAATCTGAATACCACCAAGAATTAAAGAATACTTTATCCACTGGCTTGCAAATCATAGACATCTTCGCTATGAGCATGTGGAAGAGATTTTGACCACATGCAGGGTGGGTTGGATAGGCAGGCAATGTAAGGATTTACAAGGAGATTGTATAGTAATTGTTAGAAATGGGGGTCTCTAGTTGGCAGAGGTAGGTACCACTGTCCAAATAGAGACCCTTGCTTCTAGTCAGGGTAAGGAGGAAACCCTCTGAGATAACACCTGCTCACCCTCTAGGTAGCTTGGCATGAGCAGTCAAGGCTAATCAGAAGGCAATGTGTAAAGTATTTGTACCAACACTCACAGTAACAGTGAAAACACCACAAACTGACTCCACAACAGTTTAGAAAAATAAAGGTATTTAATCTAAACTATACAAGACCAAAACGACAAAAATTCAACATACACAGTTCAAGAATAGGGTTTCAAAAGAGTTCTTAAGGTTAAGATAAAAGTTCTTTAGGTTGCGATAAAATAATCCACAGTTGCGTGAAAAGTTCACAGTTGTGACACGTTTAGCTCACAGTACCTTTAGTTGCGACAAAGTTCCAAAAGCAGAAGCTGGTGCGGTGGAAAACAAGTGATGCGTTGCTCCGGAGACCCCGGGGAGGCGTTTGCGACAGCCCCGCTGCAGCAGCGGGCATGTTGCGACGAATCCGGTCTGTATGGGGAGGAAGGCCACTTGTATGGATTCCGGTGCGTAGGTTCCGTAGGAAGTTTGTTCTCGCAAAGGCACGATGCGACGATCTTTGGAGTTGCGACGATCTCCGGGGCGACAATGCGCGGACCAGCAGTGATCTTCTCTCTCGCAGCTCCTCGATGAGATGGCTTTGGCGATGACTCTCGCAGCGACGTGATGCGGTCCGCAAGCAGGCGGTGCGGCGATCACACCCAGCGACGACAGGCTCTGCGACGACACTCGCAGCGATGTTAGACTTCCCGCACCGATCGGGTGAGTCCCGCAAATGAAGGATGCGACGGCTCTGACAGCGGCAACAGGTGCATACGACGATCTCTACCTTCGTAGCGGCGGGAATTTCCTCGCACTGTCGGGGATGCGCTCCGCAGCGAGCGATGCGATAACTTTTCTGTAGCAAATTCTTTAAATCTTGATTTCCAGCTTTCCAGCACAGGTACAACTTCCAGAGGCAACACATATGGGCCACGCACTCCAGGAAGGACAGAACTCTCTCAGTAGAGCTCAGGGGAAGCTGGGGGTGAAGTCATTTTGTTCCTGGGAGTTCAGAACAGGGAGCCAGCTCTTCTCAGGCCCTTGGAGACTCCTTCAAGCAAGGGGACACAGCACAAAGCTAAGTCCTTGCGCTCTCCTTGGCAGCAGGGCAATCCAGCAGGGCAACAGCTGGACAATCTTCCTTCTTCAGTTTCAGCTTCCTACTTAGCAGAGGTTCCTTCTTGGTTCCAGGATGATCTAATTTTCTGTTGTCAGGGATCCTGTACTTATACCCCTAAAAGTCTTTGTTCTCTTTGTGCAAGTGGGCCCTGAGCCCGGTCTGAACCAGTTCTGGGTGTTTCTTGAGCACTTTGTTTTCCTGGCTTCTTCTTTCCTTTCAGAGTGAGGGGCAGGGTCGTCAGCCGTCCAGCAGGAGGTGGAGCCAGCATTGTGGCAGGCAGGCACAGCCCTATTCACACCCAGGTGCTATCTCCTCCCACCACTCAGGTTGCAAATGCAGTCATTCAGCCTAGGGCTGACTCAGCCAGCCTCCTGGGGAATCCCCAGCCCCTGTCACTCTCAAACCAGACAGTCAATACACAAACAGGCCAAGGCACACAGAAGGGTCAGACAAGAAAACAGCAACTTTCTAAAAGTGCTGGTCTCAAACACAGGATTTAAAAACAACCTTTGCTAAAAGATGTGTTATTAATTTCTGAGTTCAGGGATACTAGACTCTTATGTCCTATCTTGTTCCTATGGGAAGAAATGCTGGTAGCCACTGTAGCCAGCATCCCCCATGTTAGCCTATGGAGCAAGATAGCCTTGCAGCAGTAAAAAAACGAAAATGGCTGTAATTCACTACCAGAGCATGTCACCTGCACAAGTACATGCTCTACCTTTCACATACACTGCACCCTGCTCAAGGGGGTACCTTGGGCCTTCCATAGGGGTGACCATTGTGCACAAAAAGGGAAGGGTTAGGCCTGGTCAGTGGGGACACTGACCAGGAGGACATGGCAGTTCACAGACTGCACACAGGCACTGTAGTGGCAGGCCTGAGACACCATTTTGGGGATACTCCTGTGGGTGGCACAATCAGCGCTGCAGACCCACTAGTAGCATTTGCCATCACCAGCCCTGGCACACTCAGTGCACTTTACTAGGGACTTCTTGGTAATACAAATATGTCAATCATGTATATCCAATCACAATAACAATTTACACAGAGAGCATATGCACTTTAGCACTGATCAGCAGTGGTAAAGTGCGCAGAGTCCTATTGCCAACAGCCACAGGTCAGGAAAAATGAGGGAGGAAGAAGCAAAAAGTTTGGGGATGACCCTGCAAGAAGGGCCAGTTCCAACAGTAATTAATTTTGGAAATCAGTCGATGGCCCCAAAAATTTTTAGCTAGAGAGGATGGGAGAAAAACTGGTGGTACCCAATTTCTCCCATTGGGTTACTTCTACCCCCCCAACAGGCCTTATCATATTAGGCATCTTGAGCGGGGATCTAGAAATGACCCCAATAATTGTGAGTTACCTCACCGAGAGCAGCACTGGCAAAGGCAACTTACTTTTAATATCCCCACAGTAAATAGGTTTAGTTGTTTAGATGTAGTAGATGTAGTAGACTGACTAAAGTATCATCCCCCCAATATTAAAGAACAAATACGCCCGCTCCCATAGAAATTGAGACCAAGGACAGTGATGCTTGACCTTGCATGCCACATGGGGAGGGTCTAACCTGTGGGAGCATAAGCTGCTCCCCTGGTTGTACCCACGATGGCTGTGACTCGGTTCTGAGGGATAATTTAAAACTTCGACTATACAGAGGGTCCGATTTGAAGGAAGATAGTGGGAAGAGAGAGGCCCCATTGCAATTAGAGTGCCTCATAAACCGAATCTCTCCAATTACCCAAAGACTAGGGTCCTATCATGGAACATTGCAGGCCTGAATAATAAGATAGAAGATCCAAACTGGGGCACCTTAATTAGCCAATTCAAGATATGCATGTTTCAGGAAACATGGGCCAGAAGGGAGGTTCCAAAATCGGGTTTGCCACTTTTAGTATCCCCGCAACATCAGGGGGTAAAGGGAGACCATCAGGAGGCCTCAGCACATGGGGGGGAAGGGGGGGGGAGGGGGTTCACTTAGGTTGTATGGCCAAGCAGATTGACGAAGGATCTAACGATATTTTATGTGTCATACTGCAGTTTCAACTAAAGATTTCTGTGGCTCTTTTAAATGTGTACTCCAGACCAAGTGCCCAGGGAAAGGAGTCTATCATGCTGGAAGAATTAACTACGTTCCTAGGTACCATTGCTGACAGTCATATAGGAGGGGATTTCAATTGTCAATTCGAGCCACTAGAGGAAATTCTCCATTCTCCAGGATAGCCTATACGACGAGGATACATTTTGGGCAATCCCGGAGAATAGATGTCCTCGAGTTAAAAAATGGTCCCCTCTGGTGATCCAGATGAACTCCCTTGCTTTGAAACACTCCCTAAGAGCTTGCAATGGTAGAACTTTGTCTGAAACATCGAGTAGTTATACCTTCCATAGAAATTAGTGGGGTTCTTTATTAGACTATATTTTAATTTACTCCAAATCCTGGGATAGGCTAATTGATTTTAAGGTTGTACCATGGCTAGATAGTGACATCATGCATTAGTATTTGAATTAAAAGATTTTAATCCTGGGAGTGCCCTTAATCTGGACAATCCTCTTGATGCCAGGTTGACACTTTCAAATTGTAGGAGAAGAGTGCGATGGACTGATATCAGTCAATCACAAGATAAATTTAGCATTTTATACGAAGCCCTGATCCCAGTGCTTCTGACAGCATCCAACTCAATAACTCAAAATGGGGATAGTATAGACCTGGAGATGGTTACAATGAACCACGGTAGACTAGGAGAAGTTACATCAGACTTCTTCTATCCTAAAAACACAAACCGGTCAAGCAGGAGACCCCCCACCCTTGGTATATTGATCATTGCCGTAAAGCCAAAAGTTTGCTGGTATTGTCCATCAAGGCTAATGATCGCCCGTAACTTAAAACTGCCAGGATGGCTTATAAAGCGGCCATCTTTGAAGCTAAAAAAGGGTGGGAAATGGATAAGTGGGATGCCTTGAGAAGCGCCTTGGGAGTCGGGGCTATGAGGACCTTCTGGAAAGTATCAACACGGGTAGCTCTGGTGCTAATTCATCTGTAGACTTTCGAAGAAGAGGTCTGGCGGGAACATTTTGAATCTCTCTATTCCAAAGGAGATACGCTGAACGATGAGATAACTGAAGGATGCCCCATGGGGACTGACTATTCTCCCAACACAGGGGAAACCAATAAACACTGACGATAGTTTCAGTACAAGTATAAGTTTAAACGAAATCAAGGGAGCCGTAACTAAAATAGCTCCAGGCAAAGCACCCGGCCTAGATAAAATTCCGGGGGATCTTTTTCGTAGTGAACCATCTGTTTGGGCTCCATACCTCTGGGTGTTATTTAATGCCATACTTCAGGGCATGAAGATTCCCCCCAGTTGGGCTGGAGTGGAAATAATTCCCATTTATTAAAAAGGCTCACCGCTCCTACCAATCAAATATAGGTCGATTAGCCTGATAGACATTACGCAAAAAATGTTTGCGCGTGTATTGCTGCTTAGGTTACAAACTTTGATGGAGGAACAGAAGATACTAACCCCCTTACCGTGCAAGGTTCAGGGAAAATACTGTCCACTTTGGACCAAATACTCAGGCTACAACTGTTACACTGGATGATCGTGTTTTTAGAGGGTGGCAGCCTCTATTTAATATTTGTGGACCTGAGGTCAGCTTTTGATTTGGTCCCAAGGGAAAAATTGTGGGCGGTCCTCCACGAGATGGGGGTTCCAGTATATTTATCCCAACTCATTATGCAGCTGCACGAGGAAAACTTTGCCCAAATCAGGTTTGGCAAGGATGGAAAGTTGACTGTACCCATCCCAGTTAAACACGGTGTTCGCCAGGGCTGTGCGCTTGCCCCCTCTCTTTTTAGTCTATATATAAATGGTTTGATAGATCATTTACTTGTAGAGAAAGACCTTGATGCACCTAAGTTAGCCTCACGTATAAACCCAGCAATTATGTTTGCCGATAATACTTTATTAGAACCTAAATCACCCATGGGGACCCAGAGGGTACTCAATAGATTTGAAGCATTCTGTAGTGAAAGAGGATTAGCAATTAATCTACAGAAAACCAAATTTATGGCGTTTAATAGCCCCAAAAGTACACGAGCAAACCCTTCATTAAATGGTAAACCCCTAGAAAGAGTTTCCTATTTCGATTATCTCGGCATTACAATCACAAAGACTATGGATTGGGGGCACCAATTAAAAAATCATCATTACAATTGCCACAATAGTCAGGTGGTATCATGAAGGTTTTCAGTAAGTCCACCCAGAAACCAGTGAGTCCAGCCATTAAAATGTATAAGGTTCAAGCCCGGGGAGGGGCGCTATATGGCGCAGAACTGTGGGGCCACTCAAGTTCTGAGAACCTAACGCCGGTAGAGAACAACTTTCTTAGACAGTTGTTAAATCTCCCACGGAGCACTCCGCTAACTCCACTCCAATTAGATCTGGGTGTTAAGGCTATCGCCGATGAATCCAATCTTAGACCTTTATTGTATTGGCGCCGCCTGTGGAATACTCCAGAACTCCTTTCGTACAGGGAGGAAATAAAAAAAGTAATGAACCTGCGGAGGGCAGCCAAATTGCCGTGGCTTGCGTATATTGAGTACATACTAGCCAGCATGGGGTTGGGGGAACTCTGGGTTGACCCTGAGCTCGCCTGTACCTCATTCCCAAGGAAATTGCTAAAGGCCCATTATGAGGAGTATAAAATGGCACAGCTTCATAGTTGCCCCCGAGTAGGCAAGTTAACCTCAGCCTTTTTAGCTGCTAGAAAGCTTTTCCTTCAGTTTAGGCATGGCTTTTGACGCTCCGTTGTTTTAAACACAAGGGGGGTTTTGCAAGTTCTGAAGTGCCCGGCATGAGACTGCCCTGAATAGTCAGTACTCCATGTGTTTTTAGCTGTCCTGGCTACCATAAGGCAAGAAAATGATGGCTGGTGCAGATTTGCAGAAACCTTGGAACGAGACGTTGCTCTGAGGCTTTCAGGTTACTGAAACATGATTGTAGTATCCCGATCGTTTACTCAGTTGCAGGTTTCGTATTTTCCATGTGGTGTACCCGCAGGATATTTTAAAAAGCATCCCAAAAAAAGCTAGGATTGTGACTCTGGAGGAAATTAAACAATCTAATCATCATTTAGCCGGAAAAAACATCTATTCATGGACACCTTCGCCAGTTTTAAAACCAGGTCTTGTTTTTATATGATCAGATCAAATTGAGCATGTATGTTGGCCCCTCAATCATGTCACAGGGAAATTGTTTCCTTTATATGTTTTTAAAGTAAGTATACTTTTGACACAATTTTAATGCTTTTAAAATGGTATAATTGTTCCCTATTTTTGTGAAGTTTATTAGTCTACTACCACAACTGTTGTGAAAACCTCATGTAGAAGTGCCTGTACCATGGGGCTCCCAGTGCTAGGTCTTACTAACTGCTGTAGGGCAAGAATAGTGGTCATGTTTTTATGATTTTTTTGTTTTTTATGTAAATTATTTATTTACTCGCACTCTGCACTTTCCAAAAGTGAATCCTTTTCCCCCGCTTTGAAAAACCCTCTGTTATATTTGCTCTCCTCGACTTCTTTTGGCGAAGCAATTAGAATAGTAGGTTTTTTTAAATTGAGCGTGGAACCTATCTACTTCACATGTGTGCCAGCAATGTTAATTATCATTGCTTTTATTTCCTTTTTAGGTCTCGCCTGCTAATGCGCTTGCACATTGCTGGCGCGAGATATTGGGGCTTAACCAGAGCTTAACAATCGGGCGATTCCATGCAGTGCCCGTGAAAAGCGCGTGCACATCAAAGCCATCTGCCTCCCTCCCACAGGCATCCCCCAGCGCGCGCTCTGCCTCAGGCATTTCTCCTCCCCTAATTATTCACTGCCCACGGCCGGTCGTACTTTCACTTTTTTTAATGTTTAACTTCTCCCTGGAGAATTATTTACAGGTGCTATAACAAACACATAGAAGCATTTTGCTGGTGACTAACATCTTTTATTTCCTCCGCGAAGGCATGTCTGTTTTCACAGTGGAATGCGTGAGACTTCTGTGTGGCAGTGAATTGTCTCGTACATGCTATTTCATTCGTCATGGTGGCTAGGCTCTGTCTGTCCCCCATTCTGTGTCTAAAAAGGGATCGGAGATCAAAGGCTCTAGTGAGGTTTCTGATCCCCGCTGATTGATTGGGAACAGAAGTTCTGCCTGGCCATATTTTGCTTTTCAGTGGAAGTCCATCGGTGGTTGACATTAATGCAGTTCTCCTCAGCAGTGGTGCGGAAACGTAAAAAATGCTGCTCTCTTGCCATTACCTTTCCGAACATATTTTAATTTCAAGATTTGATCCAGCGTTCGTTTACAAACGATTTCCCATCTGCACTTTTTGTATATTTTATCAATACTCTGAGAGAGGTTCTTGTTCAAGAGGCTGTGAGCCCAAAAGTTTCCATTTCTTCAAGGACGTATACTGAAATTTTAAGAAAAGGAATCATTTTAAGAAAAGGAATTCACAAATGCATCCCTATACATACATGCATTCTTTAGTTCCGTTCCAGTTCCCTCTTCTCGCTCTTTCTCCCTCCCTCACCGCTCTGCATTCCTTCCTGCAGTCCATTATGCAAAGGATTACGTATTTTTTTATCTTGTGAACTAGGATCTAGCAGTACTGGGCTACAGGCTAGTTTTATTCAAAGCAGAAGCATTGTCGCTAAGGTGAATATAAAACTTTAATGCTAGCAAGCACTCACCTAAAATATCACTTATTCCCAGAGAGTCATAACCAAGTCACATGAAATGATTAACAGGGGCTTCAACCCAATATCAGTAGTATGGACTGTATTGGAAAGGATATTTCCAGTGTTTCATATAGCGTTTGGAGACCGATTCGAAGTGTGCACTATTGTCCATCAGCTAAATGACCCAAGGCACAGTCAGATGCTGTGATGTGCCCAGGACCCAGCTAGCTAGCTGCTAAGGGTTTTAAGGATACAATTCACATAAAAGCCATTGGTGTCCCCATTTCAATTGTGTGCACCGGTGCTCTTGTCTGCTCAAGTAATTTTTTGGCAGCTTTTTATAGAGCTAACTGGACACAATGGTATTACAGCGCTTTATAGTACAAACTGACTTCTGTGTTTTTAAAACACACAAACATTGTGACTTGTCTAGAATCAAAGGGTGCTAATCTGAGATTGAGGCAAAAGTAATTTTCCACTTTTAATGTCGACAGACCGGGCCATTCGGCTACATCTCCTATTTCACAAAACAAATACAAACACAGTAGTTCCATATTTAGTGTACAAAACCACTTCATAAACACCACAGGAAAAAGTCCACTTTTTCCTTTAATAATAACTCCACTGCAAGCAAGCATTTGCAATGCAATATGGTCTCGCATTACTGTAAGTTTGGACTATTGGCGTTGCATTACTATTAGCAATGCCAATAGCTCAAACTTTCAGTAATGCGAGACCTATTGCATTGCAGATGCTTGTTATTACATGTAATTGATTTTCGATATAATTTTAAATGTATTTGTATGTATTGTGATTGCACTTTTGAGGTCATATTGACAGAAATAAAGTTTGAGTGAATGAATGAAAACAAACAGGGCATCTTGAACTTGAAAAAGTCTCCAACTTTAGCCATCCTTTTATTTTCAATACAGTCTCTTTCCATACAAGGTAATCCTTGATCTTACCATGACAGTTTCCCACAATACTTCTTGCTTGAGCATACAACATCTCCAAGTTCAATAACAACTCAGATTTTCTCTCCAAACAGCCATGATTAGTTTTATTGATGGGTTACTCCTTCTCAGAAGTTCAAAGGGAGAGATTCCAGTGGTAGGTACTAAGAGGCAACTGAATCCTAATGCTCTAGCTAACTATCCAGTTTTGAAAAGTGGTTTATTGAACTATTCTAATAGAGCATTCATGTGGGGTAAATATGACAATTATTTTATGTATATTTCCTCTAGTTTTCTAAAAATGGTTTCATCCGTCTTGAAGTAAACTGCACCCTTTTATCCATGGTACTATAAATAAAAAAGTATTTGCAATGCAATAGGTCTCGCATTAATTACGTTTGAGCTATTGGCATTTCTAAAATTTGCAACACCAATTGCAACAAAAGTCTATAAATTGTAAGCCAAAAAATGTTTTATTTATTTTTGTAGCAATGGTGGCGTGCTGCGCTTTAGATGAATATGCTTAAAAGTAAAGTGCACCGTTCTGCGATTGCTACAATAGTTAATTGTGGATGCGTTAACAATTGATGTGTGCATTGATGGCTGGTGGTGTGTGTGCCTGTAGAAATGGTGCACTGATAACTGGTGGTGTGTGTGCCTGGTGGACGTGTGCACTGGTGGTGTGTGCGCGTGGTGGAAGCGTGCACTGACGACTGGTGGTGTGTGTGTCTGGTGAAAGCGTGCACTGTCGGCTGGTGGTGTCTGTGCCTGGTGAAAGTGTGCACGGACAGTGTGGTTGTGTGTGTGGTTGTGTGTCTGTGTGGTTGTGTGTGTGTTTGGTTGTGTGTTTGTGGTTGTGTGTGTGTGTTTGTGGTTGTGTGTGTGTGTTTGTGGTTGTGTGTGTTGTGTTTGTGGTTGTGTGTGTGGTAGTTTAAAATGAACCACAAGCGCTCAAGCACAGCAACAGGCAGCTGTGCAGGACAAACCGGGGATTTCAGCCCTCCACATCGACCCCCACAAACAAATGCCAAAAGTGGCCACAGCAGAGCTTAACAGGCACCCACCAGACAGGCGAGGAAAAGCGAGAAGCACAAGCGACCCCCGCCAGCAACCTCTGGTAAGGTAGTCTGGTGCAAAGCGGAACACAGAAAAAGCAAAGTATACACGGGCCGGAGAAAAAGCAACACAGGCCTCTGACCAGGTAATCCTGAGAACCATATAATGATATCAAACAATGCTATAGGAGTTTATTAAAATGCATATACTTCCAAGGCAAGGCTGACTGTACACCCTCAGGCCCTTCTAATCTGGGTGGTTCAATTGATCTAGCATAGCCCAACTCCTCTCAATGCATTGTGGAAGGTGCAGGGCTGCCCTTCTGTGCTGGAAGCATGCCTACACCCACAGAATATCCAGCAAAATTCGGAATTTACAAGTACCACTAATGTACATGTTTGTTTTCATATATCCTGCTTATTTAGGGACACAATTGTGAGCAGTACTTCTTCTAAAAACGACACAATTGTGAGCAGTACTTCTTCTGAAAGCTGCACCGTTGAGGCAACTGGGCCAAACAGGTGCACTGGTGACTTTTGTGTCGAATCTGCAGCGAACAGACGATAAGTGCAATATTAGGCCCTACATTCAAAAACAAGCCCCAGCATCACAATATCTTCCTTAGAATTTTGTTGCCTTTTGGCACTTTAGCAGGGTTGAAGTGCACATAGTTCTAAAGCCAGCAAAACTATAAGGTTCAGCAAAATGCGAAAAACATGGGGTGATCACAAAGTAAAGGCGGATTTCCAACAAGCTAGAACGAGACACATAAATATCCATGTGAGTGGACTGTGAGCCGAGATGATTACTGGTTGAGCTGCAGAAGGGAGTTTTTGTCAGACCTTCTCGATGTTTACCTAGCCATTGTAATGTACTACCGGAGTCCAACACTGGATGACTTTTACAAAAAATGGGTTTTATGTGGACGGCTTATGCATTACTAATTCATGAATGTACTTAATCTAATCAAGGAAAGCCACTGAAGTCTTTACAAAGAGAACTGGTACAGGTTCTAACTACGGAGTCAGGACAGAGTCCTACCATCCTCAACAGAACTGCCTCTTCATTCACATTTGCTTATCTGAATGTACAGGGTGTTGACGGCGATTCGGATCGCCCTGGTTTCTTGGTCCTCTAGTGGGGGTAATCCTACCAGAGTAAAGCTCTTCCTCAGATGGAGACTTACTCTTATGCTTTTCACGTAATCTTGACATCATTTTTAAGGCATGGGCGCTAACAAGCGGCCGGCCACCTTCTGGTAACGAGGAAGAGTTTGCAACCAACAGTTGGTGTGGTGTTTGTCGTCAAAATACATTGCTTGCTTGAAAAAGCCTCCTACAGTAAGGAGACATTCGCTCTGTGGTACCATTTCTAGGATGCCAGGCACCAAAAGGCATGCCTACTAGAACCCCATCTCCAAAGAAATGGAGGCAAATAAGAGATGTTGAAATTCAGTGGCGTGGCTAGGGCTTTTGACGCCGGGGAAGGTCCCTGAGTTTGGCGCCGGTGTAGGTAGGAGCAGGGGGGGGGGAGAGGGGCGGGAGTCAAGTCGACAGACTGGGAAAATAAAAAAAATAAAAAGAAAACCATTTGTCACCGCCGCCCCCTAAAAAAGTGCCACCTGTGGCGGACTGCCCGCCCCTAGTTATGCCACTGTTGAAATTACTTCACAGATCTTCAGCACAGCTACAGATGTTACACCAGTAGAATCCCAAAACAGTAGGAAAAAGCAGTTCCTGCATGAAAGGTACATAAATTAGAGGGAGAAGGAGGATGGAAGTCTAGGTCACCCTCCTAAAACGTGTAATCCAAACATAAACCCAAGATACGACAAATGGACCATTGGGTCATGATGGAATCGATATTAGATGCAAAACAAAATACCTGGATGTGATGCATGGTAAAGCGGTTGTAAAAGAAGGATCATCAGACATCCATATGAAAACAGGTAGGGATAACGATAGTGAGTTTACATACAGTGCTTTACACAACACTGCTTGTTTCTAAGCACTATAATGAGGTGCTACTATTGGCCAATTTAATGGTACCCAGGTCTCTGACCTGAGCTTGATGAAAGCCGAACGTTAGCCTTAACGGCGATGCGCAGGGCACGAGTCGGGGGTACGCACAGGGCACGAGTCGGGGGTACACGCAGGTACTCCACGTCCACCCACTATTTTCACAGGGTGGACGCTGTCCATCATGCCAAGAAGTTGGGCCCCACCGAAATATGTTGCACTTATTCCAGTGTAATTGTCAGACACCGGCACACGTTTAGCTACTCCTGCACGCAGTTTGCTTTCCATTCCCAGCAGCAATGTGCAGGCAAGCGAGGGGGCTTTTTTTCACCTCCAGCTGTGCCAAAGATAAATATTTACAACAAGGGGTGGTGAGGGACAGAGTCTCTGAATTAAGCAGAAAGCTCTCACCCAGTCAAGAGATCAGGGCTAGATCCAACACCGTTTTTTAGCTCACTGCACCATCCCAGTTTCAGAACCTGGCTGTATGCAAATTAGTCTGTTCCTGTCCCAGTGCATGATGGGAACAGGGCAAACCAAACTACAGAAGCCAATTCTTACACTGGGAAGGAAAAAAGCTCCCGGGGACCGGTTTCTGGCATTACAGCCGTCTTCGGCCCGGTTTGCTTGAATCCTGATGGTGCAATGAGCAAGGGTCTCACATCTGAGAATACCCTTCCACGCTTAGGGTGGACAAAAATATTTACAACAAGGGGTGGTGAGGGACAGAGTCTCTGAATTAAGCAGAAAGCTCTCACCCAGTCAAGAGATCAGGGCTAGATCCAACTCCGTTTTTTAGCTCACTGCACCATCCCAGTTTCAGAACCTGGCTGTATGCAAATTAGTCTGTTCCTGTCCCAGTGCATGATGGGAACAGGGCAAACCAAACTACAAAAGCCAATTCTTACACTGGGAAGGAAAAAAGCTCCCGGGGACCGGTTTCTGGCATTACAGCCGTCTTCGGCCAAGTTTGCTTAAAACCTGATGGTGCAATGAGCAAGGGTCTCACATCTGAGAATACCCTTCCACGCTTAGGGTGGACAAAAATATTTACAACAAGGGGTGGTGAGGGACAGAGTCTCTGAATTAAGCAGAAAGCTCTCACCCAGTCAAGAGATCAGGGCTAGATCCAACACCGTTTTTTAGCTCACTGCACCATCCCAGTTTCAGAACCTGGCTGTATGCAAATTAGTCTGTTCCTGTCCCAGTGCATGATGGGAACAGGGCAAACCAAACTACAAAAGCCAATTCTTACACTGGGAAGGAAAAAAGCTCCCGGGGACCGGTTTCTGGCATTACAGCCGTCTTCGGCCCGGTTTGCTTGAATCCTGATGGTGCAAGGGACAGACTGATTTGCATATAGCCAGGTTCTGAGCTGGGATGGGGCAGTGAGATAAATAACGGTGATGGATCAAGCCCTGATCTTTGGACAGGGTAAGAGTGGTCTGTTTAACTCAGACACTCTGTTCATCACCACCCCCTTTTTGTAAATCGTTTTTGGCCACTATAGGTGTGGCAGGGTATACTCAGACATGAGTCCCTTTCTCACTGCTCCATCAGGATTCAAGCAAGCCGGGCCGAAGAATGCTGAAATGCCAGAAACCGGTCCCCGGTAGCTTGTCTCCTTTCTGGTGAAGAATTGGCTTGGTAGTTTAGTCTGCCCTGTTCCCATGATGCACTGGGCCAGGGACAGACTGATTTGCATATAGCCAGGTTCTGAGCTGGGATGGGGCAGTGAGATAAATAACGGTGATGGATCAAGCCCTGATCTTTGGACAGGGTAAGAGTGGTCTGTTTAACTCAGACACTCTGTTCATCACCACCCCCTTTTTGTAAATCGTGCCAA
Source organism: Lissotriton vulgaris (assembly GCF_964263255.1). Lineage (NCBI taxonomy): Eukaryota > Metazoa > Chordata > Amphibia > Caudata > Salamandridae > Lissotriton > Lissotriton vulgaris. The sequence continues at coordinate 1,279,202,601 of NC_141694.1, read as the reverse complement.
AGATAAAGGCAGAAGTTAAGTGGCCATCAGGCCTCTTTTTGATCTAGTATCAGACTGAAGGCGGCCTGGAACCTCACACTTAAATGCAAATGCAACGAAAAGTGAACAAAAGCACAGCCAGTGCTTTAAATGGAAAAAATAAATGCAGGTACTCATTAGATTTGAGTTAGGGGCGTGGCTAGGTGGCGGGGTGAGACATGATGATGGAAAACCCTTCTATTGAGTATTCCTTTTGCCCTTGCATTGCCCTTAACAGCGGTCTCAAATTTCCAAATGTGCAGATTAACAGGTACATATGCTAATAAAGGGTGAGGTGAAGTACTTCTGGGAACAATGCAAGGACTTTCTAAACCCTGAATGCAGTCAATCCATCAATAGTACTATTAGCACTTTCAGGCTAAGAATCAATTTGCACCGGGACTAGAGAGACTAGCATAGCATCTTTAATATCAAGTATTAGATGCATTTCTTTTCAAATACCTCCTGGTTGCCCAGATTCTCTTCCTCTCCGATTTAGTTTCTCTCTCTCACACAAACATACACAAAACCAGGCAAACGCACACAAACAAGCAGACAAATACCCTCTGTTGTCAATCCTCACATCGCTAATCTCTCGATCCCTCCCCCACTCACTTCTCTCCCATTTGTATCCATTTCTCTCGCTTCCCCACTCTCTTTACCCCAAAGGTATCCTATCCTCTATTATCACTCTTTCTTTTTCTAATCTGCAATCTCTGTGCCTCTCTTACTCTTTCCATAGCTGTCTCGATGTCTTCCCCATCTCTAACTGTGCTTACCCCATTTGTCTCTATTTTCCCCCTTTAAACTCTCCTCTACTCCTTCTATCTCTGCCCCCTCACTCTTCACCTTCTTTCACCCCATTCTCCTTCCTCTTCCCTCGCAGAAGGCCACACGGCTGGAGAGCTTGCAGTGGCAGACAGTGAGCACTACAGGGTTGTGAGCAAGCGCAGAGTCCAGCAGGGTAGAGGTCACGGGAAGAACAATATTGGCATCTGATGGGCAGATCAGTAGACATCCTCCCACCTCACCAGGGTACCAGGCACGCCGCATAGACCATCTCCACCACCCTATCCCAGCCAACGTCCCAGCAGGTGGAGGGTAGTGGGGGTGGATTTGCAGGAGCAGGTGAGTCAGGCCTCAGTGGGAGGCCAAGCGGTTAAATGGCACGGTCACTTATGAAGGCTCTCTTCCCTCCCGTCCATTCAGGCTGCACATATCACTGTGCAATACACTAACAAGACGATCCAGCAGGGGGCGTTGAGGACAATGAGAGCTTCCGTCTAGGAGCAGAGGTCCACTTACCCATGCGGCAGGCATCCAGCAGGTCGTTCAGCTAAATGATATAGACAGACACTGTTAGAAATGGGATTTCTGGTTGGCTAAGGTTTGCACCAAAGCCAGGCAGAAACCACCACTCTAGTCAGAGTAAGGGAGTTACACTCCTATAATAACCCCTGCTCACCCCCTTGGTAGCTTGGCACGAGCAGTCAGGCTTATCTTAGAGGCAGTGTGTAAAACATTTGCACATAACCAACAGTAATATAGTGTAAGCACTACAAAAGGACACCACACCAGTTTAGAAAAATATCCAATATTTTTATATACTTAAACAAGACCAAATACGATAAAAATCCACAGTACAGTACTTTAAAATTAGTTGGGTTCCAAAATGTCTTTAAATTGCCAAGTTAAATTGAAAACACGTTTGTATGAGTCGGTAGCTCGGCCCGTGATGCTGAAAACAACAGAGTCTCGCAATTCCAACTGACCGCGTCGGTACGGGCCAACAACAGCGTGACAGGTTCGTTCACAGTAGCTTTCTTAGTGCGGCTCACACAGTGGTACGAGTCGGTCTTGGCATCCATCGCGGTTGCGATGCGAAGTGGAAGCTGTGCATGGTGCGGTGCCTCTCGATGCAGTGCGAGCAGCGGCTCGGTGACGATCGTCCAGACGACGTCGGTGAGACCAAGGCTTACGGTGCAGAGCGAGACGGTGCTCGATGCGGTGCTGGCAGGTTGCGGTGCCGGTGACCGACCCGGTCGTGGCATCTGTCGCGGTTACTGTGCAAAGTGGAGCGGTGCACAGTGCGGTGTCCCTCGATGCGGTGCAGGCAGCGGCTCTGTGACGATCATCCAGACAGCGTCGGTGAGACCAAGGCGTGCGGTGCATGGCGAGACGGGGTTTAATGCGGAGCTGGCAAGTTGCGATGCAAGCGACACAGCCGGTTGGCGGGAATTGGCGCTGGCCGAGCCCGACAGCTGTGCGTGACGAGTCGGTCACGGGTGTCGTGCCAACAGCGACCGTGTCGGTTAGCCCAGGCCAGCGAAGTGAAGCGAGGCGATGCAGGTTGCGGTGCCTCTCGACGCGGTGCAGGCAGCTGCTCAGTGACTATCGTGTAGATGGCGTAGGTGAGACCAAGGCATGCGGTGCAGGGCGAGACGGTGCTCTATGCGGTGCCATCAGGTCACATGGCCGGCGACGGAGTCGGATGACAGAGTCAGTCGCGGTTTCCTCTTCTCTCTGGCAACTGAAACAACGTTTCCAGGAGCAGAACTCAGAGGTTGGTGAAGTCTTTGCAGTCCCTGAGACTTCTTAACAGGAGGCCAGCTCAGTTTCAGGACCTTGTAGATACTCAGCACAAGTAGAGAAAGTTCAGTCCAGTCCTTTCACTGCCCAAGGCAGAAGCAGCAGCTGTAGGCCAACCCAACAAAGCAACAACACAGCAGAGGGGCAGTACTCCTCCTGGCAGCTCTTCCAGCTCTTCTTCTTGGCAGGTTCCTTGATTCCAGCGAGATCCCTGAAGTCTTTTCTATCCCTGAGACTTCCAGAAGGAGGTATCCTCTACCTCAAGCCCTTGGAGAAACCTTTAACAGCAGAATGGTGAAAGCACAGTCCAGTCCTTTCCCTACCCAAGACAGAAGCTACCACTGCAGGACAACCCCTCAACATCCAGCATAGGGGCAGTACTCCTCCTCCAGCTTTACCGGTCCTTCTTCCTTGCAGGTTCCTTAGTTTAGAAGTAATCTAAATCTCTGGGGTATAGGCCCCAATATTTATACCAGCAAATACTTTGTCCTCTGAAGGCACAGGGGCCTGTACCTAGTTAAAACTATTTTTGGGTGCCTTCTGCCAGTGTGCACATTCTTCCTTAGTCAGTGTGGGCCAGGGTCATCAGACGCACCACAGGAGGTGGAGCCAGCATTGTGGAAGGCGAGCCCAGCCTTTTCAGACCCAGGTGCTACTCCTTCCATCCATCTATGTGTAGATGTGCCTATTCAGCCTTGCTGACTCACCCTGTCTCCTGTCACTCACAAACCAGACAGCTAATACACAAGCTAGCAGAGGCAGGCTGGATGGTTAGGTCAGAAAAATACCTACTTTCTAAAAGTGGTATTTTCAAACACAGAATGTTAAAATCAACTTCACTAAAAGATGCATTTTATTCATTCTGAGTTCAGGCATACTAAACTCGGATTTCTACCATGTTCCCTGAGTCAGTTAGGATCATAGGATGTAATGATCAAACTGCCCATTCTGGCCTGTGGAGAACAGGTAGCCTTGCAATAGTGAAAAATGAAGTGGGCTGTAATTCACCATCAGGACATGCCACAAACACCAGGGCATGTCCTACCTTTCACGTACAATGCACCCTGCCCATGGAGGACCTCGGGCCTACCAGAGGGGCGACTCACATGTAGAAAAGGGAAGGTTTAGGGACTTGCAAGTGTGTGCACTTGCCAAGTCAACATTGCAGGCCCAGGCTGTGCACAGGCTCTGCAATGGCAGGCCAGAGTTACACTTTATGGGCTGTTTGTGTGGGTGGCACAATCCAGTGCTGCAGCCCACCAACAGCGTTTGATTTATAGGCCCTGGCATTTCGCAGTGCACTTTACTAGGGACTGACACATAAATCAAATAAGCCAATCCTGGAAATACCAATCCATAACACAGTTTACACAGAAACATATGCACTTTAGCACTGATTAGCAGTGGTAAAGTGCCCAGAGTCCTAAAACCAACACAAACAGGTCAGGGAAAAATAGGAGGAAAAAGCTAAAAGTTTGGGGATAACCCTGCAAAAAGGGTCATTTCCAACAGACGCCAAAACAGTCAACATGCTGCCAAATAAACGGGCAACAGCTGGCCCTCAGGCATCGGCCCAGTGCCCACCTTATGAATCCCAGTACCGGTACTCTCCTTGGCACTGGTGAAGTGCCATTAGTCAGCTTGTTTAAAACAAGAAGGGCCTGTACTCAGTACCTGGGAGTACCTGCCCATTTAAAGCACTGAGCACAGTGCTTGTTATCTCTTCACAGGTACTTAAGAGATGCATGCTTTCATGCTTTTAACTTTGTTCAGTCACTGTAAATAAGTGCATGCACAGTAAGAATGTCAGATGGGTTGGTTTGTCCCAGTATTTACACAATTAACAATTGAAATAGCAGTATTTAATTTCTTTTATAGTGCTACTCATCCCAATGCAGAGTTTTAGAGCGCTTTACATAACATACACATTATCCATTCAAAATAAATCATGTACCTGTGCAAATCAATGTACAAGATGTGTACATGAGACAGTCAGGGTTAGAAGATGTAGGAGTCACATGCCCTTCATAGCTCACTGTGGTCTACAAGAAGGATTACAATTTATTAACTTCAAGCAACAAAAGGATCTTTGTGTGTGTTCAAGGCCATAAACCACTTACCTATCTACATGAAATAAAAATCTGTGATCTGCATTTTATATGATGTGCTTTGCTTAGACATATTTTATAGATTTTTAATTGGCATATGTTATAACACGCACATATCAGAGCACAATCACATAATTAAGTGGTACATTTATGCTCACAACATTGCATAAGATGCACACCACATGTATTGCAATATCATGAATAACAAATCCGAAAAAGGTAGCAACAAAGCAGAGGTTCAACAATCCCAAGAACAGTGGGTGATTATGTCTTGCTGGAGACAACTTAATCTTCTATAAAACTTTGATTCCAATTTGGGAAATCACAAAACGCAGATCTCTCCAACAAATGGTTAACCTCCAAAGTTATCTCACCATTATTATTACTCCCTGAGGTTTACTGGGCACCCCTCCAGCAGATGACTTTACCCCATAAAATATTTTAAAATTCAGGCTTTGCAACCAATTAAATAAAACAGATCTACTACCATGTTTTTCCTTGTTGCCAAATTTGTTTGTGGCAGGGTTTAAAAAAAAATGTATTAGCTGAGGCCCAGATTTTGCATCAGGATTGCGCCACTTTTTTGGCATAACCCTACTCCATATCTCATTTTTTGAATATCAAAATGCACTTAAATGTACTCATGATACACCTGAAAAACATATTTGCGAGATCTTACTATCTAATGTCATTTCTTGAGATGTCACTTTCAGTGAGGTCACTTCCTGTGATGCCACGTGGAATGTCATGTGTCGTGACGCCATATGCTGTGATGGCACGTGTCATGATGTCACTTGCATACTGACTAACATGGTCAGTCCCCACACTTCTTTTTATAAGACTTGTGACCTGGGGATCCGAACATGCGACATACCGAGCATTGCATAGATCAAAAGCAGGCGTTGAACTTAAGGTTCAATCAGGTGGTGATATTTATTTTTCTGCGTGATTGTCTAGGGAGGATGCAGTGGCAAGCCAAGATGATGCATTAGTTCAGAGGTAATTTATCACTTTGATGAATTTCTAAAATAAAGAAATGTCAGCCTGACCAAAATAAGCTGACAAAACTTCATTTTAAAGAAAATTTAACCAGGGACCTTCTCCACGAAAATAGTATGCTTCAAAGGCAAGCTTAATTGTATAGGAAGCATGACAAACAGTTAAGAAAGGAAAATAATATGCAGATACAGGGCTAGAGAGAAGTAAACGAGAGAAAGGGGTTTTAATACCAAATGAGAGTATAGTGGGAGAGGGTGCACCAAGGTTTTTAAAAGTAAAAAAAAAGGGGGCAATAGAGTGCGAGGGAAATTACACGATTATTACAAAAGGGAGCAAAGATGGAGGGGGGGGCAAGAAGCTAAAAAAAAAAAAAGTACATTGGGGAATAACGCGGTAGTGATAGTAAGGTTTTTGTTTTTTTTAAACAGGAGTAATCCAGTAGGAGTATACAGTTTATGAAAAGGGAGTAAAGTCTGAAGGGTAGTGAAGGGACATAATGGTAGAAACGAGGGTGTGAGAGTAAGTGGTTTGTAAAAAAGAAAACGGAGGTAAAAAAGAAGGGAAAACAGAGGGCTTGTATAAAGACGAGTAAAGATCTAGCGAAGCAAGGGATTGGTCAAAAAAGAAATTGGGCAAGCAGGAAGAGGAGGGTAGTAAAAAAGTGGGCCACATTTGGAGAGCCCCACGCTGGATTCTCCAGTATGCCTCCGGTGTTTGGGACTCACACCAAATTATGAACATCCCGATCAGACAATTAGCCACTGCTAGTGTGTTTGGGGCCTTCATTGCTAGAGCATTTGATGCTCATGCAACTAGAGGAAGGATAGAGATTGCGAGTGGACAACTTTGTAACAACTATCGTGGGTCAGGTGGCAGCGGATTAATTTTCAAATTAGAACTAAGTCACTTGCTGCAGCACATTTGATAGGACATAATGTAGCTTCTTCCATACCATGCGAGACACACCCTGTGCCGCATTGAATGCCCCCTGCAATCTACTGTTGCCTGCACAGCTCTGTTTGCTACTGCATCCTACTCATTATATAAAGAAGCCAATTGCCTGACACACCCTATCTTCATTTTAACCGTTTCAACTGTTTGAATGGTCTGGATGGGGTCGACTGACTGTCCACTCACAACCCAGTGACCTTGGATAATGGCTCCTGCAGATTTCCTGAGCCATCCGCCCCCATTGTTGGCAATGTTCTTGAACCATTGACTGATCCAGTGTCTGAAACCGTCTCCACCCACCTTTCTGGCACGGCAACTGACACCCCTGAACACTTGAAGACTAATCTGGTGGAATGTTGCCGGATTGGCTAACAAATTGGCCGACCCCGACTGGGCAAGCTACATTGAGACTGGAGACGTTTGTATGTTCCAGGAAACCTGGGCAAGAGAAGACTATGGGCACCAAGGTTATCAGTCATTTTTCATTCCAGCAAGGTGGGAGGGTAAAGGCCGACCGTCAGGGGGGCTCACGACCTGGGTTGCATCTCACCTAGGCTGTGAGGCAACACGGTTACCGGTCACCTCTGATGACATTCTTGTGGTCTTACTATCCTGGCCAAACCAAGCTAAACTTGTTTTAATTAACATCTATTCCAGGCCAGTGGGAATTGCCAAGGAATCATCGACCATAGATGAACTCACGAACTATCTATCTGAGCTACCGAGTGACTTATTCTATGTGGTGGGAGGGGATCTTAATTCTCACTTTGAGCCACTGCCAGGCCTTCTAGAGGGGTTCTCAATGGAAGAAGAGGCTAGATGGGCAGTGCCCACGGTAGAAGCTCCCCCCCCCCGAAGGCATGGACCCCACTTGCATTACAAATCACAGCCCTTACCCTAAAGTTCGGAATTAGAGCCTGTAATGGGCGGATGAGATCTGACATACCCAGCAGAACCACCTATAATAGAGTGGGAAGAGAGTCTCGCTTGGATTATGTCTTGGCCCAAATAGTGAAGTGGCCAACCATCCGGGACTTTAGGGTAACGGAAAGGGCAGATAGTGACCATAATGCACTCGAGCTCGACCTTGTGCACCCTGGCCACCAGACTCCCACGACCGTTTTGGAGGGAAACAAACCTGCGCTTCTCCTGGAAAACAGCAGGAGAATCAGGTGGGAGCATCTGGTTACAAGTAAGAAGAAACTTCCCAAGCTCTATGACGGGATAATTCCCATCTTGGAAACTGTGGGGAACTTGGACACCGAGGTGAACAATAAAGACTCCCAGGCTAAATTATATAAGGCTCATGAGGACCTCATAAAAGCTGCGGCCCCTAACCTCTTCAGTAGCACACGGAAACCAAGCAGGGGGCGGCAATGCAATTCATCATGGTACAACTCAGCATGCAGAAGGGCAAAAGGGGAACTCCATAGATTTATCAAGGAGGGTCTAGGGGGGACAACCTAAAAGAAAGCAGACGGGCCTACAAGAAACTTGTTACCCACGCTAAAGCCGAATGGGAGGAAAACCAGTGGGAAGAACTTACTAAGGCCCTAGCGACTAAAGACCACCGCCTGTTTTGGAGGATTGTGAGTGGGGGGGTCGGGAAATCTCCATTCGGCAATCGAGCCAAACATCGCTCCAGGGGTGTGGCAGGCACATTTCCAGTCCCTGTACAGCTCTGAGCCGGGAGAATTCATCGCTGACACCGGGGCTGGTTGGCCAGATTATGAAGGGGATCCAATGACACTGGGCGAGGTTACTGCTGCCATAGCAGGACTCGCCTCTGGAAAGGCGCCGGGACTGGATGGCCTACCCGGGGACCTGTTTAAACAGGAGCCCATTGTCTGGGCCCCTTACCTTACCGCTCTCTTTAACGGAGTTCTTAGCGGCATGGAAATCCCTAGTACTTGGCTGGGGGCGGAGGTGGTGCCCATTTTTTAAAAGGGCTCGCCTCTCCTCCCAGCCAACTACAGACCCATCAGTTTAATTGATGTAGCACAGAAAGTGTTTGGCAGGGTCTTGCTGAATCGGCTCCAGGACTGGGTGGAAGAGGTGGGTGTCCTTAGTCCCTACCAAGCGAGATTTAGGAAGGGGGTTTCCACAGTGGACCAAGTTTTTAGATTGAACATCATCTATTGGAGGGCAGCAATATTCGAGGGCGGCAGTCTCTACACAATTTTTGTGGACTTACGGGCCGCCTTCGATCTGGTGCCCAGAGGGAAACTTTGGAGCGTCTTGGCAGAGATGGGCGTCCCTCCGGACATCCTATTAATCTTGCAGAGGCTACACCACAATAATTATGCTCCAGTGAGATGTGGGATGTCCGGGGAACTTACTGAAAGATTCCCTGTTGACCGAGGGGTAAGGCAGGGTTGTGTGTTGGCACCGACCCCGTTTTGCCTCTTCGTCAACGGGGTAATCGCCCATCTGAATGCCACTGACTATACAGACGCCCCCAAACTGAATGGCAGCAGGGTGCCTGCAATTATGTTTGCAGACAACACCCTGCTGCTATCTAAAACCCCTATGGGGATACAGAGGATCCTAGATTCATTCGTGGCCTTCTGCACTGACAGGGGGTTAGAAATTAATGCGGCCAAAACCAAGTTTATGGTTTTGAATCCGAGCCAAAAACTGCGGCCGAACCCGCTATTGGGAGCAGCGCGGCTAGAGAGAGTCTCCACCTTCGAATATCTCGGTGTGACCCTTAATGAAACCATGTCTTGGGGATCCCATCAGAGCAGGGCGAACCTCAAACTGACACAAACTACCGGGGGCATCGCCCGGATGATGAATGGCTCCTCATACCGTCCGCTGGGGTCGCTTATCCAGATATACAAGGTCCAGGCCAGGGGAGTGACCATGTACGGGGCGGAACTGTAGGGACACACACCTTGCCGTAGTCTGTCACTAACGGAGAATAATTTCATCAGACAGATAACTGCGCTTCCGCCCAGCACCCTGCTCCTCCCCTTGAGGCTTGATCTGGGTTTACGACCAATAGCCGATGAAATAGGTCTGAGACCCATAGCCTTCTGGCGTAGGCTGTGGAGTAGTAACGATCTTGCAGCCTATAGGGCGGAATTGGTGGAACTACTGACCCACCCGAAAGCGCTCCGGATCCCCTGGATTAAACACATCCAATGTATTTGTATGGAAATGGGGCTCCCTGATTTATGGACTGATCCTGCAAGTGCCTCACTAAACATCTCCAAAAGGTCCCTGGCCAATGCATATCATGAACAAAAACTAGCTAGGGTCCTGGATAGCCAGGCCGAAGGGTCATTATCCTCTGTATTTGTACAAAGTAAGGACTTATACAGGTTTGAGGGGGTTTTAGATGCTATTTCCCCTGTGCTTGCCAGAAAGCTGTTTCTCCAATGGAGATACGGTACATTGCCCTTTCGGTCCTTCACCAGCTCCTGGTCATCACCTCCTACCTCAAAGCAGTGTCCGGCCTGCGACGCCATGGAGGAAACTGATTTACAAGTGGCCCTCTTTTGCCCAGCTTATAGGGTTGCGAGGAAATATTGGCTTCTTCCATTGATTAGAAACATGGGCTGTAGGGAATATGCCCCAATGTACAGGATTTTAAAATCCGATGTCTCAGGCCCAACTGTGTTTGCACTGACAACATTTTTTACCAATGTCTGGCACACCCGTAATCGCATTTTAAAGACGCTGGTTTCCTCTTAATTTTAAGATTCATAGTTTTTAAGGTACTTTTAGCAATACTCAATTCCAATGTTTTATATTGTTTAAATGTGTTGACTTATTGTAATTGTATATGTGTACTGTTTATCTTTTATGGCCAATGGCCGAAATAAAGATTGGAAATGAATGAATATAAAGAAGCTCACAGTAGTGGCCCACATTCAGCCACAAATGTGGTCCACCACCACAAAACCGTCCACACACAGCCACAAAACCAGCCCACGACTGGCCTTTCAATCTGGCCCATTTGGCACAGCCAGCTTGCCCAACAGGCACTCAGACTCCGCACAGACAAACACAATATACATTCCAAGTGAGATTAAATTAAACGTCAGGTGAATGGCATTGTAACATGAAGGGCGTCACTGCTTCCAAGTGAAAAACTTACATGAGTGAATGCTTATTTAGTCAGTTAAACTATCCGCACAATTGCGAGAATACTCGAGAATATGGTTAGTGAATGATTAGTATGTCAAGGGCATCATGAGGGTGGTATTATTTCTTCATTTCAAAAAGATTTTGACATCACGCTCACATTTATTTTACAACGCTGCAGGAGCGGCTGGTGTCAGGGAAAAGTGGCGGGCGGGGGGGGGGTCATAAGACAACAATAGCACACAGGAAACAAAAAGAACTTACCTGCCCCATCACCGCTCTTCTGCAGCATAGGCTGAGGCTCCCACACACCCCTCCAGCCAATCCAGACATTGCTCTCATGCTGCTGGCAGCATGAGAGAAGCGCATGGATTGGCTTGGGCACCCAGATTTGGGCACCCAGATTTACGCTGCCATGGGGACTGGGAGCCTCTGCCTGCTGTCTCCAACCTAGCAATGCAGCTTGGGTTGGAGACATCTCAGCGCGAATGTCAATTTGCCCGTCCTAGGGCGTCGGGCCAAACTCACATGTGCACTGATAAGCAGTGCCCACCACTCCTCCTATGCCGTCATCACAATGGCCCCACCCCTTAGACACTGCCCTGTGAAGTAAAATAAAATGATAATGAACCTGTGTTATCATTTCAGTTGACCAGTTTTGCATCTGTGCTTGGTGGGGGGGGGGGGGGAGTGAAGGGTTTGGGCGATGCTCCTCCATCATAACGCTGCTGTTCAATTTAATTAGGGGTGGGGTAGCAGGTGGAGGTAGGCCCCAAAGCAGTAGCACTGGCGTCTTAATGGTTGGATGGACCTGGTGCACAGTGATTTTCAATGACACTGCAAGAGATGTTTATGACACTTCTGCATTAATATGGGATAGCATAAAGGGACTCCTGCAAATTAACACACTAAGGCAGTTCTTCCCAAACTTTTTAGAACCACAACCCATTATTTAGAACAACAAACTTTTACGACCAGCTAGGGTCTGATCGTTTTTTTTTTTTTACTGTAAAGAAAGAAATCTGCTGTCTGCAATAATGACAGCTGCTGGCTGGTGTACGGTGAAGTAGAGTGCATTGTAAAGGAGTTGTGCTGTGGCAAAATCTTCACTGTCTGGTAGAACATAATCAGATTTGTGAGGCCCATAGACTTTCTTTAGCTTGTGTTACAGTGAATAAAATATGGGCATAGCTTGCTTCTAACCCCTGAAAGCTGAAATCGATTTAAATAGGACAATGCCAAGAACACACACATCACTGAGAGCTTCACTGCATCCATCAGCTGGTGTCAAGTTGCATTTATTTTGCAAACAAATTATTTTGACTATTGGGACTGAGAAGGAGTGGGATACAAATCAAGTACAAGCTTTAAATGTGACATATACAAGGACTTTCCTGACCCACCAAAAATAGGCTTGTGACCCAACACTGGGTCCTGACCCCCAGTTTGGGAAACGCTGCACTGAGGAATCCGAGGAAAAGCAATGACCTGGAACACGCATTTAAGAAATCTATCAGAAGCAGGCTCTACACTTACGTGATGCGAACAGCTATACTTGTTTACTTTTGTTCAGCGCTAAACATTAGCTGGTGCAAGAGCTGCCACGCTGCACTAGTCAAAGATGGCTGCACGGGCAACGCTGCTTATAGGACTCTTTGTTTACCGTGAACTCTGGAGTTCACTAATGGCCTCAGTAAATTAAAGGAACAGGAAAAGGGGCTTTGGAGAGTTTCTAGGAAGAGATCCTTGTCTAGGACAACAGGACTTAGGATATCAACCACGATTCATAACGGTATTATTGTACTGGTGCCCGCTTTGAGAGCAATAATTCAGTATTTTGTTTTCACATGCTTTTAAATCTACAGTGTTTTTCAAAATGATCCCACATTAAAGCGCCTTGCACCAGTTTCAGCGGGAATATTTATAAGCTAAGGAGTGGAAACTAATTTTATAAAGGTATATAGGAGTTGTTTTCATCACACCTCGATCCCAACACAAAGCCAGTTCCCAGTACATTCTCGGGAGCTTACCAATCAGGGTCCATACCAGGACACCACCGATCTGATCAATTTGACCTTTTTTTTTTTTATTATTTTGTGGCAGAGGCATAAAACATACAAGAACAAAGCAGCATCTGATCAGCAACCATCATTCACATAATTTCTAGTACATTATAGGCATAAAGAAATATCATTGCAATAAACAGTACTTATTAGGTTTAAATCCAATTTTCAATAGCGGACCATAAATTCCTAGCGAAGATCTTCTTTTTCTGTCCCTTCAGTTTATAAACTGCTTTGTCCATTCTATAAATATTTAGCAACTTTCCCAGCCATTGTTCAAATGTAGGCGGATCTATATCCAGCCATCTAGAAGTAATGCAGAAACGATATACAGCCATTCCAATAAACAGAAAATATTCCTGATCAGCAGATAGGTTTTCAGAAGGAAAATAAATACCAAAAATTATCAAAGAAGGGCATAGCTTAATATTGACATTGAGCAAGTTAGTCAAAAAAATTTCAATCTTATCTATATATAACGCCAATTTGAGACAACTGTAAAACATATGGCATGAGTCCGCTGCTAGGATTCCACAACGGCTACAATTAATACCCTTCGTGGCCTTCCATTTGGCCAGTTTCGCAGGTGTGCAGTAGAGGTCCAGGGTAGACATATAGTGTTGACTTTTAAGAGAACTATTAATTAGTACTTTATTACTCATCTCAAAGGTCCTTGCCAAGTCTATTCCTTCTATGCTCAATTTTCTTTGCCATTTCTGGGCCGGCTGATCTAGATCATCATGCAACCTATTAACCATTAGTTGATAGATCGTACCAATACGGCTGTTCTTCCTGCAACTCTCTAGAATATCAATAGTCTCCATAGCATCATTATATAACAGATTTTTTTTTCCCAAAAAGCTACGGATCTGTAAATATTTAAAGAATTCATTCCTAGAAAGGCCAAATGTTTCTTGGAGTTCAGAAAAGGACACAAAAATCCCATTTTGATACAGTTGCCCCAGTAGATGGATCTGTCTCATTTGCCACCGATATATTGCCGTATCTTGAAAAATCCCCGATAATGACGTATTACCAGAAATAGGTGTATAAAAATTGAACTTTGAGATTATCCGCAGGGTTTTATTGATTTGTCTCCAAACTAAAAAAGCAGACAAAAACACCTTGAATTTTGTTCTCTTATAGTAACTTGGTTCCGTGAACTTCAGTAGACATTGACGCACTTCAGCGCCCATTAGCATTTTAAAGATAGAGGGTGCCATAGAAGTTTCGGTAACATGGTCATGGAATAATAGCACCCTGATTGCTTTAAGAGTAATAGCCCAATAATACAGTCTGAAGTTCGGAAATCCCAACCCAGCACGTTCTTGCGGAAGAGTACACCACTTTAAAGATCTTCTTGAGCGGCGGTACCCCAACAAGAATCTGGACAGCATCCTGTCAATCTTGTTAAAAAGAGACATCGAAAAAAATAAGGGAATAGTTCTGAAAAAATAAAGAAATTTTGGGAAAATCATCATCTTGATGACATTAGTACGTCCGTGTAAAGATAAGTGTAAATTATTTACCCTTTCTAAAGTTCTGTTAGTTGATATAAGCAAAGGATCCAGGTTTAATCCAACAATGTCATCAATTTTAGGAGAAATAGTTATGCCAAGATATGTGCCAGTAGAGTTAAATGGGATATCAGTAGGTGTACCAGTCTCAGAATGTAATCTGGGTTTTTGAAATATTAAGTTTGTAACCGGAAAATTTGCCATATTCTCGAGCTACTTCAATTATTTTAGGTAGCGCAGTGGTAGCATCGAAGTTACAATGGCCACATCATCTGCGTACGCGAGAACTTTATGATCTACCTTGTGGAGTTGAACTGGTGGAATATCAGGTTCCATAATTAGTCTGTCCAAATAGGGTTCTAAGTAAAGAGCAAATAAAAGCGGGGAGCAGGGGCAGCCCTGTCTGGTCCCCCTAGTAATTGAAAAGGGTCTAGAGGTATCAGTGCCTACTCTTACTACACCCTTGGGATTAGAATAGAGTGCTTGTATAGCTCTAATAAATTGTAGCGGAAAGCCCTTCCATTGTAGCACCGTCCAAAGGAACCCCCAGTCGACCCTATCAAATGCTTTTTCAGCATCAAGTAGAATCACCCCGACTGGGGATTCCTTTGCTTGAGCCCAATCCAATAATGTGATAACACGTTTAACGTGATCTGTGGTATCCTATGTCTAATGAAGCCGTGTTGAATATGGGAGACCAAACCTGCCATTACATCATTTAATCTGTTTGCAAGAATTTTAGAGTAATATTGCTATCTGCGGTGATAAGGGAAAAAGGGCGATAGGACCCTAATTCTTTTGAGTCCTTATTCTTTTTTACAAAGACAACTATAGTGGCCGTAGACCAAGAATCAGGAGATTTACCTTGAGACGCTAAATTAAAGATTTTTAACAGCTCTGGTTTAAGCGTATGTCTGAATATCCGATAGAATTCAAGAGGTATCTGGTCTGGCCCCATCGCTTTACCTGCCGCAAGACTCATAATGGCTTTCTCAATCTCGTCCCAGCTTATTGGCCTTATAAATGAATCTGCCTCCTCTAGACACAATGAAAGCTGGTTAGCACATCTAAGACAATCTACAGGATCAAGAGTCTTGTCAACTTCGTTACTGAGATCATTATACAATGTCTTATAGAAATCATGGAATGCCTCTAATATTTCTTCCCTACGTTCATGAAAAACACTATTCATGTCTTTAACACACTGTATTTCATTAGCTGAGGCTTTTTGTCGCAGGCGTTGAGCTAAGAGATTTCCGGTGCGTTCGCTGTATTCATAGCGTTCAGTTTTATATTGCTTAAATTTCGCCGCTACTTCGTCAGCAATGTGGATACACAGACCAGAGCGTTCAGTGACTAGACTTAATTGTGCGTCCTCTATTCCTACGTTGTTTTTGCAAGCAGTAGCTAGATTCATCTCGGCTATCCTAATCTTATTTAGCCTCTCCTTAAAATCTGTTTGGATTTTCTTCCTCTTATAGTTTGCAAAGCTGATTGTCTCTCCCCGTACAATGGATTTAAATGAGTCCCACACTACTTGTGGAGAGGCAGTATCATTATTTATTAAGAAATATTCTTTAATAGTTATAGCCATGGATTGGAGATATTCTTCATCTAGTAGCAGATTTCTCTGAAATGACCACAGTCTAATTGGATTTGGACAATCAGTGGGAAACTGAATCTCAGCGATCATAGGATTATGGTCTGAGATAACTTGAGGTAGTATTTCAATATGGATTTTCTCCAAAAACAGAGGATACAAAAAAATAATCTAAACGGAAGAATTTCCGATGAGGAATGGAGAAAAAAGTATATCCTGGATCTTTAAAATAAAGTTTGTTCCATACATCAGTTAGCCCATTATTTAACACCAAATCTCTAAGTGCTCTGTAAGTTCTGATCTTGCGGCCCGTGTATCTCATCCCTGATTTAATATTCCAATCAGCTGCCAAATGGATATTTAAGTCCCCACATACTATTATTGGCTGCATCCACGTAGCTAGCTCTGCATTCATAGTGTTAAAAACTTCAGCGTCATCTAGATTAGGGCCATAAATACAGCATATAGTGAATTTGCAACTTCCAATAATTAATTCAGCGAGCCCCCATCTACCCCATTTATCAGCTAATGTTTTTGAGCACTTCCCAACCCCCTTTCGCATACATATTGCTACGCCTCTTTTTATACCCATTTGTTTTGACGTGACCAAGACTTCTAATCCCAAATTATTCAAAAGAGAACGCTTGTCCCATGAAATATGCGTTTCCTGAATACATAGAAAAATCAATATATAAAGTCTGAAGCATTGTTCGAAGCATACCAATCTTTTTTAAATCATTAAGACCATTAATATTGATTGTACATATTTTCACCTTTTTATCCATATTGAAATAATAAAAAGATATTAGCTATTATCATCACTGAATGCTCTTCAGTATTATCGTTTGAGTGCCTTATATTCATCCTTGTATTGAACACCTCTGCCTTACACCCCCACCACCAACCCTCACCCTTACCCACCCCCACCCCTTTTCCCAGAGCCCCTCCCCCCACCCTCCCCACTGTAAGAGGCACAGGAACAGTCAGTTCCTGAAACGTATGGATGCCGTGTCCCTGGCCCATAGCATCCTGACAGAGAGAAAAGAGAAAAGAGAAGAAAAGAAGAAAGAAAAAAAGGAAAAGAAAAGTAGTCCTGCATAATTAAACACCTATTAAACCATACGATTCTAAACTTTCAATCTAGTATTCTCAAACTACACATTGGTTCTTTCAAAAAGAGAAGAGAAATGTTCTTCAACTGACATAATTTGTTCATAGAGAATCCAAATATTCTTTGGCTTTGATAGTAGATATAAAGTACTTTACTTGGCCTTTAAATATAGTCTTCAATTTTGCTGGACCTTGCAGAAACACTGACACTTCTTTCTTTTGGAAATCAGGAATCAGTTGCCTTAGCTGCCACCGTTGAGTCACAGTGGCCTGACAATAATCTGGTCGCACAAAAAACTGACAACCCAATCCATCCGCTTTCTTATCAGGTCTTGCATTTAAGTAAATAGCTTCACGAGCAAGAAAGTTGTTGAAAGACACCAAAATGGCCCTAGGATAGTTTTCTTGGCCTTGACGCGGTTTCCTCACTGTAAAGGGAAATCTATGTGCACGCTGTATTTCCCGTGACCAGTCCCATTCTGTTAGCTCAGGAAAAGAGTCATTTAATAGATTAATGACGAACCGCCTCGGGTCGGACCCTTCTTTATTTTCAGGGACCCCCAGAAAGCGCAGGTTACTTCTGCGGGCCTGATTCTCCAAGCTTGCTAGATTATCAGATAAATCCTCCTTTTGAGCTTTAAAGTCACCCACTTCTTGTCTTTGGGCCATAGATTCTTCCTCCAAGACGGATATCCTAGCTTCTGCCTCAGTGACCCTGTCAGCGGTCTCTGAACATAACAATCGCACGTCGCACAGCATTTTTGACTTTTGCACAGGTCATCTGTGTACGTTGGTTTTCAGCCTTGCTTTCGGCCCGGTGATTCATCATGGTATCAAAAATTGTTTTCAAGGTGATCTCTTCATTATTTTCTTGTGGCGGAGCCAGGTCAGTTACAGAGTTATGGCTGGACCCAGGAGTAGCAGTAGTAGCGGTAATTACTTGGGAAGGAGATGAGGGGTTCACTCCACTTATAGGTGAATTAGAAGCGGTCTCTTTACTCGCCGCACGCAAAGATCTTTTCTTCCTCAGCGTCTTCTTAACAATAGTGGCCCCATTAGCACTGTCAGGGCTCATACTAATCTCGCCATCAGAGGATATACTCTCGCTGCTGTAATCTACCCAGTCTTTATTCAAACCGGTTACTTCATCAGACGAGAGTTCTGACAGACAATAGAAATTTTCAAGAAGCTCTTGATTATGCGGCTGCAGAATAGTTTTTGCCCCACTCTGTAAATCAATCGTTGATGATAATAATAGTGAGGGAAGAGAAGACGCTCGGTTGATTATAGTCCCGCCTGAAACTACATCTCCCACAATGCCCCTCCTCTGATGTTCAGTTGCCCCAAGAGCTATGGGATTATTCTGGTTATCAGCACTTTTAGACGGTTGATTAATAGCCAGATCAATATTTTGGCTATCATTGTCAGTTATTTTTTTCTTAGCTGCATGTTTCACAAACAACTCTGGCAATGTTTGTAATGTTGTGCTCTTCATGCTTGAAACTTCAGTAGCTTTCAATACAGCCCCCTTATGAGGATTCTTACCCTGTTTTGTGGCAGCTTTACCAGGGGTCGATGGAGCTACCTCCTCCATCTCGTTCTCCTCGTTGTCGTCCTCGTTGTCTGGCTCCACTCCTCCCAAGTCGCCTACAGCACCGTTTCGCTTGTTTCTACGAGTACCGATGGAGGGTGGTAACGGCGTCCTCTTCTTCCTCCGAGAGCCTCCTCTGCCAGGAAAGACGTTACTCTGCGACCAAAGCAGGCAGAGTGTAGCGCGCCACAGCGGGGCTCGCCGATTGAACTTGAAAAGATTCAGCAACATTCGTGAAATCCGTCACGAAAATAGATAGTACCCAATTATCACCACAGTGCAACACTGTAGCGCAGTTAGCTCCGCTCCGCTCCGCTGATGTCAATTTCGAATCACCTTCTTCGACTCCTGACCCGAAGTGGCCAACACCTCCGTGCACCTCCGTGCACCGCCTCCGTGCCTCACGCTCTCAACGGCCCAATGCGGAACAGAAACAAACGGAGTCCAGCCACACCCACAGGCGGCCACAGTCGGCCGGACCGGATCCAATCGAATGACCCGTGTTCAAGCGGTCAGGTAAATGAAATTGTCCGACGTGTCTAAAATATAATCGTATTTGGTAAAAAGAAGCAGCAAATGTATTGAATGGTCACGCGGTCAGCTCCTGCATGGATTATAATGGCAAAAAAACTGAGTTTTCTCCTCCTTCTCTCCCGGACGCCAGGAACCAGGGAGCTAGCTGCTTACACAGCCTCCCTCACGGCAGCCATCTTGCCTCATGGATATGATTTCAACCTGATCAATTTGACCTTTAAAGTTTTTTAAAACATACAACAATGCAATTAGACATCACATCATTGGTAGTATTGCATCTGTTTTGACACCACCAAGATTGTGGATATCACATCCCTCTATTTTATGTGGACCCCACCAGTCCTGTACTCTGAATTACAGCATTTTCTACTGGTGTCCCAAGCCCTAGACCCAGATGACCACATTTGTTGATACTTCGTCAGGCACCCTCAACCCTTGTATACAACTTGTTCTGCTTCCATGCAATGATGCATTCCAGCCCACCATCTCACCATGATGGATCCAACCTGATTACCCCACTCCCCCCTAATGTCTTTTTGCTACCATAAACCTAAACGTGAAGGTTTAACTTATGTCTGATGACATCTGTGTCCTTAGGTATTCCAAGTAACGCAGTGTGCTATGGGAACGTCAACGCCCAGGACCTGTGACCGTCCCCATCTCATCTCTATCCATAAAAGTCTTCACTGTCTCACAACTCCATATGGTGTGCATGAATGTTCCCTCTTTCGTGTGATGTCTGATGCAGGCCTTCAGCCCTTGTGGGCTAGTCCATATTTTAAACAACTGACCTGTTGCAGTATCACTGCACAGCATTTTCAGTCGGATCAACCTGAAGTTTGCCCCAATTGCATCCTTTCAGACCTCTTCTTCTAACTTTCCAAAATCCCTTTCCAAAACAGGGGTAGGGTGGATGGGGGGGGGGAGGGGGGTTACAAAGAAACAATATTGGTCTTTGTTTCTTTTTAAACCCAAACGTTTGTTAACATGAAGGTGTAAGGTATTATATAATCCTTCCACGCCCTCAGGCAAACACTCCCCTGTTTTGGACTAGGTGGTGGTAGGTTTAAAAAAAATTCTTTTGCCCTTGGCCAAGGAAGGGAGAACTAAAAATTGCAATGCCAACAATCCTTGGGCAAGGTGTCTGGGTGAAAAGAAACATCTCTCCTAATGTTACCAAACAGAGGGGGGGGATGTCTCACCCCCCCCCCCCCCCTCCCCCCCCCCCCACCCCCACATCACATCATTAATCACCCAACGGGGCCTGTACGCACCATCATACAGCCACACACATAGTATCATATGGCTACACACACCATCATATGGCTACACACAACATCAATTTGCCATGCACACCATCATACGCAGAAACATGCATCACAACCCTACAAACATCAGGCACCAACATATATCATCAGACAATCACAGTTCTTATCAAACAGCCGCACAGACACCCAGACACCTTCAGACTCAATGCTACCATTAGATGCATCATAAGAGGATCTTGTCACACATATACACACCAGTTACATGCTATCACTGGCCCACACACCATCATTCGCCTGTGCAGCATTATCAGTTGCCTGTGCATGCATCATTAGTTGTTCGTGCACACACCACCAGTGTCACATGCACATCTCATCAGCATCCCACCAACACACCATTCTCATCCAACACACCATTCTCATCCTACACACCCACCACCGACATGCCAAGCTCACCATCAGGCATCCAAGTATGCAGAAAGACACCTATATACAATGACAGCCAGATACACTACCACACCCAGACACCCACATACACACGCTTACCAGAAACTCACTCAAACATACTCAAGTGTCTCTTTCACAGCTAATTTCCACATTTCACAAGTTATACTTGGGATGGGAGTTTAGCTTAAGCTAGTATGGCAACAACAAAGCATTATGTGACTGTACTACCTTAACTTGTGAATATGTGGTATTTTAGCATATGTATTCAGTACCAATTCACAAAACGTTTTGTTAGTAAAAAGCATTTTCTCTAAGTGCAAGTGAGGACTCCATCGCAGAATCAGGATCTGAGAATGATTACAGGTAAAAGTATCATTAACAACTGCAGAAGATACAATAGGTGACCCTGTCTTTAACAGTCAGATGTTTAAGCAAGAGGGTGAAGTAAAGGAATTCCTGGTGTAATGTTGAGTGGCGGCCACTGGAAAGATTGGGAAACACTTCCTAATTCTTACCTAATTCTTACACAACATTTTCCAAGGGTTCTTTCCTACATTAATTGTGAATCTAATTTTAGATGAAAAAAAGTTGAATGAAGTGTGCAAATAAGGTAGAAATGTCCTCCAAATAATACCATGTTTTAAGATGTTTAAGTGAGAGATTTCTCCATCTACGGAAAAATGTTTTTCAGGTGGAGTCAAATATGAGGGAAATAGCGTACACAGGCACATTGCACACTTCCTATAACCATTAATGGAGCGTGTGCACCATTGGATAATCAGCTGTCCTTCAAAAAGTGTCTGAACGAGTACACCTAGAAAGCCAGGATGGTGGTATAAATGTATGCCTTGTGATTTCTGTAACTAAAAAACAGCACTGCGAAAGCCAGTGGTTTTGCCTTTAGAGTAAGAGCTATGCTACTAGCGTTCCCAGTGCCTGTATGTTCAGAATTTGGGTAAAACCTACATCATTCGATAATGTATTATCACACTAATAACTCCTTCGAATTGGAGCACATATAAAGGCGACTTCATCCTTGAATACCGATATCACAGACAATGTATGTACTGTGTCTTTAAAAAGTACTTTTGAATGTCTGTGTGTTTATGTGGGAGTTGTAGGAGAGTTGGGTTGAGTGACTGTGTGTGTGTCTTGGACAGGGTAATATATAATGCTTCATATCACATGTATGCAAAAAACAATTATGGACAGAATGCTGAACAATGTCATGCATTCACCCCAGTACAGAGATCTGGGTCTAAATCCACCGTTTTTTTGGTCCCCATGCCATTCAGTTTGAATCCAGACATATGCAAATCAGTCTTGACTATGCGCCCAATGGGAACAGTCCAGCCCGAACTGCCAGGCCAGGCCAGGTCCTCCCTGGACTGGAAACAAGCATCCTTGGATTGGTTTCGGGATATCACTCCTCATCAGCCAGGCTAGCTTGACTCCAGTGGCATGGGTCAAACGTCAATCCCCGGTGTCACAGACCCTTTGCGGCCGCCTCTCCGACTATTTCGAAGACAAAATTGCCACTATGCAAGATTACTTCCCTAGTAATACCAGTTCAGGCAATAACGAAATACGCATAGCCAGCTCCGACTCTGCCCCTGTCTTCACTAACTTTGATGTGATTACCCCAGATCGCTCTCTGGCAGAATTATTAAAATGCAAATCGGGCTCTCCCATTGACCCCTGGCCGGCTAAACAGTACAAATCCTTGGCGCCCCTGCTCAACCCCATTCTCAACGGTATATGGAACGACTCCCTGCAGACAGGCATCTACCCCGACTCCTGGAAGCACGCCAGACTAGTTCCCATCCTTAAAAAAGCCAATGCAGACCCTAACGAACCAGCTAATTACAGACCTATCTCTCTACTCCCCGCACCTGCCAAGGTACTCGAAAAACTAGTACAACAGCAACTGGCCATCTTTTTGGAGGCACATGGCGCTTTCCATAACTCACAACAAGGGTTTAGACCCGGATACAGCACCGAGTCCGCACTAATTGAGATGGCCGATGCCATGCGATGGAAGTTGGACGAGGGATCAAAAGCGGTGTTGGTGCTGCTCGACTTGTCGGCAGCATTCGACACCGTCTCCCACCCCGTCCTTCTCGATCGTCTTCAGGCAAAAGGCATACAAGGCAAGGCCTTGGAATGGTTTGCTTCTTTCCTGTCCAATCGGACACAGGCAGTGTTCCCCCGCCCCCCATTTACCTCGGATAGCCGCCCGCTCAGGTGGGGAGTCCCTCAAGGCTCCTCACTAAGCCCCCTCCTGTTCAACGTTTATTTCTCCCCCCTGGCCGAGATTATTGCCCAATCAGGAATCAAGGCTACTTCATACGCTGATGACATCCAGCTTTTGTTTACCTACGACACCCCGTCTCAAACTACCTTTGATCCTTTGAAAAAACTGCCTCCGTATCATCGCAAGTTGGATGGATAACAACTCCCTCCGGCTTAACGCCGGTAAAACCGAGGTTCTCTTTTTTCACCAGCCCGCGCCTCTGGACTCCAACCTGTGGTGGCCCCTCCACCTGAGTATGCCCCCTCTACCAAAGAAATCAGTAAAAAACCTTGGGGTAATTTGGGATTCCAACCTCTCATTCCATAAACAAGTTCAGACGGTATCCGCTGCTTGCTTTTCCAAAATCAGGATGGTGAAAAAATTCATCAATTTCCTCCCTAGCCACACCAGGAAAACAATCGTTCAGGCATTGATCACCTCCCATTTGGATTATGCCAACAGCTTGTACATAGCACTATCCTCAGGTCTCTACCGTCGCCTTCAGACGGTCCAGAATACTGCAGTACGTCTGGTCTGTGGTATTTCCCTCCGTGAACATATCACACCACATCGGCGAAATCTGCACTGGCTACCTATTCACAAAAGGGCAGAATTTAAAGCGCTAACTCTAGCCCACCGGGCAGTCAAGGGAAAGGGCTCTGCATACCTCTCCTCCTGCCTCCGACCCTACAGCAACACCAGACTTCTCCGTTCCAGCTCTAAACATCTTCTTACCACCCCCAGATTTTAAAAAGTACTCTTTGGAGGCAAAACCTTCCAAGTCTGTGCCTCTTCCCACTGGAACAAGCTTCCCATTTCCATCCGGACGATACAGGAAGAACTCCCCTTCCGTAGAGCTTTAAAAACCTTCCTCTTCTGCTAGTTCCAACTGAGTTAGACTTAGCTTCAGTATACACAGGAGCGCCAGGACACCCAGTTGGGGTAGCTGTGCGCTATATAAAACTCACTAAATAAAAATAAACTTTGGTGGCATGGTGAGCAGAAAAACAATGGCTTTAACTCAGATCTATTGACTGAGGGTGAATGTTTGATGTGCTATGTTTGATGTGCTCTGCATTCCGTTCATCATCTGTGTGTCTTTTGCTTTATCGCCCTAAGTGCGCCGGGTATGCCTAAACGTGGGTCCCGGGCTCACTGTGTCACTGGATTTAAGCTAGCCTGGCTGGTGAGGAGTGTTGACCCGAAACCGGTCCCAGGATGCTGGTTCCGGTCCAGGGAGGACCTGGCTTGGAAATTTGGGCTGGACTGGTCCCTCGAGGCACAGGGTAAAGACTGATTTGCATTTGGCTGGTTCTAAACCTGGGTGGCATGGTGAGCAAAAGAACGATGGATTTAACCCAGATCTAATGACGGGGGGTGAATGTTTGATTTGCTATGCATTACGTCCATCATCTGTGTGTCTTTTTCATATCACATGTATGCCGCTACCAGTCTCTATCTAAGATAGCGGACTCCTACCTCCGATCTTGATTAAATTCTGTGTAAAAACTGAAGAGTTGACATTAGGGCAATACATCAAATAGATTTATCACATCAGATGACAAGTCACAAGACTGAGTCTGACTTTCTAGTGTGATATGTAGTTCAAGGCAATAATGCGTTGTTGTTCAGCAATTCAATTAAATGAAAGCATAGAAAAAGTGATGGATGGAATGCTTGAATTTATATTAGCTACTGGTAATCACTTGCGCCTGGCATTTTGGGCTGGCCTGTTCCTATAGGAGCATGGTAAAGACTGATTTGCATATGGCTGGGTCCAAAATAAGGAGGCAGGGTGTGCAAAATAACAATGTACGGGGATGCGGCCCTGAGCAATTTCCAGTGGCTGAGATTATTTCAAGCATTTCATCCATCACATTTTTGTATACTTCAATTTGATTGAATTATTCAGTAGAGAGTTCTTGCTGCATTATTATAATGTGCTTCTTTTGTGTAATACTGAGAAGGGAGAAAGAACAGTGCACGGTCTGATATCAAATGCCTGGTGAGCAGCACTGTAGCACATCAGGTATTCAATGTCCACTATGCACAAGGAGATAATGGAGATGAAAGTGGATTGTGACGAAGGAGGAGGCAGGACGCAGGGGTATAGCTATCAGTGGTGCAGCAAGTGCAGTGGTGCTGGGCCCAGGGTCCTAAGTATCAGTCATTTTCACAATTTCCTTTCTTGCACTAGGGAAGATGGCACCCTAGGTTTGCCACTGGCAGGACAGGCAGCTAAAGCCACTTACAGGAGCCTCCCCTGCATTATTGCCAGTGGCACCACCACTTTAAAGACATGATTACATTCACAATTGTCAGTCAACCAATTCTGCAGAGAATTTTTGCCCATTTTTAAATGATGCTCACGCATCACCTTAAAATAGACACCTATGTTATACAATATAAACTCCTCCATAGCTGCCTACCGTGTGTCTGCAAACTCACAGGCATCCATCTTAAAAAGGGCAAAAATCGGTGGCGTAACGAAACTTGAGGGGGCCCCATAGCAAAGAACATGGAGGGGCCCCCCTCTGGGCTCACTCAGGAGCTCTCACCGCAGTGCAGGGGCCTTTGTTATGCCACTGGCCACTGGCAAAAATTCACAGTAAGATAGAAGCCCGCTGATTTTACAGTGTGTGCCCAAATATTAAAGAACATTTTTTTAAATAACTAGAGAAGGGTAACAAAGTGGGGAGGGGCAGGAAGGGCACGATTGGAGAGGATTTTTTTAAGCAGGATGAGGAGGGAAAGCAATGGAACGTGAAGGAGGGGGTGGGAGAAGAAGAAGCATGGAGTGCAAGGATACGAGCTGTGAGGGCACAGAGAAGCAACACAGGAAGCGAGGCGTGGGGTGGGGGAAAAGTGAAACGGGAAGCAGGACATAGGGAGAAGGAATAAGAAAATACATGTACGCCCATGGAGTGCTTACAGAAAAAGGAAACAACGTCTCCTGAATGCAAGCAAGGCCAGCACACAATTCAACCAATGAGAACAGCGCGAGACCAAAATGTTCCAAGCCACGACATACACTTGAATAGAGAGGTAAGTGAGTGAGAATGTCACTGAATCTGAAGCAAGGATAAGAGCTAGACAACAAAGAAGCTGTCGCTATGTATACTGGAAACAATACGTCTGCTTAGCAGGTGTCTGTAAGGCGAGACTTAAAAAAAACAAAAAAACGGACTTGATGCGAAAATATAATACAAGGAATCACCCTGTTCTGAAAGAATCAGGTAACCAGGCACCACAACTTAAGCAATTTACTTTTGAAAGCCTAAGCTTTGAGGCTAAATCTCACACCTTCACGTGTTTGTTTTTGTGACATGCGAAACTGAGTTATATTTACCAACTTTCCGCAGCTCGAAGGATGTCTCGAACTGGTGCCCGGCTGCCATGAGGAACACGGCATAATTAATTCCGGACTGTAAAGTTGGCTCCGAGTCAAACGCCTTCTTGTACCTGGAAAAACCAGAATTTTAGGTTAAGATTGTATTTCGGTGTCGACATTTTAATTGTTGCCCCATTCATTAGTTATCAAAGCCTTACGTCAGAAATAGTACCTTTCTAAATAATGCAGGGAACTCCACCCTCCCACAAATCTATATTTAGAAAGTTTGCGTTAGGATAAACTGACATCCACGTCACCGTGCCACACAATACACTGCGTGGGATTAATATTTGAACAGCGTGCCGCCATGCTGTTCCCACACAGGCAACCATGCTGTTATGAGTGTAACTAGAAAACAATACAAAGCCCTGCGGCCAAACTACACCGCACAGCCTGGCAACGCGATTACCGCCAATAAGCACTGCTGCCAAAAACACACACCTCAGATGACACGGTACATAGCATACCAACAGGATCGGACTGGCCTCTAGGGCAATCTGGAAATGCCTGAAGGGCTGGTGGGACGTGTGCCAGTTTTCTGGCTGTTTATCGGCCTATTTTATGGTTTAGTTACTGTTGGGCCGATTTTTCTTGTTTATTTACCGAATTTTACCACAAACATTGGCTGCAGCAAACACAAATGCAGGCAGTCTCCCTTACCTTGCAAAACACCAATACAACGTGTCTTTACGAGCTCAAAACAGCCCACATTTGAAATGTGGGACAACTTTTAAGCT
The DNA here is from genome assembly GCF_964263255.1 of Lissotriton vulgaris. NCBI lineage: Eukaryota > Metazoa > Chordata > Amphibia > Caudata > Salamandridae > Lissotriton > Lissotriton vulgaris. The sequence goes on along the minus strand of NC_141694.1, from coordinate 1,279,175,296 downwards.
ATCTGATTCAGCAAAACAGTGAGAAATATACACCTCAGAAGTAAAAAAAAAAAAAGATGGCCGAAAATGTGTGGTAATCTGAGAGTGGAGATGTAAAAGCAACACTAACTTTAAAAATAGAATCACTCATACATAGCCATATACTTATGATTATTTATTCACTTAAAATTACAATGGACTCTTCCAGCCTCAAGAAAAGTGAAAAAGAGAGTTGACTCTCTCCTCCTGAATTTTAGTAGCGAATCCACTGGTGGAAATCAACCATCTTCCTAATAATTACAGCTAATTGCATATCATTTTAGCAGACGTCCATTGGTTAAATCATTTCGGTTTTATAACCTTCTGTCCAATGGTTCTGATTGAAGCACTAGATTTTCTTTTCACTTTTAGCATAATGAATGAGGTCATTTATGAAAGGGAACAGGGTGGGGGTAGGACGATGAGGAAGATTTATCCACAATTCCTCAGGTTTTCGAGTTGGGAGGGGCGTAATCTAGAGATGATTGAGTGATGTTAGACTTTACAGGTGTTTGTATTTTTGGCCATTTGTTCAGGGTCAGACTGGCCTACACAGCAACCTAGCAGTGCCTGAAAGTCTAATCTGTCAGGCTAGTATGTGGGTGGTTTTTTGGGCTGTTTGTAGGCCTGAGTTATGGTCTACTTGTCCGATTTTACTGTTAATTTCCTTGATATTACAACAAACACTGCCAGCAGCAAGCACAAATGCATATAGTCTCCTATAAGTTGCAAAACGCATATACATCATATTTTTACAAGTTCAAAACTGTTCCAGTTTGCAAATGTGAGCCTCTTTTTAAGCTATCGGATTTACTGATGGGGCCAGGTTTATTATTTTGTCAGGGCCTTGATTTATGTCCTAGTCCAAACCTGCATGTGGTTAAAACACAAAATACAGGCCGAGGCCATGGACCGCACTTGGAAGCCCGATCATGCTCAGGAGTGCCCCATAGCAGACTGACAAATCGTCTCAATGTCTGTAAACTGAGTATTTACAGATATGCTGCCTGTGAGGGGAGTGCTGGTATGTTCATACCAACAGCGGCTTCTCCGCTATGGTGGAGGAGTGTCACCCCCCTTTCTGCAGCGTAAAGAAAATAAAAATAAAACAATAATAAACCACGGTTTATTATTGTTTTAACATGTGTCCCTGAGTCTTGGGGGCAGGGCCAGATGGATAACAAACACCCTCAGGAGTGGTATGCACTGTTATCAGTGCGCATGACAGTTTGGCCGTCATGCACACTTTGCATGTTCTCAGCATAGACTGCATTACAGACGGGGTGGAGAACATGCCCGGGTTCCCAGTCCCTGGCTAAGCGCCGAACCACAGCGCTCAGACCAATCACAACGCTGCACTGCAGCATTGTGATTGGCTCAAGGGAGCCTGTGTGCTTCCTGCCGGAGCAGAGCAACGACAGGAAGGGATGGCGAGAAGAGACGCGGCGGCAAGGAGGTAAGTTTATTTATTGTTTACTACCCCTCTGCCCTCCCACCTCTGATCTGTGTAGCCGCCACTGGTTCATACAGCCAGGGGTTGCATTAGATCCATCATTTGGTAGCATTAATGAAATAGTAAGTGCAAGGAAACGCAAAACTGTTTTAATATTTAAACAAGCAACGGCAATAGGTTGCACCTGTGGGACGATTAGCTTTGTCAATCCCTTTTTGTGATGCTCTACAACTTTGGCCTTTTTCCGGCGGATGTGCGGCTTTGTAAAAAAACTAATAATGGAAAATAACAGGTGGGATGACGTGATCGCTGCTGACAGTTGCATCATTCCACTTGTGCATACATGTGTCAAAACGCAAATGTGCACCAGTGGAATGTTGCGGGCACCATTTGGATGAATTTGTATTTACCGATCCAAAATGGTGCGAGCAAAAAAATATTATTGGAGTATGAAAGAGCAAAATTATATTTAAAAAAGTAAAGGACAACAGGGCTTATGGAATTACAGGCACAGCAAATGGAGGGGGAATGGATGGGGCTGAGGAGGGACAAGCATCAAACAAAGTAGAGAGCAATATGGAGGCAGGGAGAATAGCCCAGCATAGGGAGAAGGGACAGAAGAACACAAACGTGGGGCCGGGGAAGGAGTACATGAAAAAGAAGCACACTAAATTAACAACATGGGGAGATGGGACAAGCACATGAGATGAGAACACTTAGTGTGAGGGGATGTGGAGGGATAAATACATAGGAGAAACAAGGGGCAAGGGGGGTAGTCATTTGGGGGAGGAAAAGGGGACAGTAGGTGAGAGCTGGATAACATATACATGCTCATGGAGTGCTTCATCATAAAAAAGTAGATCCCTAAAAGTGAGCAGAGGAATGGTAGAAGTTGGCCAATCAGACTGATGTTAAAGAAGCTATGCTTCATGGGATAGAATAACACAAGGTAGACAAGCTTGGAAAAGGAAAGCCACTTAATACGATTCGAGCAAATGAGAGTGACAAAAAAGCCAACCAACGGTAAAGTATGGTATGAAGCCAAGCAACGGGATGTAAGTGTTTGGGAAGCCCTCAAAAGATCTTTTGTAGCCAGACAGCTCGTGCTGTCTGTTAGGCTTGACATAACAAACACTGGGAAAGCAAACAAAAGTACACAAATATAGGCATTCACAAATGTGCACAGACAATTTATGTTGTTTCTTCTTGCAAGCTGCCTTTTTCTGTGCCCAATACCTGTGACGCATTTTCACCTCAAGCTTTGGCAATAAAAAGAAAAGGATGATGCAGTCATAGGAGTAGAGATGGGCAAGACTCTGAAAGCTCAAGCCAGGCTCGATCCAGATGCCTTTCTTTGGCTAAGCTTGGGGTCCACTTGGAACCTCAAGCCCAAAACAAGCCAACCTTTCACAATAGGGGATGTGGCCCAGTGGCTACAGCAGTTGCCCATGTAACATGGGGGACGAGGGTCAAATCCTGGTCTCGGCTAGCCATCCTGTGAATATCGGAGAATCTCACTGTGCTGAAAAAATATATACTGTAGCCTGTATCTATTGTGAGGAGCTTTTATGTCCCTGGGCAAGGATTGAGCTATGTACAACTGCAGTAAATAAAAAGTTGATTCAGTCCGTCACCTGCTCTAATCTCATCCTCTAAGAAATAAAGTAAAAACATTAACCTCTCATGTCAGAAAGATATACCCATCTATCCGCTGAATTGCACAGCCTGGAAAATCTGGGATCAATCTCAGTTTCCCTGCTTAACCAATAATCCATTTCACAGAGCATCCTTTTTGTTCATAATCACACAAGAGCACCTTCAAATACGTCAGTTCGGGATGTGCACCATGTAAAAAACTCGAGTGCTTGATTTATTTGCCTATATTATTGCTCCATCTATGTATGATAAGAATCTAGATAACATATAGCATACACATGACCCATGACGTGCCTCTTAGTTCACCCAGCAAGTGTCCTCATAAGGGTGTGGACAGGAAAGTTTCTAATGTAATCCTTAATAAATACTTTACAAGTAATCTAGACTAACGTGAAGCCTTTCCACGTGGTACAGAAATGCCCTTTGCTGAATTCTGGAGGCACTGAAGTTTGTAGCATGGTTTCCATTCCACATATGTTTAAGGCTTGGCTCCTGCACAGGTTGTTAGAATCAGAGCCGACCTTTGGTTAAGTTCTGGCTCAGCTTCCCCGGGTAATTTGTTGGCTCATCCACCTCTGCACAGGAGACAGAGAAAGGGGGAGGTTGCACAGAGAAATTGAACAAAGAGTACAAGGGCCACATGTACAAACCTTTTCACTGGTTGCAAACGGAATGCGAATGCATAAAGGCTTTTTGGCAGGTACAAAGCCCAAATAGCGATTCGGTAGAGTGAAATCAAATAGCAATTTGGTTTTTGCGATTCGGTATTAGCAAGGGGTCTATGTTGAGTGCGTCCCTTCCTAACAGTGACTCACAGTGGCATGTATGAATGATTTGCAACTAAAATGCGGTCGCAAAACATTTGCATTTTACTGCCTACTTCAAATAGGTAGTAACCCAGTCACAAACGGTTTTGTACCTTTGCTCACAAGTGATGCTGTCACATAAGTCCTGCACTATTCTGCACTGGGGTGGCTGGAGATGAACTCCTTCAGCTTTCGTTTCTAGCTGCTAGTAGCTGGGCTTGTGGTAACTAACACTTTAAAATAAGCATTGACATAGCCAATAGGTCTCCCCTTTGGGACCTTATAAGTGTTTAGTTATCCAACGCAATATCCTTGGTGCAACAACATCAAGTGTTGCATAGCTAAACACTTATAAGGTCCAAAGGCGAGACCTATTTGCTATGCCAATGCTTGTTTTTAGTGAGTGGCTCATGCAGGTATGCCACTGTGAGGTAGACATGCTGCAAGTGATTTTACAGGAGCCCCTGTGACATTTAGCCTCTTCAAATTGTATCTTGGGTTTGGTTTAATACTTCTAGCTCCCATTCCCGTCTGATCACACCCAATGCATACTTAAATGTCCCATGTACAGCCGGGGTTCACACTCCTTTTACCCCTGCTCTCCAGTGACACTTTACCTGTCATGGGTGGTGGTGGTGGACGAGGTGGTGGTGGTGGACGAGGTGGTGGTGGTGGACGAGGTGGTGGTGGTGGTGGTGGATGTGGTGGTGGTGGTGGTGGATGTGGTGGTGGTGGTGGACGTGGATGTGGTGGTAGTGGACGTGGTGGTGATGGTGGACGTGATGTTGGATGTGGTGGACTTGGTGTTGGATGTGGTGGACATGGTGGTGGATGTGGTGGTGGTGGACATGGTGGTGGTGGACATGTTGGTGGTGGTGGTGGTCGTGGTGGTGGTGGCCGTGGTGGCGGTGGACGTGGTGGCGGTGGACGTGGTGGCGGTGGTGGATGTGGTGGTGGACGAGGTGGTGGTGGACGAGGAGGTGGTGGATGTGGTGGTGGACGACTATTGGGTAGGAGGTTGCTGGCAGAATGCAGAAGGAGAGGAGGTACTCAAAGGGGGCACATGGGAGAGCAGAAAGAGACCGAATATTAAAGCAACAAGCAGTTTCTGCATGGTAACCGGGACCAGAGACTCACAGCATTTACTTTTGCATAAACGTGTGCATGTTTTGCATTGGGTTGTTTTGCGACTTGTATACGTTTAGCGTTTCCCTTGCGGGAGCGACCAGCGGTACCATCTGTTTTGAAAGCGCAATCGAGATAATTAAAAACAGATGGCGCCGCTGCTTGCTTCCAAATGTGCACGAGTTGCAATACAAACAAATGGAAAATATGCACACGTTTAGGCAAAAGTCCTGAGCCATGGCTAAAGGTCCCCCTAAGAGGCACTTGAGCGCTGCGTAGGCGAGACCTAAAACCAGCGGATGATGCGTTCTCGACACAAGTTATATCTCTGTATATAGGTCTCTAAAATTCTATTCACTGGGCTTTGCTGTCACGGCCCATAGTGAACAAAAAGTATGAGGCGATCCTTTAACCAGGACAACCCAAATGTTAACTTTGTGTAAAGTTAATGGGTAAAATACAAAAGCTTAACATATTGCCATAGGGTTGAACACTGCTGCGTTGTGACTTCCAAACCAAAGTGTAACCATTAGTGAATATACAAAGGAATGTGGATTGAGAAAGATCGGTGGCATGTGGGCAGAAATGGTACAAAAGTGCTGTGCCAATGGTGCTCATTTGTTCCTGTTATGCGCAGCTCTCATGTACTTTTATACAGTTAGCCTGGTAGTTGAGGGGGATTAAATCATAGGAAAATCTATCAAAAAACAAAATCCCCCACAAAAAAGGAAAAAATAAATGGCCTGTTTCAGTCAGTTATTTCACAGGAACTTCTGTTATGAAAAAATCTAAACTATCTATCAGGAGTCAGAATTAATAATGAAAGAAAACACTAGGAACAAGGAGGGCTTTGCTGTCATAGCTCAGTATAAGAAGAAGTCTGTAAATTTGTGTAAGCAAAGGTTAACCACTTCACTACTACGATGGGTGACGATATATCGGGTTACTCTTGCGCTCTCAATTTACGGGTTGGGGTATGTCTCAGTGTATTGAAATGGCATTGGTTTAAGGGAACCACCCCACCCTCCTGATTGGGACCAAAAGGACCTCACTATATCAGTAAAAAGTTTCCAGAGCACACACTTGAAACTATTCAGTAAATCAGTCAATATGACACACATTTCTTGTATTTTTCTTGGTCTTTAATTTTATATAATCACAGCCCTGAGGAAGTCGTGGGGAACACCCTAGACAGACGAAAGACATGTTGGCTGGCAGGGCAAATCAAAAGAAAGAAAATTAAAGACCAAGAAAAATACAAGTTATTGACTGATTTACTGAATAGTCATAAGAGTGTATGTATTTCTTCCACAGACATCCTTCCCCACTATGCCTTTGTATACTCCCGCCCTGATGAATGTGTAGCCCCGGCTGGGGCTATACACCGAAACGCGCGTTGGCGCTGTCTACATCTGGGGACCATCTGAGCGATCTGGGATTCTATTCCAACTATTATCACCAAATCAATCATTGGCTATATTCTTATGGAGTTGTGTGTTTGTGACCAGAGCTGTATGTGTGTTGGTATGAAAGTGTTGATTGGCATGTGGGTTGCTGTGAGGATGTGACTTAATCGCTTTTTTGTATATTCTTTATATCAAACAATAATGATCTATATTTAATGTAATGATTCAGACTACAATTATGTATTAAAAAAATTGTTGTCTCATTTAATAAAATCTTTATAACTTTGTAATTACACTGAGATTCTTATGTGTGGTTCAGGGTTTAGTATAAATATATAAGGACCTCCCCGAGGCCTACTCTTGAATATTATGGGCAGGTAATCCTCCTTTGCCTTGTTTCTTAGTTATAAGAGTGTGCTCTGGAAACTTGTTAAAGGTTAACCACTCATCAATTTGCTACTTAGGGCCTGATTATACCGCCAAACTCACAGTGGCGCAGCGGTGGCAGTGCGGCTCCTGCGGGACAGGTGGTCCAACCGCAGTATTACAACTTTGGCGGTCAGACAGCGAGGAGCCTGCCGCAACTGCTGGGGGAGAGGAGTTGGCCTAACATTTAGGGCGGTCGACCTCAAATCTGGGGAACTGGGATCGAGTCTCGGCAATGACGCTGAACATCCTGTGATTCTGGGAAAATCACTTAATCTCCCCGGGCCTAACAAAAAAAATGAATGCGTCCTTGTGTAATGCAACTGGTGCTATGTAAAGTGCTTCGATACCCGATTCGGGTCAAGTTTGCGCTATATAAAACAGTTTTTTTTTTAAACTGCTGGGGATCCACGATCCCTCGGCAGTGGTGCAGCAATATGCTGGCGGTGCCACTGCCGCACTGCCAAGCATATTACAACTTTACAGACCGCCACACTTTTCATGCCGGTGAGCCCGCCATGAAAAGTGTGCCAGGAAAGTAAGGTGCTCCTGTGCATGGGGGGCCATGCAAGTGGGCACATGTTATGCTCCCCTATGTGCATGCACCACTGTTCCTGCATGGCATGGACTGCACAGTTCATGCCGTGGAAGAATGGACTTTAGCGTCCCTCGGCGCTGTAGTTCTAAGGCGCCCATATGGGCCTTAGAACTGCATCGCTGATGGACCACCAAAACACCGCCTGCCAAGCAATAAGGAAACTCGTAATCTGGCTGTCGACTCTTTTGGTGTGGGAGCGGGGCGATGGAGTGGCGGCCCACTCCCATACCGTCAAAGCCCTAATGAGGCCCTTAGTCTCTTACCTGTAATCTAGGGGACAATATTTCTACATTTAAAACCTCTATTCATAGCATCATTAAGTAGAATAATTTAATGTCATGGGCCACTGAACATTGTGCTATATTACTTTAAATAAATTAGAACGAGTTTTAACATATTTGTGAGGAGCTGATGCATAATGGTATTTTATTCACCATCTAGATGGTGAAAAAAAGGTAGGAGAGCTTGGTTAATAAGCAGAAGTGGAGAAAATGACACCTGCAGCTGGGTTGCAACAATGAACAGAGATACCCACGTCGTGCACATATCTGAAGACTAGCGCTTTTATGGCACAAGCTTTTAGGTTAACTGGTCTTTCTCCCAGTGATTTTTATTAGAGAGGAGCAGTATATGGTCATCCATACAGGGTGTCACCATTAGAAGTTTAGCTCCTACTTCCCATTCAAAGCCAAGCACATGGGGGCTGACTGCAGGTGGGGTGGGTTGGGAGCTGTGACATCTCCACGACCCTGCCGAAACTGAATAAACAAATGAAACACTTGGCAGAGCACGGGGCAGCTGCTGTTGTCCATTTGGAGTTGGGAGGTATGCTGTGCCCCGATGCTTAATTTGTAAAGGGATAAGAGAAGGTGCCCAAAGATTTTTCCAGAAGCCCATGGCCGGTGCTATGTAATGTTGGGGTTGCTGAATACCAAGGATGCATAGTCTTGATTCTACGTCATGCCTCTCATCTACCACCTGATTCTGCTTTCTCCTTTATCTCACTCTTTCAGATTCTTTTTCACCCTTGCTTTCCTTCTTTATCAATGTTTTCCATCTTTTGCAGCATTCTTCTTTCTCCTTTGCATGTTTTCCGTCTCTTGCAATGGGTCTAAACCTAATGAGGAAAACTAAGTGACGGTCCTCAAAAAAAGAGCTGGGTGTCCACACCTACAACCACTGGCTCAAATCATCACTGTTGTAACCCTCTCCTAGTTCCAGTAATACCTGTGCTGTCACAGCCGACACACAGATGGCATCTATGGAGAGGACTGGGGGGTGGAGAAAAGGGATTTGAACGGAATGGAGAAACAAGCATTTACAATGCAATGGTCTCGGCATTGTTAAAGTTAGAGCTATTGGCATTGCTCATGACATTATTTTTATTTGTTTTTAAAACATATAAATAAATGGCACTGTCATTTACAAAGCCAATAGCTTAATCTCTTGCAAATGCGAGACCTATTGCATTTGCACCCACACACAGAGCCACACACACAAAGCCACCCACACACACACATACAGAGCCACACACACAAAGCCACCCACACATACACACAGCCAGAGAGCGAGACTCTAATGTTTACTTCAGTCGTCGCTGAAGGGAAAAGCTTTTCCGAATCATGAATTGGAATGGTTTAGTGGAATTGCATTAGTATTTTAAAGAAAGTGTTTTAGCGGCCACACACTTTCAAGTTTACCTTATCTGAGGGGTTGTGGCAATTAATAACAATACTGTTAATATTATTAACAATATTAATGGTGGTAATCACAAAAATATGAATAATAAAAATATTCCCTCGGAGCCCGCGCGGGGCCTGTGCGTCAGGGCTGCTTTTCGAGGCGGCGTGTCTAAGATCACAGCCTGTGTGCAGGCCGCTGGGATCTGGACGGACAGCCCCTGCTAATGTGCTTGAAGGGGTCACCGGCTTGGCAGGTTCATGGGACTGGCAGCTTCTATTGAGAATCATTTGGTAGTTTTTCTAGAGCGCATTGTGCCACGCTTATGCCATTTCTAGGCTCTGTAAACAAGAGAGTGTGCTATTGTTCAATGGAAGACGCGCCGTCGGGGCATCTGATGCGTTAATAGAAGTGGGGGCGGGGAGGAGGGGGGGGGGGGGGGGAGTCGCTCTTCAATTCTTTTACTGGAAATGTCTTTTTGCTTCATGTTTTTGAAGGAGAAACCAGGAAGTGCTGCGAACAGCTGTATGTTAAGAGAACAGGACGCCGTGAAAAGATTGACGTTTATGGCTGCAGACGGTTCAGCGAGTCCTTCCACTTTACCTCTGTACACTGGTCCCAATGAAGGTCGCTGTGCCCAAGATTACAGTCGTGTGCAGGCAGCCGGGATTTGTTTGTGTTGCTGCAGATAACGTGCATCATGTGTGCTAATTGTTACATTTGGCCGCAACAGAGGTGGTGTGTGCTGGAGTACAATCCCTTTAATCATTTTACGGTGAGACCTGCGCTTTATAGAACAGATATAGGGCCCTGGGTCTTTTTGGACACCGTTTATTCCACCGCATTGACGCCTGAAGCGCAATTCTAAAAGCTATGTCTAATATCCTTTTCACAATTTAATTTTGACCCTTTGCTTATCTGCAATATAAAATTACATAGTGACTATTATTAGCGGGTTGTGGATGAATAAATAAATTAAATGACATTTTATCGATCACCTACTTGAAACTATTTGTACCCAAGAGAAACCAAAAACCCTAAAGTAATAAAACTGCAGATTTTAAAGCAGCCTCCGAGGTGTGGCACTAGGTTTATTTATTGCGCTGCGGTCGTTACAAAAAATACAAAGAAACCCAGACTGGGAACCCATACCCGCCCTGGCAAGTGTTGTCAGAGCCGCCCCCGTGGGAGCACAGGGAGGAGACTGCGAGCGAGCGGCGAGCGCCTTCCGGGCCTGCGGTGGTGACAGAGAGCAGGCGGCTGGTGCTTTACGAGGCTGGGCGGGAGAGGCGGCTGCAGGGCTCTGGGCGCGGGCTGCGGGGGCCTTGCGGGCCGGCGGCGGGGACTTGGGTGCCGCTGCAGGAGCCTTCGGCGGGGACTGGGAGCGAGCGGCCGCTGGCTTCAGAGGGGACCGGGACTGGGACCGAGCTGGCAAAGACATACGACTCTTCACCGGGGAGCGGACCAGAGCCCTCGGCGGACTCCGGGAGCGAGCCGCAGGGGGGGGGGGGGGGGGGGGTTGCGGGGCAGAGCGGGACCGGGACGCAGGGGTCTTCAGAGGGGACCGGGAGCAGCAACAGAAATTGCTACGTCCATCCCGGCAACAGAGACGTTACCAATGACGAAAAAACAGCCCTGTAAAAAAAAAAAAAAGACAAAAGGAAACGCCCACAATGGCCCACCTCTGAATGAAAAAAGGGGCGGGGCTTAAAAAAAAGAGTAAGAAACGCCCACGAATCTGCTCAAGCCGGGGATAGAACTGAGTGACACACATCTCTTCCAATGGCTAGCCTCCATTTGTGAAGCTAGCCAATGGAAGAGAAGGTGGGTTCAAGCCCCATTACTGGGAAAACATGAGATCTCGGCTGCGTGACACTGCTGCGCAGTGTACGCTAGGCCGAGCCCTAAAAATGACTTTAGAGGAGAAGCCCTGCAATCAAGTGCATTTTTCATACATGCAATAGAAGCTTGCAACTGAAGCCTTATGGGGAGAGGTGGTGGGGAGAAGCAGAACACAAGGAACAGATTTAGAAAACACATTAAATGTGAGCAATGGAAGGAGACAAGTCGTGCAAGCAAATGGATGCCAAGCCATTGAATAAGAGGAAAGCAATTAAGAGTGACTACAAAGAAAATCAGGGGTAAGCAAAGGGTAAGAGCTAAATTCAATGTATGTTTTGGGTAAGCCCACCATAGTTCTTTCACAGTGAGATAGCTTGTGCAGTCTGGTAGGCGAGACCTAAAAAGAAGAGAACACTCAACATACAATTCGATAAACCTCACTACAATTTAGTTGAGTTGTTTTCCACTTTTTTACGAGAACTTAAAGGGAGATCATATCCATGATAAAAGACATACTTTTCTTAATTAGAAGATGGATAAGGTATGTATGTACCTTTTGTCACTTAGGTGAGAAGTAGGCAAGATGTCGGTTTCTGCACTTACATCCGAGGCAAAACATTACCTTACCAAGATGGCGACCGTGGCGACTCGCTGATGAATATTAGGAAACAGACATTAGGTGTACTTATTAGTTTGATCCTTGTAAACCAGCAGCACCAGTGGCCAGCTCAATCAAGGATCTGTGGTAAAGCTGTTGGAATCCTGGAGACAGACTGCTTATCACCAGACAGCACTGCCAAATGAACATGTGATCCATTTGTAGGCTGATCTAAAATGTTTCAAGAGACTTCGAACAAGCCAACTGGAAGGGTTCTGACCAAAAAGCAGTCATATTTGAAGGATACAGACCCAGAAGCCTATTATTTTTAACGTAATGAACAAAGATGCTTAATATCACCAGACTTAAAAAGGCCGAGCAGTAAAGCTGGTGTACCTATTGTGGGACACCTTATAGTTGGGCCTCCAAGAATGGAAACACTCAGAAATGTTGCAAATGTGTTACGAAGGAACTGGCAAATGAATAAGTGTGCAACCACCAGAGGTATTGAGGTTAACTTAGTATAGTATTGATATAATTTCTACGGTGGTGAAAGTATTGTAAAACGAGCTTCATTTTCACAGACAAAGCTTGACTCTGATCTTGAAGATTATCTGGACTCGAAAAAAAATAACGTAGTAAATTGGAAACATAACTTGTAGAGCGGATTCCTCCTGTGTCAAAGGACTAAAAGGCTTGGCTGCAATCAGCAACAAGCATTGGCAATGCAACAGTCTCTGCTTCAGCTAAGCTTAAGCAATTCTGTATGTAATTAGGTCGCTTTCAGTTTTGCTTTTATTAGTGTTTTTTAAACGTCTATGTACATACCCTGCATATTTATGTATATGTATGCATGCATTAATATTGGTATTTATATAGATATGCAGATGTTTATATCGGTTTACATATGTATGTATATATATATATTTATACACATATATATGCATATATATATGTGTACATGAACGTTTTACAAACACTAATAAAAGTAAAGCTAAAAAGCCACCGGATTACAAACCGAATTGCTCGAGAAAGGGAGCACAAAGAACGCCGTAGCAAGTATCAGGAAGGGAGTTTAAGAAAGGAAGAGACGGGCCAACGTGATAAAATGGACAACATGTTGTAGGAAGGATATGGTAGAGGGAAAAAGATGGTTCTGTGAGAGAGAAAGGAAGGAGAAGGAGAGATGGACAGGAGTCGATCAGATGAGAGCAATAAAACGGACAGTGTGAATATTTAGGCTAATAAAGGATCGAATTGATGGGTGGATGAGACCACAGCGACTTCAAGAGGAGGAAAAAGTGGAAAAAGAAAGAGGCCTGAGTCAGGAAGAGGCGAGCAGAGGGTTAGCTTTCAGTGCACAGCTGATGTAGTGACACTCGGATTACAGCTATTATTACTACGTCACTTGGTAATGGTGGCAAATAACCCAAGACTACATTGTGGCCCATAGCACTCTGGATACGAAACAGCAGGAAAGGTGGCGAAAGCTATGATGATGGTGAAGAGAGACATTGAGTGGGGAGAAGAAATGGGAACAAAGAAGGGTGGGTGGTGGGATAAAAAAATGGCGTGAAGGAGAGAACGAAAGAAGCGTGCACCAGCTGGAAAGTGAGAGAGAGAAAGATAATTTAAGATGAGGGAGGCAGAAACGCTGTGGAGGGAAAGAAACGAGGCCGTAAGAAGGGGCTACTGAGTCAAATGCTGGAATAAAAGAGGAAACGTACCGGGCTAAGGGGTGCAAAGGAGAAACTAGCAAAGACAGACGAGGGGTAGGAAGGAAGAGGCAGAAAGGGAGAGTGAGAGACCCTGACATTTATAGGAATAGAAGCTCGGGCATAGAGGGGTCCAGTGAGGCTACCAAAGAGCAGAGGCATGCCAACAAGAATGGCATACACAGGCCGGCAGAGAGTGACTGACGAGAGCACAAGCAATGGCCAGGGAAGTGAAGGGTGCGGGGCGTCGGAGAACCTCGTGATAACTTATCCAGAGAGGCGGGGGTAGAGACCTGCGTCAGACATCCACAGATAGGGGGCATGCAGAGAGAAGTGAGAGGTCAGACTTGCACGACGATAGGGCACGCAGGCCGTGGTGAAGGGTCAGGCGTCCACAGGAAGAAGGGAATACAAATAGGTAGCGTGTGAGACGTCCACGTGAGGAAGACCGTGGTGAGGGCTCAAACACCCACAGGGAGAGGGCATTCACAGAGTGGTCAGACACCCACGGGGAGAGTGCATGAACAGAGTGGTCAGGGGTCAGACACCCACGGGGAGAGTGCATGAACAGAGTGGTCAGGGGTCAGACACCCACGGGGAGAGGGCATGCACAGAGTGGTGCGGGGTCAGACACCCACGGGGAGAGAGGGCGCAGACTGTGTTGAGAGGGGTCATACCCTACTGAGGAATGCAGGCAGTGGAAAGAAGAACAGGGTGAGACTTAGCAGCGACCCACCAACACAGACCTCCGTGCCCACTCGGAGTGGTGTTGGTGGGTACTAAAGGGTGCTGGAAAGAGAAACGCCCAGAGACCCTTGGGAGGCGGGTATGTCACGCAGTAATCAGCTGTGAGAGAAGGGCACATGGATGAGACGTGGAAGGAGAGAGTATTCAAACAGCGTAACATGGTCAGACATCCACGAGAAGAGGGAATGCAGGCAAGCGAGATGGGGGAGAACGGGCCCATGGGAAGGGGCATGCAGGCAGTGGCAAGGGTGGCAGAGCTACAGACAAGAGGGGCCGGGTGTACCATTCATGGGTAGTGGTGACATAAGAGATGGGAGAGAGGGCTCTGCGATAAGGGTATGCAGGAAAGAGTGGGATGTCAAAGGGCATACATATAGGAGTGAGGACGAGGAGGTCGACTCATTAACAAGGATACACACATAGTGAATGGTAGTTGGTGAGGAGCCTCCAGACAAAGAGGGTCATGCAGCAGGGATGGGGTGAGGGGTCTGTTACCTTCTCCCTGGAGCCCTGCTGCTCTTACGGCTGCCCTTCATGCCGGTCTGCTCTCCCTATCGAGGCTGCCCCGTCCTGGAGCCCGGGCGACAGCCACTCCCTCCTCAGCCTCAGACTCCCGCTCCCCTGCGCTCTGCTCCTCAGTGCCCGTCCATCGAGACTTCTGCCAAAATCTCCTCTGCCAGCTCCTGGCTGCACTGCTCCTCCTACCGTCAGACCCCTCTGCTCCGCTGCCCCCAGTCCCGGCTCGGCAGCACCGGCTGCGCTGAGATCCTTGGCACGCAGCTCCGCTCCGGTCCGCGGACCCTCCTCGGCCCATCTCTTTTGACACAGTCCGGAGCCCCCGAGGACCTGGGAGAGTGGCTCAGCCGTTCACACCCCCAAGCTGTCCCAGGCATACCAGTTCGGGGCAGGCGGACATGGAGGCGCAGCGTCTACAGGCAGTGGAAGCTCCAAACCCGGGCGAGTGGTGCACAGAGCAGGAGCCCCTCTATGGAGCAGACGGGCCTCCAGCCACCCCCGCCAACGAGAATGAGGAGGGGGCGGGAAGCGAGGCCAGCCAGCCAACCCCCTCTCAGCGACTGAGAGTGGTGGAGGGGAGAGGAAGCGAAACAAGAGCGAGGGAGGAGAGAGATGGCAGGATGAGAGGGAAGAGTGGAGGTTAGGAAGCTAGAGAGCGAAAAGCGAGCGATGGAGGGTGGTAGGTGGGGTTAGATATGAGAGAGTTTACGATTGGAGTGCAGGGAGGCAGGCAGACAAGAAGTTATTGACAGCCAACCGGCGGCGGGGAGAGAGACTTTTCTCTTTTGGAGCCGGCCCACTTGGATAGAATGCCCTGCTAGTGTAAAAGGTTTCTTATATTCTTCATGGGGCAAAACAGATGGCAGTAAGTCAAGGAAGCTGGTCCATGTGGGACGGCTTCAAAAGAGAAAAGAGTACGTCACTAGGACCTCTTATCCAATGGCTGGCCATCGTTTAGCATGAACGGTGACGCCAGCCAATAGAAAAGAGGGGCGGGCTTAACCTCGCTAGTTAAAGTACTCTATCTCATGAAATCTCGCCAGCGAGACTGCACATGTGCGCAGTCATCGCAGGCCGAGACCTAAAAAACACAAATCTCCAGCTGAGTTTAGGATGAGTGTTTCAAGCCTATCTGTTGTGACGGACATTACTAGATTCACAGAAGGGCTGTCTGATAGTCCTTACAGACAACCGGGGCGGCAGCTCAAAGTCTGACTATGATTACTTAATTAAGCGTATAAACATAAAGCCGAACACGTATGCCTGATATCAACTACTCACCTCCACAACGTCGTTGAGCACCCTGCTTTAAGTCTTGTTGAACATCCAGGATTCAGTGCAAAACAATCAAACATAATGGTCTTGTTTTACAGCAGTTAGGAGAAAAATACATTGGGCTCAATGAAATTAAATTCTAAGCTGAGTTCACTCATTACGTTGCGTTTGAGCTGGTTTTTCATGCCACTTTGTGGTAAAAGAAATTAGCTTGATGGGGATTCATAATATGCTGATTCATAATATGCTGATTGGGGCCACATAGATAATATTTTTCAAGTCAAATGGGTCATGATGGGAGCACAATTCAATAAATTCTGACCAAGGCTGCATTTTAATCAAACTTTATTTTTTGAATTTATAATATGATCTCTCTGCATACTGGGAGAAAGTGGATTTGTTCCTGTACAAAAAATTCAAGTAATATTATACAAGTGCATTTTGACCGATTACCACTGTCTTTGATAATCTGATAAAATAATAGATAAAGGGTCTTTACAGGATCAGAGACAGTGTTATTCTTGAGAATAGATGAGTTCATGTGCTCATAAAGATGAGATAAAATGTCAGAACAGCATTTCAAATGGAATTCAATTAAATAACCCTTGAGTCTTAAGAAACCGCGAGATTAGGTTAGAAACCATGAACGTTTATTACAATATCAAGTGCATTACAGAAGGGAAAACAATATGATTATTGTCGAAGTCAGTCTAAATGCATAATAAATCAAACGTAGGGAAGTAGCAGAAGATACAGAAACTTTACCATAAAGGCCAGCACTATTTAGAAAAAAATAGATGCAGCATGAGCAAAACCCCAAAAATAGTACAAGATCAAGGTATGCAGCAGTCAATATAAAAAGACATCGGGCGGCATTCCCAGATGTTCAAGGCAAAGGTCTGGCTTACCCCCAGATTCCTGGCTTTTTATAATAAAATTCACAATAGAAACCAATGGAAATCGCACAGGCAGCATAAAGTGAGGAAGGTTTAAGAAATCACAATACAGAGTTACACTGTGGCATCTTATGGCACCACCCTAACACTATCCCCTAAATATACAAATGTACACGACTGTTTCATCTGAAGGGCTACAACAACAGCATAGCACCACCAAGCATGAGTGCACATTTTGCTGCTTGTGGTGTCAATCAGAAATGAAAAGATGGATGAAAACATGGCAACTTTGAAAACCAAGCTGAAATGAAGCTCTAGTTAGGAAAACCATAGTTCTATACATTGCAGAGTTGTAAAAACAATTACATAATTCGACAATTCTCTTTGAAGTATCTCAGTGTGTGGGTTTCTGCTAATCATGGTCAGAATGTCTACAAAGATGTCATGTGGCACTATGTTATGCGGGAGAGGTGTGGCACAGTGGCTCACTCTGGCGGGCAGGGCTCACAGTTCGATCCTGGCGCCAGCAGCAGGTCAGCTCAGCACCATGTGACTCTGGGCCGTAGCTCACTTAATCTCCCTGATGGCCCGAGCGCCTTGAAACCTTAAGGGGTGATATGTTTGCGCTTCACAAATATATATTATTACAATTATGAGAAATTCAGCCCGTTTTTTTAAAACCATGGCTATAACTGTTAAAGAAAAACTACAAGTCAAACCAACTTTAGCTGATTAAAATCCGAGACGTGGCTGAAGTTATTACATATCATATGGAGCACTTGGCAGCTACAATCATTGGCAGCTACAATCATGAGGAAAAGCATGCATGGACAAATGGGCCAGAAATTAAAAAGAATATGTTCGGCCTTTATGATGTTGAAGATATGACTTGTTTTTGTATTGCTGTTTTTGGTATATTTAATGAAGTTACTACATAGAAAATGTTGCAAAACATATTTAACACTTTCTCTACTTTTCTCTCTGCAATCTAAAGAATACATAGCCCCTCAAGAACTCCAGGCCGGTTTATTAATAAGAAATACAAAGTCTATGCTTAAATTTCACTAGTGGACAATGGGTCCCAAGCACTAAATTGTTTCAAATGGGACATGAATGATAACAGCATATATTACCTGCCAGTGGTCTGCTACTACTTCTAAACTGACTCCAATTATTTCTTAAAACACGGATTTTTTTTAACTGCATTATCAAGGAGAATACTAGATGTTACATTATATTTCTGGAAAAGTTTAACTCCATTACTGAAACTTAATGCTGACTTTCATTACCCTCTCAGTCAGTAATGTGGCTGTCAATTAAATACAGCACACCAGATCACCTTGCTCCTAAATCTAAAAAACAGTTATGTAATTATTGATTGCAGCAAAGACTATTCATAAAGGAGAACCCAACAAGGCAAAACTAATCACTCTGGCTTTACAAAAACGAATGGCAAGCTATTGGTTTTGCCAATGTTTGTTACTTTAGCAGAGGCCAATTCTTTTTGCTGATGCAAATTAGCATAGCCTCAAAAAAAGAAAATCAAGTGTGATATGTAAAAGCACATGCATCATCATGCATGCACGCCTATGCGTCATGACACTACAGCAGCCACAATGTGATGACTTAACGCATACATTCGCCACCACGCATATACATGCACATACACCAAGTGGGGACTTTTTTTTCAATGTACTATTCCTAAATGACGAACACTAATCTTGGAGAGACAAATGAAAAATGTAAAGGGTGTGTGACAGATCCTTTACTTAAAAGAGCAGTCAGCTGAAAATTGAAGCTGTTGGGCCCTCCTAATAAATAAAAACGAAATATTTTTTTTTAAGTGAACGTGCGGGGTTCAATAGAGGACGGGGGGCGTGCAAGTACGCTAACGCCACCGACTAGCGCATGTCTTGACCATGGAGGGGTGAGGGAGCAATCTGTGGGGGAGTCAAGCAGGACAGAGAGGAGTGGGGAAACTAACTGATTAGCTGAGGGTAGGAGAGCAACTCCAAAAGCATGAGATGCAGGTTGTGAAAGGAAAGCAGCACACAGGGGAGTTGGGTAGAGAGCAAGAAAACACATGAACACCTATGGAGTGCTAAAAGGAGAAAGTAGTTTCCAGAATGAAAACAGACGAAGGACAAGAGTTATCCAATCAAACCTGGTAAGAAAAAAATGCTCCAGATCCCGGACCTTAAAGAAGAGGGGCGGGACAGGAAGGCGCAGCCTGACCGTAGAAGGACCAAGGCTAAAGTGCCCCGAAGGGTGTCAGGAACACACGGGCTGGGGCACAGATGTGGCATTTGTCAGAGTGGTGTGAACTGGCTAAAGCAGAAGAAAAGCCATGTCCCCCTGCAAGGCCAAAAGTGGAAGTCTGCAGGGGCAATGGTCAACTACTGACGGCGAACATTGTCCCAGCCACCCACCCCCACACCTGCGTGGAAGCGGGTGTGACTCCCGCAACATGTGGGGATTTGAAGCATTTAGCAGAAGAAGTACCAATAACCGGCACCCATAACACAGTAGGGCCGCTGGTAGGCAGTCGGATGGGAAGAAGTGCCAGAGCGGTGCCTTTTGGACCAGTGGCGTAACGAAACTTGTGGGGGCCCCCCTGCAAAAGTGCATGGAGGGGGCCCCCCAACGATACGGACCCAGTAAGGAGCTCGCAGGCCCACCTGTTCACACTGCCGCAGGGGACCACCTGGAGCTCGGCCCTCCATGCCCTTGGGGCGGTGGGGATTATTGTTGCCCCACTGCTCGAGCCAGACTCCAGCTGGACACCTGGCTCTAGCTCAATTTGAGGGCATCTTAGACCCTGGACTCCAAAACAAGCCATGAATTAACGTGGCTTCTAAGATTTAATGTGGCTTCTGCCTGCAGCCACGCTCTACCTTCATGTGCAATGAGGTGATTTGCATATGGCTGGGTCCAAACGGAGGTCAGCAGGCCAGGTCGCTCCCCACGCCGCACAGCTCCACCAGTTGTGCCCGTGCCTTCCCCCTACTGCCTCCTGCCTTAGTGAATTTGCCGCTGC
Organism: Lissotriton vulgaris; assembly: GCF_964263255.1. Lineage (NCBI taxonomy): Eukaryota > Metazoa > Chordata > Amphibia > Caudata > Salamandridae > Lissotriton > Lissotriton vulgaris. The sequence continues at coordinate 1,279,155,502 of NC_141694.1, read as the reverse complement.
TGTGCCACGCTGTGTAATTCTGCTTGTCTCTTCATGTACATTGTTTGACTGCCTGTAACTGTTGTATCTCTTCCCATTGCTTGATTTTGAACTCTTTTTCCACTTTTGCCTTCTGTACCCCTTACCCCTCGCCATTGTTCCCATTCCCGCTGCTGCCCCCCTGCGGCCTCGCCCCCTTTTGCCTTCTGTTTCCCGCTCCCTTAAGCCCATTTGCTGCCCCGCTCCCGCCTCCCAGCTGCTCCTCCCTCCCACCTCGCCTTAAATGGCGGCCGCACCGCGGGCGTGCCAGAGGCAAGCCCGTCTGTGCCTGGACCGCTCCCAGCGCCAGAACCCCTGGACCCCGCGCACGCCACGACGCAAGACTCCGATACGACGCCAACAGTCTCCTCGCTCTCAACGCCGGCAGAGACCACCGCTGCTTCGAGGCCTCCCCAAAACACACACATGGACCATTCTCCTGCTGCACCTGCAACTTCACCTGCGCCAGATCCACCAAGCCCCCAAAGACCGGACCCAACCACCTTCGCTGCAAACTCCTCAACATCCGCCCCACACACAAACACGCCATCGAAATCTGGGACTTGCTCGACACCTACGCCCCAGACGCTGCCTTCCTGACCGAGACCTGGTGGAACGACTCCTCGGCGTCCGGCATCGTCATAGCCATCCCGGACAGCTACAAGATCACCCGCAGGGATCATGCCAACGGATTCGGAGGAGGTTTAGCCATCGTCTACAAATCCACCCTCAAGGACTACACCCACGCAGAAGACACCCTCAACACCGCCGAACACCTGCACTTCCAAATCCACACCGACCCCAACACCACCCTCAGAGGAACACTCGTCTACAGACCCCCGGGCTCAGTTCAGTGACTCCATCGCCGAACTCGCCAGCACCCACGCACTCGCCTCCACGGACTACATCCTCCTCGGGGACCTGAACTTCCACTTCGAGAACGACACTAACTCCGCCTCGGCAACCTCGCCCTCAAACAACTCGTCACCACACCCACCCACGCCGCCGGCCACATGCTTGACCCGGTCTTCTCCACAAGCACCCACGTCGTCTTCAACTACACCACCGAACTCCACTGGACCGACCACCGCTGCATTAATTTCAACTTCAATAAACCAACCACGCACCACCGCACCCAACAACTGCCTTGCCGCTACTGGAGCAAAGTCACCGAAGACCAGTTAACCTCCGCACTCGCCCAGAACCCACCCACTGACCCCACAAACCCAGACGCCGCCTGCAACTTCAGACAGTGGATCGACGACTGCGCCAACACCCTCGCCCCGCTCTAGAAAGCCACACCAACAAGAAAGCCATCTGGTTCTCCGAAGAGCTCCAGACCTCCAAACGCACATGCCGGAAACTGGCAAAGAAATGGTTCCACGATCCCACACCAGACAGCCACGCAGCCCACAAGGACGCCACCCGCAGACATCAACACCTCATCAAAACAGCCCAGAGTTCCTCCTTCAAAGCAAAGAGCTCTTCAGCATAGTGAAGGAACTCTCCAACCCCAGCGCGAACACCAACGACATCCCGCCCTCAAGATCTGTGCGACTCACTGGCCACCTTCTTCCACAGCAAGATCGCCAACATCCACGACAGCTTCAACACTGCGACCGCCCCGAATACTGCACCCCCTCCAACCCCGGCGAACACCACCTGCACCAACCGCCTGACCACCTGGGCCACCGTCAACGGCGACGAGACACGCAAGGTCATGAACTCCATCCACTCAGGATCACCGTCAGACCCCTGCCCACACCATGTATTCAACAAAGCAGACACAACCATCGCATCCCATCTATAGAAAGTCATCAACATCTCCTTCAAGACAGCGACATTCCCCGAAAGCTGGAAGCACGCCGAAATCAACGCCCGATTCAAGAAGCCCAAGGTGGACCTTAACCCCTTCGCTGCTCATGACAAGCTCAGCTCGTCAGGAGGCACGGTTGAGCTGTGCTTATGACGAGCTGAGCTCGTCATGAACAATGGGGATTCAAAGCCCCCCAGCACAGGAGGGGAAAAGCCATAGCAGCCAAGGTGGTAAGGACCTCAAGAACGTGCGGCCCATCTCCCTGCTTCCCTTCCCGGCGAAGGTCATCGAGAAAATCGTCAACATACAACTGGCCCGCCACCTCGAGGACAACAACATCCTAGACCCATCCCAGTCCGGATACAGACGTAACCACAGCACCGAGACAGCCCTTATCGCCACCACAGACGACATCAGGCGCCAACTAAACAACGGCGAAACATCAGCCCTCATCCTCCTGGACCTATCAGCTGCCTGCGACACAGTCTGACATCGTACACTAAAAACCCGCCTCCAAGAAGCCAGAATCCAGGAGAAGGCCCTGGACTGGACCAAGTCCTTCCTCTCCGGCAGAACCCAGAGAGTCTGCCTCCCCCTTCCGATTCGAAGCCATCGACATCATCTGCGGCGTACCCCAGGGCTCTTCTCTCAGCCCGACCCTGTTCAATGTCTACATGGCCCCCTCGCACTAGTGGCCCGCCAACACGACCTGAACATCACCTCCTACGCCGACGACACCCAGCTCATCCTCTCCCTCACCAAAGACCCGCCCACCGCCAAAACATACCTCCACGAGGGAATGAAGGCCGTCGCCAACTGGATGAAGAGCAGCTGCCTGAAATTGAACTCGGACAAGACGGAGGTCCTTATCCTCGGCCCCACCCCCTCTGCCTGGGACGACTACTGGTGGCCTACCGCACTGGGGACAGCACCGACACCCATGGACCATGCACGCAACTTAGTATTCATCCTCGACTCCTCCCTCTCCATGTCGAAGCAGGTCAGCGCCATCTCCTCATACTGCTACAACATCCTCCGCAGGATCTTCATATGGATCCCGACCGAAACCAGAAGAACGGTGACCCAAGCCCTCATGAGCAGCAGGCTGGATTACGGCAAAGCACTCTATGCAGGAATCCCGGCCAAACACCTACGACGACTGCAACGCATCCGAAACGCCTCCATTCGACTGATCCTCAACATCCCTCGTCACAGCCACATCACCCCACACCTGAGAGACCTACACTGGCTCCCCGTCAACAAGAGGATCACGTTCAAGCTCCTCACCCACGCACACAAAGCACTCCACACCACCGGACCAGCCTATCTGAACAGCAGACTCAGCTTTTACACCCCCAGCCGCCAGCTCCGCTCCTCCAGCCTCGCCCTCGCCGCCGCCCCCATATCCAACGAACGACATCTGGTGGCAGATCCTTCTCCCTACTCGCCGCCAAGACCTGGAACACCCTCCCTACTCAACGGCGACAGACCCAAGACCTGCTCACCTTCAGAAGACTCCTCAAGACCTGGCTGTTCGAGCAGTAGCAGCACCCCCTCCCCTCAGCGCCTTGAGACCCTCACGGGTGAGTAGCGCGCTTTACAAGTGACTGATTGATTGATTGATTGATTGGGTAGCATGGTGAGCAAAAGCACGAATGGTTGGAGTGCTATCCAAAGCGATTGCAAATTGTAAGCATTCCTTCCATCACATTTTGTGGATTTCATGTACCACCTTACGTGGTACCGTTCTGCCCAGACATGGGTCCCATGCTGACTGTGTCACTGGAACCAAGCTATACCCAGCTGATGGGCCCATAACTAGGGGAAACCGGTCCTGGGTTGCTTGTGTGCCAGTTCAGTGAGGAACTGGCCTGTCAGTTTGGGCTGGCCTGTTCCCATAAGGAGCAAGGTCAGGACTGATTTGCATATGGCTGGGTCCAAACTGATGTGCCTGGTCAGCAAAAGAACAATGGGTTAGGATGCTACTCCGAGCAACTGCCAGTAGGTAAAAAAATTGCAAGCATTCCTTCCATCACCTTTTGTGTGCTTGATTTAACTTTTGTGTTTGACAAATAATTAAAGACACAGAAGTGACGTTTAATGTAAGAAAAATAGGCATTACCCATCTAGTAGCTAAATGAAACCAGAAACCTGGGATCAATTCTGACTTTTCTGCTCCACCAAATTGTGTGATCCTGGGAAAATATTTTACTTTACTGCACCTCCTTTACCTTCATTATCACATATGAGAGGGTCTTCAAGTGTCTGAGTTTAGAATATGCTCTGTTCAAAATAATATAAATCAAGGAATATAGGGTACAGGTGACAATTGACTTTCATCATAGTTTACTTGTAGCATTACCATCAAGAGGAAGGTGGCATGAATGTTTCTTAGTTCCTCACTTTTATTAAATACGATGCACTTAGATGAAACACTTTTGCACGTCAAAGAAATACAATGTTTTTGAATGTTGGTGACACTTTAGCATTGATATCTGAACATTTTTTTTATGTTTTGTTTAGTCATTTCAACATATAACGTAACAAAACATTAAACATATTGCAGGACAATGCATTGCACTATAGTAGAGAAAAAATTCAGTATAGACTATAACCAGTTGATCAGGTTGACAAAGGAGACAATTGGAGTCTGAGAAAGTCCCAACCAAGCATACCACCGCCACAGACCCTGACAGACACAATAGCACATTAATGTACGTCTGGTGCCGAAATACTGGCTGGAATGTTGTTTCTTCCCCTAGTTGCAGGCAACCCACCTCTTTGCCACCATCTGCACAAAATACGCATACCTTCGTGCAGTCCATTATATATTTATTGTGCATTGAATAAGGGCCTGTTTGGGTGATGGTGTCACTGCTAGGCCAATCATTTCACATAGAGCCATGAATATCATAGTCTAGTAATCAGCTATGGGCGGGCATAGCCATTCACTACCAGAAGGTGCACATGGAATCCGACCGTAGTCCCCAAGCAAGCTGTTTTAGTGATACACCTTGTACAGAACTTGAAAGTGTATAAGACGGGGCCATCGTTTGGGGCTAAAGCTCTAGCCTGCATGAACAGAATATCCATTCCATAATGCACAGTGTGCATATCTGTTGTGTGATTTACTTGCCAAAAATGTTCAGAGCTAGGCTCGTGCATACGGTTAAGTGCAAAGCCAGACCCTTATCTTGGCTCTCACTTGTAACCTGTTGGCTCGCCCATCTTTAGGACTGTCCATTCCCGCAATCACACACACAGAACTCCGGAATACTCACTTCCGGCCGGAAGTTGGAACCCGGTCTAGTCTCGGGCAGCAACCTGGGAGCACAGAAGCACTTCCGGGGGAATCGCTTAAACATCGCGTTTCCCGCCGGCTCTGTGCTTCGAATTCCTTTCTGGAGGTTCCTGTGAGGCGGACTTCTTTCGCCGTTGCTGAGACCTGCCAGTCACCTGCAGAGTCAAGCAGCGCTGGAGCGCTGCTCTGCTGTTACTTCAGCTACACGCGCAGGAGTGCTTGCTGAGACTCGTCTGTCACCACAGAGTCACGCCGCGCTGGAGCGCTGTTATGCTTTCACGTCTGCGCTGCTCAGGAGCCCTTGCTTGTTCTACCTACTGGGTTATCCAGGGAAGTGCCTGTTTTTGTTTCTTTAACCCTTGCCGCGCAGGAGCGCCTTGAGAGGTTAGTAGACCTTGCCCAGGAGTGTTTGTTTTGGTTTTGTACATTTTCAATTTCCCACCACGCAGGAGCGCTGCTTGGGAAACAGCTCTGCTAAAAAGAGTACAGTAAAGACGCTTATGTTACTTATGTGGGATGCCACATGTTGAGTGACTACGCACATTTCCCTGCTACTCGCGCCGGAGCGCTTACTTGCCTGTTTGGACTAATTTCATATTTTGCACCTGCGCAGGAGCGCTTCTTTTGGTTTGGGCTTGGGTGAAACGCGCAGGAGCGCCTCACCTTGGCTATTCATATCCGGAGCTGAACCTGTCTGGGGACCATTATTCCCGGAAGCATTGGGGAGTTCTCAGAGGGTTACTAGGTCTGTGTGTGCAATTGTGGGATGGTTCTTTTTCTGGTCTGGCTCATTCTCTGATCTGGCTCTTTATTGGTTTCTAGTTGACACCGGGACGCCTCGCCAGCTCCACGCTATCATTTAACCTATACACCCTGGTTCCAATCCCTGCGTCCATCTCATCCTTGCTGGGTCTTACCTTCCACGAGGGTCAGGTGGGTACAGGGACGGGTGCTCTTGTCGTCTCTGCGGAATTGCGTCACATGCAAAGGTAAGACTTGTGGGGCACCTGACAAGGACAGTGCAACTGGACTGATAAGGGGGAGGGGGTGGATTGTGAAAGAAAAACAAAGCCACTACAATCCTTAAATGTTTTCAGAAAGCACTCTGAATAGGGCTGACTGTCAGGGCTCCCGCTCAACTGCAGCCCAGTTCCTGGCAACTTAAGAATCCTGTGTGCCTCTCCACTGAATCTGCAGCAGCCCGGCCGGTCACACGAAGGGTTGGGATGGGGAGGCGAGGCAAGCCAGACCATACAGAATTCTATGTGCACAACGCCCATTCGGCCGAAAGGTCTTCAAGTGCTCTGGGTCAGGTTCCGAGAGAGGTTTAACAAAACACGACTGCCGCACCCCCTCCTTTTGCAGGATATGCTGCTCACTTCAGTAGGGGCTGAGGGGCCCCCTGCAGTATCGGCATGCCTGGGCCCTCCCGCACTGCGGGGTCTGCGGGGGCCTTTGTTACGCCCCCTGTTTTGGACGCGTCACAGCAGGATCACCATGGGGCAATGGAAGAGCTAAGAAAGGGCATAATGCAGAGTGGACACGCTACTTGCTGCCCTTACACATCGAAGGGAAGCCTAGAAGCTGCAGTGCATAACCCCAGGGGGGGGGGTTCGCTTCCACGGCACAGAGTGGAACTGATCTGGAGAGTGCTGTCAAAGACGATTATAGTGACGACCCACCAGCTTAAGACTGGGGCACAATGATTTGCGAATGTACAAATTGAAGTAAGGCGGATGCTATTTTGTGATTGTGTACAGATGATTATTTATTGATTGTTGTGACGAGTTATGACCGATAAAGTGAATTATCAATAACTGCTAATAAACTGTGGCTAAAGTTTACACCACCACAAGGTCTGGAAGTGCTATTGATTATCGATGATTGAGCGGTGGCGAAGAGGACTGGGGGTTGGGGACCGGGTAACATCTGTGGCAAGTTTAGGAGGAAAGCCACTGAATAAGAAGCAGGGAAATGAGGCAGACAAGAAAGTCATCTAATCAAGAGCAAGGGGCTGATCCCTAGCCCTCCCCATATGTATACATTTGAATGTAGTAGAAAAAATAGACTTCCACAACATACCAATAAAGGTGTCTGGAGGCGAAACCTAAACAAGGCTATATGCAACTTCGCCCTGAGTGTGGAAACACAGCATGAGTCAGTTCTTCTTACACTGCTACAGGAGTCAGTCCCACCCTTCAATTTCTGCCAGCGGGGAATGAATGGGATGTAGGGAGCTCGGGAATCAAGGTATTCTAATTAGACGACATGTGGCTACTCAGAAGCACGCTCGTAACCCTGAGTGAAAGCAAGAAGATTTCTGCAGCAGGGCAGGGAACCCTTTTTTCCTTCTTAACCCCCCCCCCTCCAGTATTTTGATTTACATTTTTCCAAAATTAATCAGATTACATGACACATTCCTAGTTATAAGAAATCACTTACTTGGCTAACAGAAGCCACATAAACCTATCACTTAACAGTCAACTTCCAAGTCACAAGGGAGATGTTTTAGGTCTTGAATTTTCAGCTCACAGCAGGAAGCAAGCTGGGCGTGTGGTTTCATGTCTTCCCACTGGTTAGCCTCAAAGTATCGGCATGTTCAGTGCTATTGGATGAATGGGCCAGCTGACAAGTCTGCCTGTGCCAGCACAAACCCAACTTTGCCACGTTGTCTTTAGTATGTGTCCTAACAACAATGCAATGCACGAGTTCAAGTTTATTTGCACCATGAGTCAGCATCTCTGAAAAAGTGCTTCGGTTTCATTTCATAAGCCAAAGCGAATACCACATTAACCTCCTCCAGTTTCGTTTCCAGCCCATGGAAAGAAAGCAACACCTAAACTCGAACAGCAGGTTGTCTCCAGAGTTCATTAGTCACAGCAGGCCTTCAGCAAATACAAGAGAGCAAGGATTATTTTCTACATCAATAGGTCAGGGTTCTTTTCTGACGTTAGTGTGCAGTTGCAGGAAATAGAGTATAGATCAGTAGATCGATAGGCTGTTATAATGTAAATGGAAGCTGGGCCACCAGACGGCGCGCCAGGGATGTTGCCACTGTTGGCTGGACTGGTACCTTCTGATTGGCACAGGTTTCAGTCTCCTGCATCTTCTGGCATCGATCAAGGATCAGTGGCGGCTTTAGTGCTGGTGGCAACCAAGTGCGACAATGTTTGTTGCCTCCGCCCTAATCCATGGTGGAGGTGGGGACCACCACGGATTCCCTCACCACCCCCTTTTAACAGCACTCCTCAAGTCTCTATAACCACTTTCTTTCAGATGCAGATTAGTTATATAGCGCCACTCAACCATTCTCTTTCTGATGCAGATTAGTTATATAGCACCACTCAAACCAGTATAGGGTGTCAGAGCACTTTGCATCACACACACATTACACAGAGACAATCCATCTTAATGTTTGTAAATCAGCGTATAGGAAATCTTACATAAAACAGAGGACACTAAAGGTGTAGGAGTCACATGTCATCCATACTGGTAGGCAGTACAGTTTAAGAATGCTTGGTCTGGAGAAGCACAAACTCAGAACACCATAGTTGGGGGTTCTCTTTAATGAGAAGAATCTATTTGTACTCAAATGAACTCTTTTTGAAACATTAGTCTATGCTCTAATCTATACTTTGTAGTATGCATGCAGTTCGTTGATGACAGTTAATAATTCACTATTCTGTATTAGGATTTTAACTTGTAAACTGCAAGTAACAAAAGATGTCTCTTAGAAAAGCAATAACCCACTGAACTATTTACATGCACTCTGTGATCTGCATGATACACGTTCTGTGCAGCAGGCATACTAATCCTCTGTGCTATTTTATGATCAGTCAAAACCTCGACAAGACAAAACTCCATCTCTGTCCCTGAAGAACATGAATCAATGGAGTTATCTTGACATTTTTATTGGTGTCTGGAAATTGCTGGAGGCAAGGAACGTCGCAACAGGTGCTTTAAAAACTAAAATAAACTTGCAAGCATGGCGCCCCCAGAATTCAGCACCCTTGGCGGTGCACCAGTTGCGGTGGCAATGGTTGAACCCTCCAAGAGCTGACGCAGAAGAATATTAACTCTGTACTTGGCAAGGTCATGCACTGAGCGAAGCATGAGGGGGTTGGGTAGGAAAAGCAGTTCCCTTATTTAGTACTTTGGCCATATTTAGGCCTGTGGCTCCACTAACGCTAAAGACCACTTCCTCTGCCTTCCTAGTCACAGTCAGTGGCGTAGCTAGGCGGAGGGCTGTCCGCCTCGGGCGGCACGAGTTTTTGGTGCTGCGGCCTCCTCCCGGTCTTACCTGCCATCTTGAGGCAACAATAGCACCCAGCGCTCCTCGCAAACGGAGAAAACTCTTGCGAGAGCGGTGAGCTCTTCACTGCGGCATTGGGGCGGCATACGCAGGGTCCCCCACGGGCAGCCAGAGGGCTAGCTACGCCACTGGTCACAGTCCTTAATCGCTGAAGTAAATGCCAACCTCTAGTACGGGCAATTTTATCCTAGACACAATCATTTTCACTTTAAATTACATTTTTAATGTGGAGAGGGGGCGAATTACGGTGCTCCTCCCTTCTTCTAGCGTATGAACTCTAGCTCATGATTTACAGACAGGTAGGGTTGCTCATACCTCGCCAGGGTCAAGGAGGGAGGCGAGGAAATGAATGCATTAGGTGTTCTGTCTGCTGCAATCATGTGTTCCTTTGTAAACAGGGTGCAGAGTCCAGATCTTAAAGAACCAGCAAAACCCTGCATAAGGAGACTATCTGCCTGGTCTTTTTCAACCCTCGGGGAGTTGGTTTGATCTGCACCTTTACCGAGCTGCATGGGTTCTGCTCATCTCACCCGATGTATCTGCTGTTCCAGTTGTCATTGTTACCCACTTATTGTAAATGTACAGAGGTAGGAATGATCCCTTCAATAATGGTTTACTACTGCGATTAGATCTTTTAGAGTAAATACAGTAACTACTACGTTGCCTTTCTCCTTTGTTTTTTTTCTATTTCGATTAATCCTGTAGGAAAAAATTCAAATATTTGCCTCAATGAAACAATGCCCTGACACAAACCAGTGCTTCTTAGATAGCACATAATACCACATAAATACAATAGTTATAAACCACTTTGCTTTCAAAATAACTTTCCTACAAGATGTACCACATACAAATATTCAACAGATCACATCAACTAGATCATCTTAAACATACCAACACAGCTAGAACTTGCCACATTACAACCACACCAGGGTTAGATTAGCTCTGCTTTTCGAGCAAATGGTAGGTTACTGTCCTAACTGATGCATAAGCAATTGATAAAAGCCATCGAACAGCTATCACACACCCAGTTTGTTAAATACTACTCTATCATCCAACCAGAGCAGGTGTGGCAAGGATGCCATGGGCCGTGGTGCAAGCAAGAAAAATGCCTCTCTCCGACTGCTGTTGGGGTAGTAATACACAGCAATTATCAGGGTTCAATCGACCCATCAGGGCTTTGGGCCACTGTGCAACCACACCTGCTGCACCAGTTGGAGCTACGCTTGTGAAACAGAGATGATTATTACAAAATACCCTGAAAATATTATCAGAAGAAAATTCAGACTGGGTCGGTCATGGCAACCACACGCTGAGGCACCTCAAAAAGCCGGCAGCACTAGGACACCATTTACTGTGGCCATGGTTCGGAGCTCAGACGGGGACAGGGAGCCTATGCAGGTTCCCCATCAAGCTGTGCATGACAGCCTGGTGGGGAACATACAAAGTGTGCATGACTGTTTGGATGGATCAAGGCGGCCGGCCAAACCGTCATGCGCACTTAAGTGCATGAACCACTCCTCTTCCCTTTGCCGTGCCACCATCCTCACCTCACCCTAACCCAACACTAACACAAAATTAAATTATAATAATGGTGTTATTTTATTTTTCCTTTTTTTACTGCTCAGAGCAGTGGTGCGATGCTCCTCTTACTTAGCTGAGGATCTACCCTGATTTGTTCTGCCTAAGCCTCTGAACACCCCGTTACTAGCCTACACCTTCTGGGTGCCTGTGTTTTTCAAGTGGACCTATAATTTGTGGTGTATGACGGGATGATATTCTTTCATGGAGTACACAATTTTGCGACCTGCAGGGCAGACATCCTCAGCATCATGGTTGTCCTCTGTTGAAGTCTTTTGAAACCGTATAAGATGTTTAATCGCAATGTTACTTTGGCTTGCAGGGTGCACCAGGGGCGTAGCCTCAGGGTGAGGGGGTGTGCTTGGGGCAAGAATCCCCCAAATAAAAGTATTCTTGGATTTGTCATTGGGTCGGGGGCCCGAGTAGGGTCTGCTATGTCTGTGTTGGTTTTTCTCATTGTTCACCAAGAATAAAAAACAAATCAGTGACCCTTGATGTAAACCGGGAGAGACAGAGAGTTACATCTGGGGGCAGAATTTCAAAAAGAGAAATCAGATAACACGGAGTCAATACAGGCTTCCCTACCTGTCCAAATTGTGTGATCCTAGGCAAACATATTTCACTGAGCCTCCTTTTCTTATCACATATGAGAGCACTTTGAAATACTCGAATTCAAGGTTGTGCACTATAGATGCCAGTTATGTTTGATTTAATAGGCTATATTATTGTTGTAACTATAATAAGACTCTAGGCCACGTTTAGGATTTACATGACTACTGACTTGCCTCTTAGTTCACTAATCAAAACCAAAGGGCATGATGGACGGAGTGTTGAACGTTGCAAGCACTCACCCCCAGTCAACTGATCTGGGTTTAATCCATCATCATTCTTTAGCTCACTCCGCCACCCCAGTTCAGACATGGCCATAGGCAAATCAGTCTGACCCTGTGCCTCATGGGAACAGTCCAGCCAGAACTGCCAAGCCATGCCTTCCCTGGACCGGAAACAAGCATCCTGGGACCGGTTTCTGGCTACTCAGCCGTCATCAGCCAGGCTAGCTTGAATCCAGTAGTTCACTAATGGCATTGTCGTTTGAGGCAAGCCATTACTGTTTCTAAATTCATGTTTAAAAACTATCCCTTTAAATAAATGTCTGTCTATGCAGTGATATATTCTAATTTAAGGTAAACGCTTCTGCATGTTAAAGAAATTATACTTTTTTGAATTTTGAAGATATTGCATCATATTTTTACATTATGTCTGTTGCACAGTGCACATACCAAACGTGTTCATGACTTGGTCGTGTATGGACTCTTAGAGCCAAGCCAGACCCTATGGCTTGACTCTGGCTCGGCCTATTAATTTACTGGCATGCCAACCTCTATTTGCAACATGGTATTAGTATATGGGGCAGTCAGTCATTTGACAAAATTAATTGTAAAAGGTGAGGGCTGGGAACATGAAGCCCTACCAGGATGCACCAATTTGACAACTCTACCATTAAGGATTCCCATAGCAGTGTCAAAGCAGAATACATGCAATGAAAATACATTCTATAAAAGGGATCCCAGCGCAGGAATGCCAGGCCATTGTGCTGTAAGTGACCATAGTCATGAGTCTCCAGGGTAAACTACCAGGTCCAGGTGGGACGGGCAGTGTAACTTCAGGAGACAGAGGCAGCTTGGTTCCAGTGGTGCGAGGCACCTACCAAATGCATCATTGGGGCTGGTAGTTGGTTGTGGGGGTTCTAAGTTAGGTTTGCTATGCCTGTGTCAGGTTTTTTTCATTGTTCTCATTTCACTAAATACTCTTAACTTGTTCATTTTTTAGGGTGGAAACAATATAAAGTGACTGGTTTCCCCCCAAAATATTAAATCTGCACACATGGGAGTACTTCTTGAATGGGTTCCAATTCACTACTTTTTAGAGTTCACAAACATTGGCAGCAGTCGGCTTGGAAAGCTGCACCATTCACAGGTTTCTGTGCACACTACTGGCAATCAGACACCCAAAAGATGGGATGACTGCTTGCAAAAAGTATAATAAGTGACAATCGCTCGAGATAGCATTAAAACCAATTGTTTGTCACCCACTATGCCACTCTACATAGAGGCTAACCTAATTCAAATCAGTACTTTGTTCCTTATGAGACTTGCTGACTGATCTATAACCCTGGATTTCACTCCTTTGTGCCTTCAAGCACTGGATGATTTAGCTCTACACACCCCTTAAGAGCCTACTTATGTACAATACATACAGTTGATGGAACTTATTTATTGTACAGATTAAGAGCTATTATCGGGCCGTCTTCCACTTGCCTACGTAATTCAGTCTGGGTTTTCGCATCCTTACATACTGTATCCTCAGCCTGCCAATGCAGCATTTCCTCTTTCTCAGACACAGGAACTAGTTATAGGAAATAGAGCTATGATGTTCTTCCCATAAAGAGATGTTTTTAGCTCTTATAATGGTAAAGAAAGGGGTGGTGGTTGCTAGCTACAGGCAATGATCACTGGTCTCATGGCCAATTTTTCTGACAAATATGCACTTACAGCCCATATATAAGTTTTACACGCTGGTCGCAGGTTTGTATCCAAACACCGATTGCCTTTCCATCAGAAAAATAGAGAAGCAAATGGGGGCGGGGCGGAGGGCAGCAGGCCTTATAATATGACCCATAACTCTGGCCATTAACACGTCGGCTCCCTTCTCTTTGGCATCTACACCAACACTGTTTCTCCAGTAAGGCTATGGCCTCTCCTTGCATGCCTTATCTGTGCCATGAGCATTTCTCCCAAGTACCACCCTGATGGTGGGAATGCAGTTCTTTTGGTATTTGGTAACAGCTTCAAGTAATGGGCTTGTTAGACCCTGCATCCTTGGTGTGGTTTCCCCCTACAGTTTTGCCTTCAGACCTCCTGTTTTGCTGACTTCATTTTTGCTGTCATTAGGACTCTGCACGCTTTATCAGTGCTAAACAGTGCTAAAGTGCTGAAAACATGGTAATATTGGCTTACATCTATTTGGCGTATTTAATTTACTTACTTATAAGTCCCTACTAAAGTGCACTACATGTGCTCAGGGACTAAATGTAATGCTACTAGTGGGCCTGCAGCGCTGATTGTGCCACCAACATAAGAAGCCCTTTAAAAATGTCTCAGGCCTACCAGTGCAGAGCTTGAGTGTGCAGTTTTAAACTGCCATTTCGACTTGGCAAAAGACATCTTTTGCCAGGCCCAAAACTTCCTTTTTAATACATATAAATCACACAAGGTATGACATGAACAGCCCAAGGCAAGGGTTCAGTGTAGTTAAAAAGTTGGACATGTACTTTTAAGTTGTACGTGTCCTGTTGAAGACAAACTCTTACATCTGTTTTTCACTTCCTGCAAGGTCTAGCTCTCCCATAGGATTACATTGGAGATGCCTTATTAAATTTTATAAGTATAGCTTCCACATGGGATAAGGTAATTGGTTCATGTTTGGTGTCTCTGGAATCCTAATTTAAATTCCTAACTTATGGTGAAGTCGGATTTCTAATTACAATTCTGAAAATGCCACTTTTAGAAACTTTTACGGTACAAATGAGGGTGGTGATTGACGAAGCATCTGAATCAATCAAACACTCACACCCAGTCAAAAGATCTGGGTTTAATCCATCACCGTTCTTTAGCCCACTCTGCCACCCCAGTTCAGACATGGCTATATGCAAATCAGTCTGACCCTGTGCCTCATGGGAACAGTCCATCACCACCCCCTTTTGTACCGCTTTTGGCCGCCATAAGTTTGGCAGGGTATGCTCAGACGTGAGTCCCTTGCTCACTTTGCCACTGGATTCAAGCAAGCCGGGCTGAAGATGGCTGGAATGCCAGAAACCGGTCCTCGAAAGCTTGTTTCCGGTCCAGGGAAGACATGGCTTGGCAGTTCGGGCTGGACTTTTCCCATGAGGCACAGGGTCAGACTGATTTGCATATAGCCATGTCTGAACTGGGGTGGCAGAGTGGGCTAAAGAACGGTGATGGATTAAACCCAGATCTTTTGACTGGGTGTGAGTGTTTGATTGATTCAGATGCTCCGTCCATCATCACCCCCTTTTGTACCACTTTTAGAAACTTGGCATTTTCTTGCCTTAGCCATTTGATGCCTTCAACCTGTCACTGGTCAGTTGATTGGGTATAGTTGACAGTTGAGCTTTGTGTATTCCTCCTAGAGAGCCACACACAATAGGAAGCTTAGGTGTGCCTGATAGGTCATTACTGGCAGGATGGGAGGGAGGAGCTGGGTACAGCCCCACTTAAACTTGAATAGGCCGGGTCCTGCCTCCTCACAAAGGATTACATAAACTCTGTAGTTAGTCTGAAGCAGAGTAGAGGAGGTAGGATGCCTGGGACTTCACAGGGTAACTTATTGAAGATTCTCCCCCTCTTCAAAGGCACACCTGCGTATAAATACTGAACTTAAGACACCAGCTCTTCAGTACTCTTCTGGACCTGTGGATACTCTGCCAGTAAGAAGGACTGCTGTGCTGCTACAAACACTGCAGCTCTGTTGGACTGCTGCTCTAAAGGAACTACTGACCTGCTGTGCTGAACTGCTGCCCTTTTGCCTGGGTGAGAAAGACTGGACCTGCAGCTTTTGAACCCAGAATCCAGGGTGACTCCAAGGGCTACTTGGCTGGCCTCCTGATCAGAACCCTCAGCGACATAACAGGCATCCAAAAACCTTGCATCTGCACCTGGACGCTACCATCTGTGAGTCCACCATGCCATGTGGTGCCACCCCAGTCCTGGACCCTTGGAAGTAGGTCTAAGATGCTTTGCCAGCCTCTGTGGATCCAGCAGAACCAACGCATCACCTCTGCTGTGTGATGCAAACCAGAGGAGAACCAATGCATCTTCGCTGCCACGTGGATTGGACCCGTTGCAAAGACTCACATTGCCACCACATCCTGCCTCATCATTGGAACCGCCACTGTGTGAAGGATCCTCTGCAAATGTGTCTTGACCCTGTTCCTCCTGGGAACAGTAGGGGCACTAGGGAACTAAATTTTTTTTTACAAAAATGTGCCTGCAGGGTCCCTGCTGCGCTCTTCTGCTTTTCACCGCTTCAGGAAGCCACAGATTCCCAGAATGCCCTACGGCCAATTCTGAAGCTGCTCTTGTGCTGAGAGCAGCTACAACATTGGCCTGAGCACCCTCGATTTGCACTCTAGTATACACCGAGTCTGTGCCTGCTCTGTCCAACGCAGCTGTGTTTCTGGGTTGGAATCAGCTTTCACTTCGCATGATGCTTTGACCGCCTGAGACGGCCAGCCAAACCATCATGCGCAGTGATGGGAGTGCACAGCAGAAAGCGGGGCACTCTGTGGAGAAGAGTATAGGGGATAATGGAAAGTACAGATAGCGATGGAGTGGGACTCACTACCTTTGAGTGGCAGACCTCAAACTGTGGTTCTTTTTTCTTGAAACTGAACTAGGCCTACATAACCATGGAAGGACTAGGATTAAGTTATGGTGATGAGCAGGCAGAGGAAATACTAAGGACCCCCATCAATTCTCTCGACCGAGATTGACAGCGCCACAGGCAGTCAATCGGAGGAACCGCAATCACTCACTGCCCCTAAGCGAGAAGGGGTCAAGGTCACAGTGCACTCATGACTGAGTACTTTAGAGCCAAAATTGGACCCAATGGGCTCATAGTAAAGAACCTCCCGCGGATCTTCTGGGAAGACGGACAGTTCAAAATCGAATGTTCACAGATCTCATGGAAATGTACCAGGGATCTGTGGATCTTAATTATCAACACAGCCAAGAAACTGGCGGATGAACTGTTGATTTGCATCAAATAGCTGAAAGTGCCCTAAAAACGCCTACCCAGGCCCAAGCTTTAAAACTAAGCTCACGGAAATTAACAATGAGCTTGCAGAGCATAAAGAATACTTGATGAAACAAAAAATTGTCAAGTTACAGAAAGACATCAAGCGCTTTGATAAAGAAAAGGCATACCCCTACCCCAAAGCTGATTTTGTACCATCAGGAACAGGGTACCAATCTGACAGTAGCTCAAACTCGACAAGGAGAGGTTCCGCAAGCAGCAGCGATTCTAGCACTGAAAACTGGAATCCCCGTCAACAGAGGGGAAGGGGTAATAGACAGAACTTTAACAACTACCCACCACCCCAATATCCAGGGCCGCCATTCTGGAAATACCCCCTATTCCCCACAGGCCCACCACAATTTAAAGCCCCAGGCATGAGCCAACCTTTTTTAGGCAGAGGTTGGGGCAGAGGGCGAGAGCGAAGAAGAGGGAATCAGCCAGACAAGCGAGTACAGTGGGAAGAGCCACAACAACGAGTCTACAAGACGAAGAGCCACACAACCAACACAAAGAAAACAAACCTAGTGGTTAACCTCTCACCAAGAGTCTAGACCAGACTGCAAGAGGAGGTCCTCCAGAAGGGGTTGGGCTTTGTGCCCACTCCGAAGGTTGACAATTTCAGACAGGCATGTGAAATTCATAATTTTTTCCGCAAGGTGCGGTTAAAAGCATTCTTCAATGGTAAAGAATACCAAGAAGATGATGACTCTGGACTACATAGTCCATCCTCCTTTATGCTACACAACGGGATGATCCCAAATGAAGTCCTCACATATGAACAAGCGCTGCTCAAAGAAGTCCATGCATGGGCTACCCCAAAAGGCTTCAACAACCTCTCCAAAGAAGAGACACTGGCCGTGGGCTCACTGGCCAATGACCAGACAATTACCATCAAGCAAGCCGATAAAGGCGGAGCCACAGTGATTAAGGCTACCTCGGATTATGAGGTGGAATGCTTAAGACTACTGAGCAACCGCAAGCATTACACACCAATCAGTAAGAACCCCACAGAAAGATTGATGAAAACAATCACCAGCATAGTGGACTCAGCAGGAGATCAAGGGTGGCTGAGCAGAAAGGAAGCTTCTTTCCTCATTAAAAAAGATCCAAGAACCCCCTACCTTTATACCTTACCCAAAAACCATAAAGGAATAAGTCCTGTGCCAGGCAGACCTATTGTCTCCGGCATGGATTCAGTGTTGGTGCCACTCTCACAGTTTTGTGACCATTTCCTGCAACCACTGGTAAAAGCAATACACTCCTACCTCAAAGACACCACTGATGTCTTGCGTCTACTCTCACAGTTTCCCAGAGCTGACGAGATAGACTTCCTCATCACTCTTGACGTGGAAGCACTTTACACGAATATTCCACAAAGGGGTACCCTGGAGGTTTTGGAGGAAGACCTCAGGAGGACTAATTGGGAGTCACCTACACCCCCGAGTTTCATTGTGGAATGTGCCACCCTGGCACTAACGGAGATCTTTTTTTAGTTCAAAGGTCAACTATCACCAGACCCAGGGTACATCCATGGGAGTACCTTTGCGCCGGGTGTGGCATGCCTGTACATGGCCTCTTTCGACACACGCTACATCCATGATGCTCAGAACCCATAACGTGACAACATCCGGTTATGGAAACGATTCATTGATGATATCCTCATCTTTTGGCACGGAGATACTGAAACCTATAACAACCCTTCAAATGGGTTAACAACCTTGACCCCTACTTGAACTTCACGATCCAGGCTTCACCCTCTGTTAAATCCAAGAATGGTATTGCAATCAAATTAGAAGGACTCCTAACATCAACAATGTACAAAAAGAGCACAGACCGCAATAGTCTTTTGCTCTTCAACAGTCACCATCCCAGAGCACTAAAAGAGAACTTACCATTTGGACAATTTCTCCGCATACGGAGAAATTGTAGTTCAGTGGCTGACTACAAAAGTGAATCAGCTGCCTTAGCAGAGAATCTCTCTGACAGGAACTACCCCCAGAGAAACATCACCCTCGTAAGAAAGAGCACACAACAACAATAGAGAGGGTTTGCTAGAGGTGAGAGAAAAAGACAAAACAGAAACTTTGACCTGTGTAACTACATACACTCCAATGTCCAACCAACTTACAAAAGTGTTGAAGAAACACTGGAACATACTCAACACAGGGTCACTACAACTTGAGCAACAACGCTTTGCGTTCAAGCGCTCAAGGGATCTCAAAGATTGGCTTATTAACACCAGACCCAAAACCAAGGCCAAGAACAGACAAGGAACCATGTGGGAATTACCAGCAGTGAAAGGCCACTATCCATGTGGCTCTTGCACGGCATGTGCATTCACTTCGATCCAAAAGAACATCACACTGAATAACAACTTCTCATGGGAAATGCGCTCCCACACAAATTGCAACACTGCAAATTGCATATACTTACTCACATGTCCCTGCGACCTATATTATATAGGGATGACGATAAGACCCATCAAATAGAGTATCTCTGAACACTGCTGCAACTTCTACTGCCAGAAAACTAACACCAAAATGTGCACTCACTACATGGAGAAAAAGCATACACCAGACTCCATTAAATGGGTGATTTTGGAAGCAACTCCAAATATCTCAAAGAGGAACTTGTTCTTTCGAGAACAGAGATGGATACACCGTTTATCAACACACCACCACGGGTTAAACAAAGACATCCCTTGGGTCAAGCAACACAGTAACCCAAAGCTATGTATATAAACCGAATGAGAAGATATTTACTCCAGAGAGACTGCACCTATTATTCACCCAGTCCTGTTGTTGCAACCATATGTGCACCCACATCCACTGAGCAACCAACTCCTCCCCGTCACACAATCCATTTCTCTTACTCTAATGCTTCCAACTAACCACATCGGATTTCCGTCTTGAACCGATTTGCCTCCACCACTAGTTCAACCGGGGCACAACTAGAGAGAGAGAGAGAGACAATTAATATTGCTAACCCTGGTAGAAATAAGAATCACTAGTAACTATGACCCTAATTTAACTGAACTCAAATTCATTAGTGCTAACTATACGCATGCACCAATAATCAGACAACATATTGATTAAACAAGTTCTACCAGCCAAGACTGCACCACTGAGCAATGACCGCCGCTATAACCAAGAGCCAAACCTACACCTTGAGAACCAAACCCGGGGCACCACCCACTGTCAACATGTGACGATCACATGACACGAGCAAAACTTTGTGAAAAACAGCACACAGCGGGCCGTACAAACATCTCCCGGACCCGGTGGAGGAGGGTAGATCAGAGGACGCATACACAACGCGGCAATCGTAAGTAATAGATTGGCGTTGCAAAACCGTTTTTGGTACCGCTTTGTGATTAGACTGGCGACTATTATGGAAACCACAGATTCATGGTGTTAAGGTGGCCTCAACATCGGGTGTTTCCCGCCCATAGCCTTCCCCAAATGACGCTCACCATGAGCAGCACCTACTAGTGGGATATTGAGTCTTTTCCCTATCAGATTGTTGGCGTAGCTTAATCGTTTCACTTAGTCCTGTACAGACCAACAACGCACACCATTTTATGTTAGCACACACAAGGCTTTGTTGTCGTAAACGCGCATTGACTTTGTACAGATACAACTGGTATTATTCCCGACTAAATTGTGGCCGCTACTTGATTATTCAACATAGCCCTGCACAGACCGCTAAAACTGACTGAATTGAACACACACACGAGGCCTTTTTTCATAATGCAAATTGACTTGGTAAGCGAAAGGACCGCATATTACAAGCGCTCCATATTTGCTGCTAACCCGCCTGATCATTGTCCATAATTTAAAAAAGACACACCTAACAAAGCTTTGGCAACATCGCTAATGATTACGGGCCTTTCAGATACAACACTTACAGCCCGTCTTTCCATGATGTATGCTTTGGCAATTGCAATTGTGGGCATACACTGACTTTCTACCATTTTGGTGACACAGCTTTAAATCTCGCCACCAGTAGTGGCCTTAACCAATACCTCGAACTCTAGGTGGGATGCCATACAGGGATCTATGCTCTGCTACTAACTTTATTTTAGATTAACCTTGAAACTGCAACGAGGGAATGTGACACAAGTCTCTGTTATTGACGGTCCAACATTTATTGACTACTTTCTTCTTGACAGCTCAGTGTGATGCACAAGGGACTCGAACAAAGGGCAGTTTAAATGTATGTATATATTCTTCTTTATTTCTCCAATTACCAGCTTTTATACACAGGAGCAGAGCCTTGTGTTTGGCTCCACTGGGTACTGTTGAAGCCTGGGGACCACAAAGAGTGGGTGAGTCCCCCATGAATGATTTCCTCTGGTCTGTTCTGTATTTCCACAGGGGCAACATTCACCTTAGCTCACTGCGGATAATCACCTCTTTTTAAAGCATAAAACGTTGTTTTTATCATGGAACGCCTTTGGCGCTCACACCTGTACATTTTGTGCATGCTTTGGAGTCACCAAGAGACCTTGTTGGTAACTGTGATTAGATGTTTCATCACATAATTCTTTCCCTGTAACGCCTTTTTCTCCCCTGCTTATCCCGGTTCCCCGCGCAGCCGAGTCATCGCTGCGGCGGGAGGTTACCGATCTTTTCCACTCCATCACGCCACTTTGGCGAGCGCGAGGCCACGCCCCCTTTTTCATCCCCCTGCTCCTATAAATCATGTGCCACCACCGGACGCGCAGCGGGCGCGACGATTGCGCGCCGAAGGCGCGCATAAGGCAAGCCCGTCTGCGCCCGTCCGCGACCAAACGCGCCTAGGGCCTAGGCCACCTCACTATCCTGGTTCATTACAATATTCATTGGCGCAACTACTCGCTCTTCAGGTCCGCTGGCCCATTGAAGCTTCTCTGGCCACCCACATCAATAATCTGGGCCTCACAGCCGCTGCCACTCCTCCCGTTCCTCACACCCCGACCCACCTCGCTCCCCTGTCTCCCCCCCCCCAGCCCTAAACCTCCGGCTGCACCCAGACTGGCACCCCTCTCTATCTACTACCTTAATACACGCTCTGCGGTTAAGCACTGCCACAAACTTTCTGTTCTGCTCGATCTCCATAAACCAGATCTCCTATTCCTCACAGAGACCTGGTTCCGTGACAGCTCCCTTCCCATTCTCTTAGCCTCTCTCCCTGATACCTATTACACTCTCCGGGCCGACAGCCCAACCAGTAAATCCGGCGGGGGCGTCGCCCTGATGGCCAGAAAGGATCTTCCTTTCCAACCTCTCAGCTTTCCCCCGATAGGCACTTCCGACTTTTTAGTCGTTCGTTCTCTTTTTTACAACACACCCCTCACTTGCCTACTTATGTACCGTCCCCCCCAACCCTCCCAATCCTTCCTGGACGGGTTTCAAGAACTGGTGGCCACCCTAGCAGTCAACAATTCATCCGTCTTGGTGCTAGGCAACTTCAACTTTTGGCCCTCCGACCCAGCCGAATGCTCCACTTCCAAGGAATTCTCCGAAACTTTACATTCTCTTAACTTCACCTCGCATGTCCACTCCTCCACTCACATTCAAGGGCACACCCTTGACCAGATCTGGTCTCTGAACTGCCCCATCGCGTCCTTGTCCATTTCCCCTTGTCCCTGGTCTGATCACTCATTGATCTCCTTTTCCTCTCAACTTGGACCGCCTACCAAGCCCACGCACCCTAAAAACATCTGGGCCCGCTCTTGGGGTCGGGTAGATGTGGCTTCATTAGCCTCCTCTCTCTCATCCTCCAGCCCTGACCTGTCCGGCCTGTCCTCATCAGGACAAGCCAAATCCATAAACTCTTGGCTACTCTCAGCCTGCGAATCCATCGCCCCCCCTAAGGCGAGTCTCCTCTAAACGGACAAATGATTCCAACCACTGGTTCAATAACGTACTGAAGGCACTAAAACTCGCGGTCCGTCAGGCTGAACGAGCTTGGAGACGACAGTACTGCCCCATTCTCAAAACGCAATACACCTCCCTCTTGCAGCAATATAAGAAATCTATTTTGTCCACCAAAAAAGACTACTTTTCCTCCAAAATTCTAGTCGCGGAGAACAAATCCAGAGAAATTTTCTCCATCATCAACAAACTCGCATACTCCGACAGAACCACCCTCAAACCCTCCCCCTCTCAACCTATTTGTGACTCCCTGAATTCTTACTTTTTAGATAAAATTGCAACAATCAAAGCCAATATCCTCCCCCCCTCTCCCTCCTTCCTTGCCCCCCCATAGAGGCTCGACTCGACTCACTCCCTCCCTTAACAGTAGAATCTTTTCTCTCCCTCCTCCCTCTAGTCAAATCCGGTTCCCCACTCGACCCTTGTCCCGCTCACATTCTTGGCCACATTTTCACTAACTGTCCACTACCCCCTCTCACTTTTCTTAACTGCTCCCTGTCCCAGGGCGTGGTTACCCCTGTTCTCAAATCTGCTATAATCCTCCCCATCCTAAAAAAACCTGGCACAGACCTCTCTGTCCCCGCCAACTACCGCCCCATCTCTCTGCTCCCTTTTCTAGAGAAAGTCAAGGAGCGACACGTCACCAAAGTACTATCCACCTACGTAGAAGCAAACCGAGTCCTGGGGCCCCGCCAAGCCGGCTTTCGCCCGGCTCACTCCACCGAGTCGGTCGTGCTTTCAGTACTTGACAACCTTAGAGAGGGAATGGACACTAACATCCCCCAGGCCTTGGTGCTACTCAATCTTTCTGCCGCCTTCGACACGGTGGACCATTCCATCTTACTCTCCCGTGTCGGAGCGGCAGGGAGCGGCGGCACCGCCCTGGTCTGGCTGTCCTCCTTTCTAAGCGATCGCACCCAAGCAGTTCGACTAGGCGACTTCTCGGCTGAACCTCGGAAGGTGGTATGTGGGGTCCCCCAGGGCTCCTCTCTTTCCCCTCTATTGTTCAACCTGTATATAGCTCCCCTCCTCTTCGCTCTTCAACAAATGGAGGTCTCCGTATATAACTATGCGGACGACCTCCAGCTCATATTTTCTCTCTCTCACTCCCCTGATTCTAAATCTAACTTCCAATCCACAATGCTCTTCATCCGGGACTGGATGAATCACAACCACCTGAAATTAAACCCAGATAAGACAGAGCTTGTTCTGACAGGTGGTTGCTCCAGTCCCTGGTCCCCTGTCTTCTGGCCTTCTTCCCTCGGTCCCCCCCCCCATCTCCTTCCTCTTCTGTCAAAACCCTCGGCATAAAAATTAATGACCAACTCACTCTGCACTCCCAGGTAAGCTCGGTGGTCTCCTCCTCTTTTCTATCCCTCCGCACTATCCGCAAGGTTTCCCGCTTCTTCTCCTTCAGTGCCCTGAAACTCATCGTACTTGCCATGGTCATCTCCCGCTTAGATTATGCCAATGCCCTTTACCATGGCATGCCAGCCTACAATGTACGACGACTTCAGCTGGTCCAGAACCAAGCGGCCCGTCTGGTCTACAACCTCACGAAATCCCATCACGTTACTCCCCTTCTTAAATCCTTGCACTGGCTCCCCATGCGCGAACGCTACCTTTTCAAAGTGGGCTGTCTCGCCTTCCAGGCCCAGTTAGGTCTGTCCCCTGCTTTTATCTCCTCTGAGATCAAACCTTATGCCCACTCCAGGGAACTTCGCTCCTCTTCTCATCACCTACTCACTGTCCCCCCGCTTTCGTCGAAAAAAATGGGGAGGGTCTAAATTTTCCACCCTTGCCCCCACTTTCTGGAACTCCCTTCCTATTCAACTTAGATCCTCTACCCAATACCAGCTCTTCAGAAAGGCCTTAAAAACCTTTCTATTCTCAAAAGCTTTCCCCTTAAAAATCCTCCTCACCCCCTTCCTCTCGACTCGTGTTCCTCAGGGACTCAGCACACTGTAGCGCCATGAAACCGTTCAGGTGTACGCGCGCTTTATAAATAATTCAAAACTCAAACTCCCCACATAGGTAGATCCAGGCAGGTTTAAAGAAGACTTGGGATATAAGTATAACCCTGATGTGCAAAACTTGGTTTGCCTTTTTTCATTTTTTGTAGATAGCTTATTTCTTTTCAAAGGTCCTGAAGAATCGCAGGGTTAATACACCATTAGCGAGAAACATGTTGATCCACACACTATAACAATGACACAAACACGCATGAGAATTTCTCGGGCAAGTGCCTTGTACACTGCTTTTTAATTAGGACAGGAGAACCCCAGAATAAAAAAATGTTGTCCTCCTAGGTTCTCCCAGTCCTATTTTCCTTGACTCTATTCAACATTGACAACCTGCTCTTGAACAGACTCGGGTATCTTTCACCTGTTTGCAAGGTTTGATGCATATTCCTCCTATGGCCACAGGGTCTACGGTGATTAACTTCAGTTTCTGTTACTGTCTTTAAGCCAGCAGTTACTGTCTAAGCCAGCAGTATTTGGTAATGAAAGAAGAGTTTGAAGACTGTTTATAGTGGATGTTGACACTGTGTGTGTCAGTATGTTTATTTTAGTGTATGTGTGTTGTGTTGTTTATGTAAGGGGAGGGGATATGATGGGTCTTTGGTTTGTACAGGGACATCATGTATTATAGGACTTAGCTTTTAAAACTAGAGCTGTTGTGACAGTTAGAGCTGGGCGAGTTGTCTTTTTTTGCAATAAATTAACTTCTTGGTACATCAGTGTTAATCTTTTCATTGGGGCCCATCGGGAGACGAGTAGGGGAAAGACCGACCGGAGACATTTTAAGGTGTGATAAAGGCCACTTTATTAAGAACAGGTGCATCTTAACAAAACACATCCTTGGCCTTTGCCGTACAAAACTAGTCCTAACTAAATAAACACGTACCTGCTCAAACCCCCACCCCTAAAAAGTTCAACCGCAACAACATAAACATATTTACCGATTACCCAAACGCCTGCCTCAACTGTTTTAAAACTCCTGCCAACTGTACACTCCCTCCCCCTCTGTCCTTGAGACCTCATTCCTCCTATCCTACCCCCCTCCCTTAACTAGGAAAAGCGCCATCCAAATTTATTTCCAGCACCTGCCCCCAGCGACATCAACCCATCAGACCTAACCAACACACCTGCTCCCAACAAAACCCTTCCAGGGAACCCCTAGAAAAAAGACAACCCTACCAAACCTCCCCCACCCCCCCCCCAACTGGAACCTCTCTACCTGGGGCGGGCGGGTGGGACAACAATTTCCTACTGCTCGGCTGTTGGGTCACTGTCACCAAAATGGTGCCCAGTGACCCAAAATGCCCGTAGTTATACCCTTGAAGCCCAAAAGGAGCCCAAAAGGAGCCCAAACCAGCCCAAGGAGCCCAACCAGCCCAAACCTGTTTCCTGTCCCTCGCTCAATGTCTTCCCCCCTCCCTTCCTCCCAGGGCCCCAAACTTCCCCAGGGGGAGAACCTCCCTCCGGTCTGCCACCCCCGCTAAGCCCCATCAACGTACAATCATATGGACAGATCTCAAAATTACAACTAAAACACACCATCAGCCGGCACAGGCGCCTATTGATTCTCCTTCAATGTGGTGGGGTCAGTTGATGTCACCATGCCTCTCTGAATAAACATGTCACCCAGCATCTGCTCAGGCGTCATTTTACTATCGAGCCACCCCTATACTCTGATCAAAGTCACGCAAGAGTACGGCAGAACGAGTGGTGTGTGTCATAGATACCGCACTTCAGGAAGGCTCACAAAAGTACTAGGTTTTACCATAGCAAAGGACCCAAACTGGGACATATGTGTACCGTGGAGTGTGCAGCGCTCTTCATGCTTTGCAAAGTGCAGTGCGATTCCATGAAACAAGAAAGGGTATCCATAATAATGAAGTTAATATTTACAGAAAAAAATACAATATTCCACAGGAGAGAAGGCATCGAGGGTTCTGATTAAAACTTGGAGCAAGCTGCGAGGTTTCGACACATTCTAATTAAATTGTGATTTCTTCTCTACAGCAACACTACTGCACTGCTCATATCATATGCTGTACAGAAAAATAAACATTAAAGCAGTGTCTGCTGTTCATAACATCCAAAGAACTCGTTTTTAGAATAAAGAGTTATGTTTGTATCCCCCCTGTGTACACAATAAAACATATTGTAGTATCCTACTCATGTTCTTGTTATGCCTTTTACATCCCCTGCTCAGCCAGTGTGTTTGTGTGTGTGCTCACGGAATGTTGGAGTGATGATGCGTTTGGAATTATAGGTACCTGGGAGGTTGGAAGTGAGAGCTGAGCATGGGCTGAGCAGCAAGAGACTGTTCCTGGTGGAGCTGTTCTTCAGAACATAACTACCTGTTATACTGGAATTATTCTACATGTAACTATCTTCAATAAAGCTTCCTGAATTTCATCCTTCCTGCGTGGACCTTCATCACTACACATATGTACATCAGCGCCTTTTCCAGCATGCAAATGTGATTTGATATGTCCTTTGTACACAAGTACGAATGTTTAAAAAAATGCAGTGTTCCTCACTAATGTTCTTTAATCCTTGGTAAGAGGTGGTGGTTTTAGTGCAGAGAGGAGACATTAGTGCAGTAAATAACTAACTGCAAAATTTGGGCAGGGCGGCTCCTCTGCAATGGCGGAGGAGCGTCGCCCCACTGGCTCAGAGCCAGCTCGTGAAAAATAAAACGATATACCATAATCATTTTATTTTTCGTTTGCCAGCTCTGAGCCAGCTTGGGCAGAGAGGGACCGGTCTGGGGCATGGGAGCAGTCGCGGCTCGCAATTCTTGCGGGAGGAAGGGGTCGTGTGGGGGTTATTGTGCGGGTGTTACTGCAGGGGGAGGGTATTTGGGTAAAATAAAAATAAAAAACTTAGCTGACCCCAGTCCCGCGCCGCCTCTGATCCTGGGCAGGTCCGAATTTTCCAGCTCCTGAACAGGAATGCTCCCTCCCCGCCTGTAAGCCAATCACAACGCTGTAATGGAAGCGTTGTGATTGGTGCATTGTCCTGGACAGGGCACCTGTAGGAAGGCCATTTTCTCTATGTAGGCTGCATGCAGCCTACATAGAGAAAATTTAGAGTGTGCATGACTGCTTTGGTCGGTCCTAGGGCCGACCAAACATTCAGGGTACTCAGACTGGTGTAAGCCACTCCTTCCTGACCCGCCCACCTGCCCACCCCCAACCAGGCATATCCTACTGCATGCCCCCAACCAGGCATACCCCTGTCTTCTGCTTTCTCGCAGCGCGAGAAGCAGAAAATAAAACGGTATTTAAAATACCATTTTATTTTCTGCTTTAAGCACTGTGAGAAAGCAGTGGGGCGTTGCTCCTCCACCTAATGTGTGTTTGGCTGGCCGTCTCAGACCGGCGAAACACACATGCGCACTTAGGTTTCTCCAACCGGGCTATATTGAACAGCCAGGCTTCAGAAATAGCACAGACTCCCTGTTCTGAGTGGACCGTCTTTTCAGCCTGCTCAGGACAATCCCTGCACTGCTCTTGTAGAATGAGAATTGTCTTTAAAAAATCCTCCAAACACATTATATAAAGCTCCATCCCTATGGCCTTATTGCCTCTATGGAAGCGTGCATGGTCTTTAAAAGTAGGATGTTTAAATGTCATGTTAATGGGGACGCCGGTCTTGTTGCTGCTGGTGGACTTCAAGCCCTAGAATCCACTGCTGCCTAGAGGGAGGGCTGCCAATGCGCCCCTTAAGCACCATCGTTCTCCAGGGCCAGGGGCGGGCCCGTCCTTGCCAGTCATTGACACGAAGAGGCAAGGCAGGGCAAGCCCTCTTGGTTTTTGATTTTGGCAAATTTTAGAAGACTGCACCAAGCCAAGAAACTGAGTTATCAAAAGTACTCCTTATAGTCTTTGTGATTGGGCTGCCCGTCTTATTTTGTTTGTGCCCTGTTTATCTGCCCATCTATTGTTGAACTCGAGTCCCACAGACCCCTAGTCGTTTGCTGCTCCTATATGACACTGATTTGAATATCTGTGCCTATAATTTGTTACCAGCTATGGGCTAGCGTAGGGGGCGGGGGAGGGGGCGGGGGGGGGGGTCCTGGGGTTTGGTGGGTTCTTGGTGCAATAGCGACTGTTGGGCCTGTAGAGTGACAGTGTGGCTGCAAGTAATCACGTGACCCTGCCTTCAATTATTTCATCATCCTATTCTACCTGTAAGTTTGCACCCAAATCCGAGAAAGGGAAAAAGAAAGTCAACTAATTGTGGGAGCGGGGAGGCTCAGCCTAAAAACAACATAGCCAAACAGGTTCGTAAGTCTGCAGGAAGCAACTGTGTCCTAGATCTGATTGACGATCTTTTAGTTGAATGTGAAGAAATTCTCGAACCATCAGCCCCGTAGGACCTAATTGAACCTACTGCCCCCCCTTAACACTGATAGATTCCCCAATCAATTCAAATCCAAAGCCACAAAATTGCATTCCCCAAATGTTCAATAAACCTACCACACGTAGTACAAATAAATCCCCTATTAGTTATACACCACTACCCTCTACTATCGAAGAGGCTGAATCAAGGATCCTTGCACCTCTAAATACTTACCCAGCCCCAGGCACTGCAGATACTGAACTCATCCTAACAAACCGATTTTCACCACTTTTGAACCTAAGTTGTAAGCAAATAGGAGCAAAGGGGTTGGAGAGGGGCAAAGGCGCTATGTGAAATAGGGTAGCAGTGGAGACAAGAGAAGGTGGTAGTGCTGGATTGGTGGTGAGGTCTCTTCAGATAGACTACCTAGGAACAATTTTGCTGCCTCTAGAATTATAGCAGATTTGAGGTCAGAAGTCAACTTGCTGAAATCTGCTGTTCAAGATGTCACTAAAGAGGTTAAATTACTTATAGCTAGAGGTGACTCTGAAGTCCAACCCCTGACGCAGATCTCTAACCAGCAAACAAATTTGACTCTACTTACCAATAACCCACATCCTCGCATGGCAGAATCACACCAGCACTCTAAATGCGCCACCACCAAGTGTACCCCTGTGCTATAAGTCACTCATGTAGTTCCTGGGGGGGATGCAAAATGTATGGACACGAGTTAACAAAGGTAGACTTGCGCACCAGGGCATTGCCTCTACCCCTGACCACCTTTTGCAATTCTTTAGTACAGACTACCCTCCAAGGAACTCCATTGATTGACGCAAACAAACTTGGTTGCCTCCTAAGTGTAGGAATATCACACACATCACGCAACTCACCCCCATTAATGAGCAAGTTAACCCCAGCAGGCTTAGTCTAGTCTCATGGAATGTGACACGGGTGAGGTCAATAATGCCCCTTATGCCCTGGATTCAAATTATTGAACCCTTTAATATCTGTATCCTTCAGGAAACCTGGAGTATTTGCCCTGTATACATAGCAGGTTACCTCACATTCCATCGCCCAGCATGCTCCAATAAACCAGGCCCCCCAGCTGGGGAGTTGCTGATTTGGATGAAAATTGCGCCCAATGTAAGATACGGGAGCTCACGTCCAATAGCCCTGACAGTCTAGCTGTCCAAATTAGGGGAGCGAATGGTACTGCAATTGACATTTTCAATGTCTATGCACGAGGAACCAGAGCAGGTAGAAGGTCGACCACTCTCCAAGAGTTTGAAGAACTACTGGACAACAGGGCCACACAGTCCCTACTGGCTGAGCTGGCAACTTTAAAATCACTTTTGAACCCCTAGAGAAGGAGGACATATATGGGAGTAGGGAGGAAGAAGAGATGTGGCGTGTTCCCCATCTTGACCTACCCCCCATTAAAAAATGGTCGCAAGTAGCACTCCAGCTCAATGCCCTCACTCTTGAGTTCGTTAGGGCAGCAAATGGCCACACAAAGTCAGATACAACGGGGTCAATATTTACATTAGAACTACCAATATAAGTCGCATAGGCTACTTCCTGCTGGACCTGAAATTATGGCCCTGAGTGGTCGATATGACTGTGGGTCATACCACAGACAGCGACCACAGCCCTCTGGAACTGTACTTGGTATACCCTTGGGACATCCCACTGAGTTTCCGTAACATCATCCTCGTGACAAGGGAGGTTCACCAAACAAATAGGTGCCTAAAATAGTCACAGGTAACCTTGGATGTAGACAAACTCGAAATAATAGTCCAATCTTTTGGTAAGCACTGCAGAGCTACATAGACTGGCCCAACACTAGGGAGGGCTGGATGAGATGGCCACTTATTTGAACAGTTGGCAACTTATTTTAGTGAATCAAGACTCCATGAGGCAACTAGAAAGAAGAGCAGGTTGCAGTTTGTCTGGTTCAACAAGGAGTGTAGGAGCCTCCAGTACCAACTATCCCACGTTATTAGGGCAAACAATATGAACCAAATAAGGGAAGTGAGGAGATCCTACAAGTTAGCCCAGGCTAGAGCTAAAAGGGAATGGGATAAGAATAGATGGGAGCAAATCAGAGAGGCCTGCACCAAAAAAGACTCCTGCAATTCTGGCTTTTAGTAATCAGAGGGATGCAAATAGACCCCTGACGCCAACTAATAATATTTCAACAGCAGCCTGATTTGATCACTTCTTGTCACTCTATTCTGGACCCTGTGTCACAGATATTGAAGGCCCCAACATTGGATATGCTCATCCTATTACCATTGATTTCTTCTCTAAAGATGAAATCCTGTCTAGTGTCAACTCCATTGTAAGGGCCAAAGCCCATGGGCCGGATGGCATTTTGGGAGAACGTCTTTGTATACGATCCAGAGAACTGGACAACCTACATCTTGGTCTTAGCTAATGGATTCACAGCAGGGGCCCAAATACCATCCTCATGGAAGGGAGCAGGGGTAATCCTACAAGAAGGGCGATGGATCTATACCTTCCAATTACAAGCCTATTAGTCTCATTGACTGTGTTCGCTTGCGCACGCCTTTCGAAGATGCAGGCCTGGATCAGTGACCACAATAACTTGTCCCCATATCAAACTGGGTTCAGACAAAAAAAGCACCATCAATCAGGTGTTCCAATTTCTACTACTGACCTGGAAGACGGGGGTTATTGGCCAGGGAAGCCTCTATACAGCTTTCATGATCTAAGGTCCACTTTCGACCTAGTTCCAAGAAATAAACTCTGGACTGTTCTCAAAGAGATGGGCCTCCCTCTATGGTCTTAGCTCTTGTTACCCACCTTAATAAGGCTAAATATGCAAGGGTTTGTTGCGGCAATTGAGGACAGCTCATCAATTTGATCAAAGTCAACAAGGGGGTCCAACAGGGCTGGGTACTGGCCTCTACACTCTTCTCATTATTTGTAAATGGAGTAGTCCAGCACCTTTCTGAGGTCCCTGCAAATGCCCCCAACCTAGGAAGAGACAAAGTGGTAACACTGTTGTTCGCTGACAACACGTTGTTAGTCTCTAAAACCCCTGAAAGGCTACAATTTCTTTTAGACCAATTCAAGGTTTTCTGTGACTCCAGAGGCCTAGAGGTTAATACCTCGAAAACAAAGCTTTGAATACTGAACCCTCATAAAATGTATAAAAGTAAGCTAACACTGGGTGGGGTCCGGTTGAAGAGAGTGAGTACCTTCGACTATCTAGACAGATAACTGGGGCTTTGATTAAAGAGCACAGGACCTCCCACAGTAAACCAGTAGCAGACCTCTACACATTAGGTTCAGCATTGTACGATGCAGAACTGTGGGGATTCGGAAAGATGTAAGGCCTCCTGACTATTTAGAATAAATTCCTGAGGGCCCTGGTGTAATTCCAGCAGAGCACCCTAATTCATCCACGAAGGCAGGATATGGGACGAGCAACCATTATCGAGAGGGCCAAGTTACGCCCCCTTTTGTTTTGCCTTCGCTTAAATTCCAACCCCGAGCTGCTTCCTTATGCAGGTACCCTCTCCGAAGTAAAGGCTTAGCAAGGAATTGCTTAAGAAACAATATTGGAATTGGGTGGCTGTCATCTCTATCGTATCCATCCTGAGGTCGCCTAACCACGGAGTTCAAACTGTCCAGCTCATACGAACAATACCTGGAGGCTATCACGATTCCTCAGGATAGGAAGCTTTACATGCAATTTAGATTTGGCTCACTTCCTCTTAACTCTTTCATAGCTTCCTTGTGACAGCCATCTACTCCATCACAGTTTTGTCCAGGCTGTCCCCTTGCTGTTGATGACAATTGCTCACATATTTTTTGCCTGCCCACTGTATCGGCGGCCGAGAGGCAAACGGCTTGTTCCCATCTGCAAATGCTTTGGCATTCGTTGCCATCGCGAGGCAGTGCACATTTTAAAATCTGAATCTAGCCTGCTGGTAGTCTGCGCAGTAGCAAAGTTTCTCGGTAATATGTGGGCAATTCGAAGGTCTGTGTTGAAACTGTAACATCATCATACTTGTTAATGTATAACCTTTTAAAGTACCTTTTATGGTGTTTTAATTGTTTATTTAATCTTTGTGGAACTGTGAAATTGGTCCCATTTTCAGCGCTATTTTTATCACTAAGCCAGCATGGCGGGCCATGCCGTTTACACCGATTCAGGAATAGGCTCCTGTTGACGCTTCTGTGTTATTTTATACTTTAATAAACATTTTAAGCAATGGAGTAATATTCTTAGTCGATTTCCAATGTATTTTTGTATGCATTTAAAATCTTTGTATGAATTGAAAGCATTTGCACTTTTATGGTCTGAGGACCGAAATAAAGTTTATGATGATGACATGTAATGTTAAACATGTCCTTGCAGTGAACAAAAGCCCTGAAAGCTATTCTAAACTAAAGCAAGGTTGGCCGTTCCGTAGGAAAGCACTGGGAAGTTTATTAAATGTTATCTCCCCTTTGGAAACACATTTTTTTTACTTTTTGAAATATTTATTACAAGAACAATTCACTGGTCAAGTTGGATATGTAATAAATATTTTGGAAAGAATACTTTAAAAAAGTTACTTTAACCTTGCCTGAAGTCCCTGGAAGAAAAATCTGCATTTTGTTATCTCACTTCTGTCAGCCAGTATTTACATCTCAATATGCATGAACGAGGTGTGCTACACTTCCACATGTTTCTACTGGATCTATGCTTATTCCATTATGTTTTGGGCCATTTGTTTTGTGATGACAATTCCTGTTTGTGGATCCTGTGGAGATGGTTGCTGTGATTAGGCTATTTTTCAGGCACCATTTTCCTGAGTATTGTGAATGACAATTGTCCTACACTCAATAAGACTCTTTCTTTTTCAGTGTGTTACTGTGTGTCCAATTATAAAACAAACCACAAACACCTATTTATTGAGTTATAGTACTCTGAAGCAGCTGTAGAGAAGATTGCACTGGTTATCTAGCATCTGGTTGATAAAAACAAGATGAAGGGCATTATTTAGAGTTTGGCAGATCGAATATTCCGTTAACACGTGATGGATATCCCATCCACCATCTTCTAAATTCCATAGGCTATATGAACTTGTAATATGGTGAGCAGGACATCCACCACGTTTGAGAAGAGGTATCCCACCTGCCAAACTCTAAATAAGGATCTTAGGTCTGTACCTCTGGTTGTCATAAGTTTTTTTTGCCATACTTTGTTTGATGGTCTGCAGATTCTTCCATCCAACACATCAGTAAGTAGAATGCAAATAATTTCAATAAGATTCAGATTATAGTTTATTAAGATAAAGTCATAGGACCCAGATGGGTACCTCTCGGGATACAGAACTCAAAGCTGCCAATTCCAAAAGCATCTCAACCCAGACCTGGAAAGCACAGACGTGACATACGTAGATTACCTTAAAAGAAACAGAGAAACATCAATACGGTGAACTTCAGATATCTGTGCGCACTAAGCATGGGCGGAAAATCAGTTCCGCTCGCGGATTTTGCGGATTTTCGGTAAATTCGCAATCCGCGAACTCTCGCGAACTTACCAAAAATCCGCAAATTCGAACGCAGCGGATTTTTTTGCTTGGTGATACAATATTGCGGCGTGCGGGGATCACTTACCGTCATTTAGCGTTTGGCGAGTTGTTTTTCTCGATATTTTGCGAGTGCTGCGCCATTTTTGATCTTGCTGCGGGATCCCGCGGGAGTTTGGCGACGCATCACGAGAGGTCGCAATTGCGAACATGTAGATGCAGCGGGCCGCAACAATCTCGCCCTTGCAAAATTACAAAATTTGCAATTCTGCACAAGAAATCCACCAGCAAGCAGCATAAACCTTCGGAAAATGATGATTTTTATCAGAATAACTCCTCAGGTTGACATTTGCCTGCCCTTTTTTGGATTTGGGGCCTTATTGACTTTCTTTGGATCACTTTTGGATTAGAAATCAACTTTCACAAGTAAGTTTGTTTGGGGCATTACAGTTGCTGTTCTGCAGAAAAACGAGTTTTGCAAAACTGAAGTCACTCAGCAGTGCAAAAGTTCAAAGTCCTCATTAGTAACCATTCCCTGTAGTGCTTCCTGAGGGGCCCCTCCAGAGTTCAGTTGCCTACTTGCAACTATTCTATGACCCTGCTCTGACCCTCACAGCAGGCTCATAGAATAGCTACAAGTAGGCCACAAAGGTCCTGGGGAAAAAAATTGCACTGCAATAGAAAGCAAATTACAGATAAGGAAGCAGGTGCCAGACAGGAAGTTTAAATTCAGTGACACATTAATCAACCCCAAATTAATTCATGTCAGTTGAAGCAGGGCAGGTGTGCTTGCTTTTCCCCCCATAATCTACAGTGATGAATCAGAGGGTGGCAGTGATGTACCAGAGGGTGGCATGGGTGAATCAGAGGATGGCAGTGGTGAATCGGAGGGTGCTGTGAACCTGTGATGATGAACCAGACGTAGAAACAACAAAGTCGCGACCGTTGCGAGCCGAAAAGTAAGTTCGCAATTGCAAACTGGTACAAAACCCTCGCGAACTGGCAGAAACCCTTGCGAACACAAATAAAAAATCCGCAAATTTGCGAGAATTCGCGGATTTTGCGGATTGCAAGTTCGCAAATTCGCAAACGCCAGATTCGCAAAATTTGCCCATGCTTAGTGAGGACATATTCTCCCCTGACTCTATTCAACATGACAATTAGCTTTCGAATGGAGTCTGGAATCCTTCAGCTGTTGGTGCATTTTGATTTATGTTACACCTATTTTTACAGGGTCTATGTTGACCACCCTCGGTTTCTGTTCCTGCCTTTTATATAGTAGAACTGGTCAGTGTAGGAGGTGTGTGTACCTAAGGGGCCATGACAGATTTTCGTTTTCTACAAGGGAACCGTGCTTCTGGCTCACATCTAAGCACGGAAATGATAAAATAAGAGAGGAAAGCTTCTCTACAGGCTAGGGTGATGTGAGTGTCCTTAATAAAGATTTCCTAATGGAGAAAACAATGGATTCCATATCATAGAATGGAATACGTAGTAAAGAGAGATGAGCTTTAAGTCTGCCTATAATGAGAGATGACACTGTGTGCGTTTTAGTGTGTGTGTGTGTGGTGTTGTCGGGAAAGGGATGTGCTCGGTCCTTGCTCTGTATAGTGATATCATATATTATGAAATGTTGCCTTTTGAAATTCAGCAGTGGCCACTGTTACTGCGGGGTGTTTTGCCTTTTTCTTGCAAAAAAAAAACACCAACCTGTTGGGTACATCAGTATTAATCTTTTCATTAAAGTACAATCGTATGGCACCATGGCCAATTCTTAAAACGGTAGCTAGAGATCACCATCACCTGACACAGACGCCCACAGATTTTCACTCAATGTGGTGGGATTATTTGATGTCTCTATGCCCCTCTGGTTATACATGTCATCCAGCGTTTGCTCAGATGCCATTTTACACTTTTTAAGGCAAGTGACTCCTAGTACTCTGATGTCAAGTAGAACTAGAGGTGTGTATCCTAGATACCGCACTGCCGGAATCCTTACAGAAATCCTATGTTTTACCACGTCAAAGGACCTGAGCTCGAACATGTGCACACCATGGAGTGTGCAGCGCTCTTCTTGCTTTCCAGCGAGCTGTGGGATTCAGTCAAACAAGCAAGAACATCCATACTAATGAAGTTAATATTTACAGAAAAAAAATACAATAGTGCACCGGAGGGAAGGCTTGGAGGGGGCTGCTTAAGACTCGGCGCAAGCTGTGAGGCTTCAACACATTCTAATTAAATTGGGATTTCTTCTCTACAGCAAATGTTCCTCGCTGCTCATATCACATGCTGTACAGAAAATACACATCAAAGCAACGCCTGATGTTCATCGGATACAAAGAACTCGTTATTTACAATAACGAAAGAGGCCTTTATCTCACATGTGTACACAATGAAACATATGTACATGAGCTCCTTCTTCGGCATGCAAATATGATTTGATATGTCCTTTTTATTACACAAGAACAAATGTTTTAAAAAATATTAACAGTAGTCCACACCAGAGTATGTTTTTTACTCCTAGGTAAGAAGTAGCAATTTAACCGCATAGTGGAGATATAAGTGCAGTACACAACTTAAAATCCAAAGTTTGAGAGTTGTAGACCTGTACTTCCTACACATTAAAATACACTGAAAATAACTACATATGGTTTGAAAGGGAATTACTGGTTGCTCCTATGTGTCTGAACAAAGCTGAACCTCTCTGAAGAGCTCTAATGAGAGAGAAACACGTGTCAGGGGTTGCTTCCTTTCTATCTCGGCGTGGATGGCACTGTCCTAACCCTACACTTAAGACTTTGATAGAAAAGCAGACATTTCAGGTGAGCAAACTTAGAGTGTCGCTGGTTTGAGAGTGCTCTAAACTGGAGCTGCTTTCCACCTAAACTTGATATATATATATATACAAAATTACTAAGAGTAATGACGCACTCTCGGAGGTCAGTTTGCTTAAACTACAAGTTTTTGATCCTTCAACCGTTACGCATTTCGACACTAAATGTGTCTTGATCACATGGTGTCGAAACGCGTAGCGGTTGAAGGATTAAAAACTTGTAGTTTAAGCAAACTGATCTCCGAGAGTGAGTCATTAATCTTTGTAATTTTGGACATTAACAAACCAGCTTTGGGTTTTATTGGCTAACCACCTGACTGAGGGACTGATCCCGGAAGGACCAGTCTTGGATTGTTTTATATATATGTGCATATATATTCACTGAATAAACAAAGGTTACAGGGAAATTCTAGTTAGGCTCAGATCGCATTCATACAAAACCATTGATATTCAACAGTTACCTAAGCTAACTATAACTTAAGCCTCTGCAATGCATTATAACTTCACATATTACATCACTCATTACATGGTGGGTGACATCATAACGTGAGTGGAAGTAGTTCGGACACATTTCTGAGATTTAAAGATATATATACCAAGCTACTTCCTAAGATAAATTACTATTCTTTCTATACTACTGAGTGATACTATTTCTAACTTAAGTGATCTGAGTCACTGTGTGACTGTCCATATCCATGTGTGAGTGGCTGTATGGGTGTGTAAGTGCGTGTGTCAGTAGCTATGTGATTGAGTGAGTGGCTGTATTGGTCAGTGAGTGGGTGTGTGCGTCAGTGGCTGTGTGAGTGAATGTATGGGTGAGTAAGCGGGTGTCTGAATGGCTGTGACTGGGTGTGTAAGTGGATGTATCTGGATGTGAGTGTCTATGGTTAAGTGAGTTGGTGTGCGAGTGGCTCCACTGTAGATTGATTGTCTGTGTGAATGGCTGTATGGGTGAGCGATTGCATGAGGGAATGCTTATGTGGATGTGTGAATAGGTATGTAAGTGTTTGTGTGTGAGTGCTTGTATGGTTGAGTGAGTGGCTGCGTTGAGAGGCTGTGTGTGCGTGAGAGTAGCTGTATAGGTGAACACGTTTGTGGATAGCTGTGTGGGTGAGTGGTTGTATGAGTAGTTGCATGGATGAGTGAGTGGCTGAGTGAGTTGGCAGTGAGTGGCTCTGGAGGAATGAGTGGTTGTACGAGTACTTTTATGGGTCAGTGAATGGGTATGTGAGTCGTTGTGTGGGTGTATAGAGGTGTGAGTGTGCATGTCAGTGGCTCTGTGGATGATGTCATCTGATGTCATTTGAGATGTCATGAGTGATGTCACTGCTCAGGTCATGAGAGATGTATTATGTGAGGTCATAAGCAGACCATTGCGGGGCGTAAGTTATAGTTAGCTCAGGTAACTATAACTGCTGAAATTCAAAGTTTTGTACAAGTGAAATTTGAGTCTACAATAACGGCCTTGTAACGTTTGTTTTTTTCAATGAATTTATAAGGTTTTTTAAATCTCATTTCCTATCTGCAAACTCCGAGAGTGAGTGCATGAGTGTCTGAATGGGTCTGTGAGTAAATGTGAGAGTATCTGAGTGGGTCTTTCAGTGGGTGTGTGTGTTGGTGGGAGTGCGTCTGGAAGTGGCTGCATACGTTTCTCAGTGGGAGTGGGAGTGATCTGTGAGTGGCTGTCTGAGTGGGTCTGTGAGTGGCTGCATGAGTGTCTGTGAGTGGGTGAATGAGTGGGTCTGTGAGTGGGTGTCAGAGCATTTAAGTGGGTGTCAGCGTCTGAGTCGGTGTCAGAGTACCTCCATGAGAGTATGAGTCAGTCTGTCAGTGAGTACATGAGTGTCTAATGTGGGTCTGTGAGAGGGTTAAGAGTCTCAGTGAGCGAGTGTATGAGTGTGCAAATGGGTCTGTTAGTGGCTGCAAGAGTGTTTGTGTGGTTCTGTGAGTAGGTGCATGAGTGCCTGAGTGGGTATGAGAGTGCCTCATTGAGTCTGTGAGTGAGTGCATGACTGTCTGAATGGGTACGTTAGTAGCTATGAGAGTGCCAGAGTGTTGGTGTGAGTGCATCTGTGAGTCAGTGCATGAGTGGCTGAGTGGG
Source organism: Lissotriton vulgaris (assembly GCF_964263255.1). Classification (NCBI taxonomy): domain Eukaryota; kingdom Metazoa; phylum Chordata; class Amphibia; order Caudata; family Salamandridae; genus Lissotriton; species Lissotriton vulgaris. The sequence goes on along the minus strand of NC_141694.1, from coordinate 1,279,115,840 downwards.
AGTGTGATTGAGTTTGAACGTGTCTGAGTGGGTCTGCGAGTGGGTGCCTAAGTGTTTGTGTCGGTGTGTCAGTAGCTGTGTGAATAACTGGGCCACAAAGGAACTGCACCTGCAACTTATTCTAACAAGACTCTACAGTTTTACATAAAATATCTACCCAAGTGAAGTACTTTCTACTGGTTAATTAATATGTGCTACTTCCTTGGGTAAATGTCCAATATGTATTTTACACTACCACTGTGTTTCTTTTTTGATTCTCCTTGCCCTGTTTTGTTTTACCTTGCATCGGTTTTTTTGATTTGCGGTTTTCTGTTAATTGCCTTATTTTCCAACACTTGTACTCCCAGACCTGTACTCCTGTTTTATTTTGTTGCCGTACTGCGTCTTTTTTCCCCTGTGACCACGCAGCCCCTCCCACCTTGCCGTTTCCCGCCTCCCAGCTGCGCTTTCCCTCCCCCTCTCCTATTTAATGGCGGCCGCGCCAAAGGTAAGCACATCTCAGCCCTGGAAGAAACAACAACTGCCAGAAGTCCACACCAAACACAACACACAGCGAGTTCTCCTAACACCACTGCCGCAAATCCTTCACCACCACCCCGGCCACGGACACCCTAAAGTGCATCCTCCTCAACGTCCGCTCCATGCAAAGGCACGCCATAGAGATCTGAAACCTCCTTCACTCCCTCTCACCCAATGTCGCCATTTTTTTACAGAAACCAGGACAAACGCCTCCTCTGCCACAGACATCGCCATCGCCACCCCGGAGGGATGCAAGATCCAGAGGAAGGACCACCCCAACCACCTGGGAGGAGGACTCGCCATCGCACACAAAAAATCCCTCCGTCTCTAGCAACACCTTACTCGCGGCTGAGCACCTGCACTTCCAGGTCCGGACCAGTTCGAACTCCACACTCCGCAGCACTCTTGACCACAGACCCCCAGCCCGAGCCCTCTTTGCCGACACCATCCTCAACTTCATTGCCCCCCCCACGCCATGGCCTCCATAGACTACACACTCATCAGCGACCTCAACTTCCACCTCGACAACCCCAGCGACCCCAACTCCACCACCCTCCTGGGCAACATTGGACTAAAACAACTCGTCACCACACCGATCCACAAGTCAGGACACACCCCATGAGAAAACAACATTTATTTCAGTTACACCACACAACCCCCTTGGACTGACCATCACTGTGTACACTTCCTCGTCGACAAACCTAAACCGCTCAATCCCGCTCCACGCCCGCCATGAAGTAACTGGAGCAAAGTCAACGAGCAGCAGCTCAACGCCTCCTGAACTGCAACATCCCCACTGCTGCAACCGACTAACCTCGAAGCCAGCACATTTCATACGTATATCACCAAATGCGCAAACAAACTTGTCCTGCTGCACAACTCTGACAGACACCGCAATTTAAAAGCCACCTGGTTCACCACTGACCTCCAAGAAGCCAGACGCATATGCAGGCACCTTGAGAAGAACTGGAAAGACAGCAGGACACCCGAAAAACACACCACCTACAAAAACTCCATGACGGAGTACTACCAACGCATCAGAACCACCAAAAGAACCTTCATCCACAACAAAATCCTCGCCAACTCACCAATTTACCAAGCCCCCAGCGAAGCCACGGACATCATCCCTTCTCAAGACCTCTGCGACAAGCTCAGATCCTATTTCCACCTGAAGATAAAAAACCTCTACGACAACTTCAACAACCAAACTCCCGACTCAGCAAACACCCCACCCTCTGACAGCACCAGACCGCCCACCATCTCCTCCTGCACCCTGGTCACGACTGAAGAGACCGCCTTGACAATGAAAGGTATCCACTCAGAGGCCCAAACAGACCCCTGACCACCACACATCTATCTCCAGGCCCCTGCCGCCAACACATCAGAATTAAGTCACAGCATCAACACCACCTTCAAGGCCAGCACCTTCCCTGATGACTGGAAATGTGCAGAAGTCAGAACCCTATTTAACAAACCTTCAGGAGATCACACGGACCTCAAGAACTACCAGCCCATCCCGCTCCTCCCCTTCGCGGCAAAAGTCGCTGGGAAGACCGTCAATGCACAAATACCCAGGTTCCTCAAAGACAACGCCATCCACGACCCCTCTCAATCTGGGTTCCGCAGCAACCACAGCACCGAGACCACCCCCCTCCCCTAGCTGATTTTGGCCCCAGGGAGCCTATCCCCGGTGCATTTTTTTTTTTAGGGAAGGGGCACTTGGCCCCCCTTCCTGGGCCAATAGTGGCCATGGGCACCCCCTACCCTGAGGCCCAGCCAATGTCCAAAGCGGGAGGAGTCTTCGGGCCCCAATCCTTGTTCTGATTTCAGTCCCGGCGACCCAATCCCCCCAGGCACCAGCCGGGGCCAACGTTGCTCCCACCTGCAGAGAGAACCTAAAAAAGCTGCTCCCTGTGGGCAGGAGCAATTTTTTCTTCTGTTTCCATGCCTACTTCAGTGCAAGCAGGAACACAGATGAAGTCTGCTCTCAGCAGGTGGGAGCAGTTTTCATGCTTTAAACCGCTGGAGCGGACTTGGTGTTTGCTCCCGCTTGGTGGGAGTTTTGATTTCCTTGCCCGTACCAGTGCAGGCAGGGAAACCGCCATGTCCCAGGGGTAGGCATCCAAGGACATAGCATAAGTGCTGGCCCCGGGGGATGGGTTCCCCAGGGCCATTAATGACTCCGGGATGGGGGCTTTGTGGCCCCCTGCCCCATTCCATATATGTTCAGACCCCTGAGATCGGATCCCCGGGGCCCAAATCACCCCCTTCCCCTTTCTGATTACAGCCAGGCCCCATGGGATTGGTCCCAGGGACTGAAATCGTCCCATTAGGGAGCTGCGTGCCCCATGGCCACTTGTTTTTATAAGGATGGGCCCCATGGGATTGGATCGCTGAGGCAAAAATCGCCCTGGGGCGGGGAGCTACACGTGTCTCCTTCCCTCCATATATCTATTGTACCACACCTCCCTGGACCTGGCCCAACCCAGGGGGCGTAAAGTGGCATAAATACATTTACATGACAAAACAACGATTAAAGTGACCTTATAATTGTGCACAAGACAGGCTGTGCCAAGTATGTGTATACTTAAAAGTTGTAGGGAAAGCAGTCACTAGAGTGACTTAATCCTAATAAGAACTGTACACCCTCCGCAATACTTTTCCATTTACTTTCCCTTACGGCATTATGCATTCACCGGCCGTACTGCTTTCCGGCTTCGTATGGCGGTTTTTGGCTTCTGGCTCCTGGCCGATTTAGGCCTGTAAGCAATGATGCTCAATATAAAGGTACTTGCCTTGTAACGCATAACGTCATCATGGTTATGATTATTAAAGGTTTTCTGGGCACGCAATAGAACAGTTCTCCCGCAGCATGAGCAGTATTAAACAGCCATAACTATGATACTCTGAACGCTTAACGTTCTCTTACAAGACTTTTTGCCGGTCCCCACAACCCCTTGGCCACATTTATTATCAATCACCAGCTTCGCCAGGTGCCTTATTATGCTCAATACTTTATTACACCACAGATTGCCTCCCTTTACCTTTATTACTCTTGCTTTCACCTTTTTCAACAGACTGAATATTTACCTGCAAGACCAATTGATGAGTATTTACTTAACCTTTTCTGTCTTTGCAACACAGGTGATATAGTTTCCTTGCAGCAATTATGTGTCACTAGATCCTTTGGATCACACACCTTAAGTACCTATTCTCATGAAACATGATACTTTTGCCCGTTCAGGCCCAGGGACTGCTGACACTGCAATAATCATCTGCGGCCATTCGTGTTACAGCCACACTGCACTAGCCATGATACCCATTTGATTCCTGAAATGACTGCTCAAGTCAAAGTAAGTTATTCTAGAGGCATTGCAGACTATTGGAAAGGCAGCTGAGAAAAAGTACTTTTAGAGAAAGTTCTACCTTTGTTACTTTTCCCCCTGACAAGGTAGGTGGGACTGAGGAGTTCAACTCATCTTTTTGTGTTTTTAAACGAGGGCACCGTGATGATTACTCTACCCCATCACCATCTGTTTTGGAAGTGAATGCGACACACGAGGGTGCGGCGCTTCAGTTTAACAGCGCCTCCTATGCTATGTCTTTGAGAAAGGTTGTAAAAAACATGATACAACACAAGGTGTGCCTTGATTACCTTCTGCTCAAAAGTTAAGTATGCCATTGAGTTCCCTGAGCTATTATATTATGGGGAGACTGAGATGCTATTTTGGTTCTTTGATTCATCTGTCCCCGATTTAGCTGGCAGGATTTAGCACCAGGTTCTTAGTTGCTCCTTCTTGCCTGCTCTTCTCAACGAGGCGGGGAGGATGTTGTAATCATTAGCGTTCCCCAGGGACAGTCATAACTTTTGTTAGTTCTTTTATTGATTTCATTATTGCCCTAATCTTGCTCCCACTCTAAATTGTGTGTGGTGGGGGGTTTTAATGTATGATTTGAGTCCTCCCTTCTTCACAAACTATCGCGGACTTTAGTGATGGTATGGTGTGGGTTGAACTATATCATAAAGTGTCGGGCCCCACACAGCTTAAATGACGTACTTTGAATTGGTCTTTGGACCGATGGAGTTGGTGGAAGTGGTGGAAACCATGCTGCAGGTCTGTACAGATCACTATCCTATCAGATTTATCTTAAAGACTGGTCTGAGAAATTCCCCAGGGCAACATAGTTCCTCAGTTTAAGAGGCCTTGGAGGAAACCCTCCATTCCCAAACTCATTAGTCTGTTGGAGGGGTGAGAGACCCTCTAACTCCTATCCCTATGAAAATGATTAGAAGAACCATGCGCAATAGGTAGAAACATCTCTGGACTGGATGTTCTCTTGCCTATAAACAAAAAGCTAATCTGAAGCACACTAGACCTTCTGCCCCATGCTACGCCATTGCTTTACCTCAGGCAAAAAGAGAGTGCAAGACACTTGAGAGTCTAGCATTTTGATTACTCTATAAAGGCAAAACAGGAATTAAAGTAAGCGATCTAACTATGAGAAATTGGCTGCCTCAACTAAAGCAGAATTCTAGGGTAAACAAATTCTTACTGAACATTCCTCTAAGGAAATGTTTCAACTACTAAGGTCACTTATTTCATCTAGTTGTGTGTCTTCCTCGACTGATTATTGGCAGGAGCTTGCAGACCAGCTTTCTTTATACTTTGAGGACAAAATAAGGTTCATCTGTGCCTTGCTTGGCTCTTTCGAAAAGGTGTCAAGATCCAACTTGGAGGCGACATCTGCTGTCCCTTTAAGTGGTTGTCTGCTGGGGCTTCTAGTATGTATGCGGTGATGGAGGAGATCGTTGGGATTTTTTGGTTGAATCATTTTGAAAAATTGTCCCTGGAACAATTTACCTCTATTAAATCTCTGAGGAAGTCCGATTTTCCTCTGGACCTAATTCCACCACAGTTCAAGAAGGACAGAAGGTCAGCCTTCACACTTCTTCTTTTGGAAGCGGGCACAATTCTCCAATCAGTCCCTGGATACCAACAGAATGGAAATGGGTATCATAGGTTCCCATTTTGAAAAAGCTGAAGATCAATCTTTTCTTACTAATTTTCATTCAATCTTGCTTCTCCCTTTTAGGGTTTAGATCCTGAGAGATAAATGAATTTGCAGGTTTCAGTTTATTTGGAAAACCACTATCTCCTTGAGCAGGTACAAGCTGGATTCTGTCCGACCCATAGCACTGAATCTGCTAGTAGTTTTAGATGATTTGAGGTCATCAGCTGATAGGGCAGACCCAATAGCATTATTTATTTTGGATAGGTCTGCACAATTTGACACAGTTTCCCACTCCCTTCTCCTTGCCAGGATTAGGGAGATTGGTAGAACAGACCTTCAATGGATTAGATCCTATATATAGGATAGACACCAAGCTGTCCATCTCACTCACTTCATGTTATCCTTCAGAGCTTTTGGGCCATGATGTCCCTCCGGGATCTACCTTCAGCTCCATCCTGTTTAATATAATATATACTGTACTTTTGTATTTCTGACAGATTGATACACGCATATCAAAAGAAGAATAGCCACTGAATTAAGATTAAGTGCACATGAGAACCAGCATGTTCCTACGAACTGTAGTCTCTACAAGACCTTTTTCTTTAGTACTTCACCTATTAACGTCACAGTCCCTGAATTTGGTTAACACCAGCAGGAATACCACTTCACCTATACTTTGGTTTTAATCAACACAACAGATCCGACAAGTGGAAGAAGATTAGGGTACTATACCCCAACTCTCCTCCATTTCTTCTTATTGTCATTGGCTCTAAGCAACTCCCCTATACAAGCCCTGTTTGCACAATGGCAAAAGGGCAAATGTACTATACATTAATTCCTGTGTCTCTATGCAGCATAAATTATTCCCGTGGTTATACCATCACGATATTGCATGACTAAATATGGCAGTACAAATGAGAATACTCCAATTGTTTTCTTAACTTTATTTAATATTGTCAACTGAACATAAGATGACAAACACAAATAAGTATTTCTTTTATGTCAGTGCACGCTGCGTCGTGCCTACACACTGCACCTTTAAATATGTGTGGAATCCACGTAAGGTCATGAGACCAAGATCTTGCTAGAGATCGAAACGCGTCGTATGTTTGCCGAATAAACCCGCAAATCTCCAATTGCAACCTGGGGTGGATCTTCTTATCTGCGCTATCTGCAGGGATTCTGTGTGTGTGTGCGTGTATATAGTTTATTGCCTTAGCATGTCAGGATGACACGTTTCGACCACCACAAGCGTGTGTGTGTGTGTGTGTATATGTATATATATATATATATATCCAAAAATAACAGGTTGCCCCCGTTGGTGACACCACACACAAAGAAGTTGAACAACTTTTAATGGCAGGCAGCAGTTACAGCGTGTGAATCCTCTGCAAGTTTCAGTAAAACACCCAACGCGTTTCGAGCGTCACTGCGCTCTTGATCACGGGTCAACAAGTGAGGAAACAAACAGGCAGGCTTTTGTGCATTCATTATAAGTCCCGCCCTTCTGGGCGTGTGCCCCGGGGCATGCTTGTATTCGTAGTTACTCCCGAGTGGGTGCCGTTTTGTTCTCGAGTGTCCTGAACAAATGTTCCAAAGGTTTGCAGGAAGGAAAACAAACCCTGTAGCACTGTCTTTTAAACATCCTGACATGCAGCCTTCTCCGTTCCTCAGGGCTCGGTGATTACCAAGCACCCGATCTGCAGACACGCAGCAGGGTGTCACCGCGACCGAGCCGGCCGCTCAAAATCCAAAAATAACAGGTTGCCCCAGTTGGTGACACCACACACAGAGAAGTTGAACAGCTTTTAATGGCAGGCAGCAGTTACAGCATGTGAATCCTCTGCAAGTTTCAGTAAAATACCCAACGCGTTTCGAGCGTCACTGCGCTCTTGATCACGGGTCAACAGGTGAGGAAACAAACAGGCAGGCTTTTGTGCATTCATTATAAGTCCTGCCCCTCTGGGCGTGTGCCCCGGGGCATGCTTGTATTCGGATGCATATATATGCGCTTGGGCCCCCGCGGACAAAATTCCAGATGATCCTGGAGGCTGGTGTGCTGAGGATTCGGGAGGCTGAGTGGTGGCTTGCAGCAGGAGGATCCAGAGTGAGCACGCGACTCCGGCCCCACACCCGGGATGCAACAAAAACAATGCACCCTGGGACTTGGAGGCGCCATTGGTGAAAGGCGCGCCAGGAATAATACATGTGGTCAACACTCTCACCTGGGGCGGAGCAGCTCGAGATTCAGGGGAGGAGGCAGGATATTTAAATCCGAGAGAGACGTTCCTCCTCCATGGACATAAACGGCGCTGACGAGGCGGGAGCCGAAATGCATACGCCGAAAAGAACATTTGTGATTGTGTTCTCCTGTGAAGCCATCAATAAAGCCTTCCGATCGAATCCTCTGGTGGGTCTCTGCTTTGTTGTAAGAAAAAGGACCTTGGAGATATATATATATATATGTATATATATGTGTAAGGCTTGCTCATGTATATTTATAGTTTTCTACTTGTTTATATAGAAACAAACATTCAGAATGAAAAACTTGATTGCGTTTTATCAACAAAAAGTATGTTTTTACTGTCTAAGAACTCTGTGTGGTGAACGCTGTTTTTGTACAATGCACTGTCACTTTAAAAAATATATAAAATGGTGGTTGAAGCCAGAGAGCGTTGTCATGTGATCAAGGTCCAGGAAAAACCGAAACACGTCACGGCCGACTAACAGGAATAAACAAAAAACTTCTGCACAGAAACGTGGTCCGTGCCTGATTTTATATCCAGGGAATGGTGATTTGAAGGAGCAGTTTTAAACAATATATATGTATATACACACATATACATAAAAATATATACACACATATATTTATATATACACACACAGGCTTGTGGTCGAAACCGCGTCATCCTGACATGCTAAGGCAATAAACTGATTCATTGTATCTTCAACTGGAGTCGTGCCTTAGTTTGGCCCGCTGCGGTCTTTCACTGGGATTTTGGTTTCATATATAGTGAGGACTGTCATACATACTTATGAGCCTTACTAAGCATTAGCCTGCATTCCTGATGTACACAAATATGCATTTTTAGCTGCTTAAATTAATATTTTTTATTTTATTTTATTATAATAATAAAGCACTTAGTCACTTTCTAATTACCAGTTTGGGATGCACTAATTTCCTGCCATGTTTACATGCGACTTTGCACAGTTAATTTTGCACATGAGTATTTGGATTGACCAATGCCCACTGGAGCGTCATTGTTTACTGTTAATCCCTTGATCACTCTAGGAAATCAAGGGGGTCTGTGCAAATAGGGGATGAAACCAACTATCGTGTATTGTAAAATAATTTGTGGATACTATTCTTTTATGGACTACAAGCATGATTTTACATTGGGTTGTATCCCAATTAGGCATTTATGCAGAAATCTACTGTCTTTGAAGATTTCTTACAGCAATGAATTGAATATTTACATTTTTAACATATTTAATGATGTTTTTATATGTTTTTATATTTATTCCCAATTGCTGTGAATATCTTCATAACCCTTTATACCTTGACTCACTGTGAATAGCATGATCAATGTAATGTTGAGGAATCTAAGGTTTACCAATGTGCAAACTGTAGCAAAGTATATCTTCTATGTTGTTTTAACATGGCATGCTGCACTTTAAGTATAAATTTGCACTCCGCCCTTTAATGTGATCAAGGCCTCTTCAGGCTGAAACACGTAATGGCGGAATGGTGTTGAGTATGAATAAAGTATAATTGCACCAGTTTTGGGTCTCGCTTAGTCTTTGGTCCAAATACCTTTGAAGATATATATATATGCATAGTATTGTCACCTTCACACAGGAGCCCCTTAATGGGCTGGAAAAGACAAGGAGTGGACCCAAGATTTGCTGGTGCGAAGTTAAAGTAGTTTATTGATGCCCAGCGCCTCCGCCATATATATCTCAGTGTGGATGGCACTGCGCTAATCCTATGCTTAAAGACTTTGATAGAAAAGCTGCCATTTGAGGTGATAAGATCTAGAGTGTCGCTGGTGTTGAGAGTACTCTATACAGGAGCTGCTTTCCACCTAACCTTGAGAACTACCCAGAGTTCTCTGCTTCTTTTTTGCATAATTTATTCGTCACTCTATGCCTGAAAGGGTATTTTTTGATACACACACAATATATATGTGTGTTTTGGTGCCAATTGTATGAATGATGTGGATGACTATTAATTATTGACCTGGACAAAACAGGGGCCACACCATTGGAAGCATTCCATCAGTGTATCTCAGCAGCATCTTTCTGACTCGTTCCCAATAATCTGAAGTTTAATTATAACAAAGCGGAGATTTTGTGGCTGGCTCCATTTAGGTTGGCCAGACCTTTCCACTGGATCTTTCATCTTCTCCTCGATCAGTTTGTGAAAAATCTGGGTTTCTCATGGGTGGGAGTTTGATGCTGATGAAGCAGGCTAATCATGTGACCTCGTCCTGTTTTTTCGCTGTTGTGTCACTGCTGCCTCCAGTGGCTCAACAGTTAGTGGTTCAGGTTACTATTCTTAGATGGCTTGTTTATTGTAATTCACTTTTCTTGGGGGCTCCACAGGCTGTGTTAAATAAATGATGAACATTTATGTAAAATATTTTACCATATGTAAAATATGGTGGCCAAGATAGCTCCTGGCATGCCCAGATAACCATATTCACGCAAGATTACAAGCACAAGATGGTGTGTGGCTAGTCAAGTCTACTCTCTTGCTACTATACGGTAGTATAGTATATGGAGTGGGGTAATGGGGCAGGCTGGGGGATATCCCTTTGCTGGGTCCTTTGATATGAGGGTATGCAACAATGTAGGGACCTGTGCCCACCTGCGACACAATAGGGCAACAGGTCACCCAGGTTATGGCCTGGCCACCTTGCCAAGTGGTCTCATTAACCACCAGTTAGTGAGACAAGGTTTTTTTGTGATTAGACACAAAAGAGCATCTAAAATCCTTAGGGTCATCTTCTTTGTCATACACAAAGTTGACATACCGGAAAAGAAGAGCTTAAGATTGCCTAAGAGCCTTTGGGGATCAAATGAGTTCTCCCATCCCTACTGAAAATGAAATGTGAAAGTCAGCCACTGGAGAAATCTTATCTGTGCAATCAGTTACCAAATTACCCTTTCTAGTGTGGAGGCAGTAACAACAAACATAGGTGGTGCTTGAAAAACAACCGGGCCCCGAGAACGCGGACGGCGGATCCTTCCATCGTTGAAGGATGTGGACCCTTCATATATGGGTCTTATTCTTTAAGGCAAGTGGCTAGCTTAAGTGTGGGTTTTTGTTCTGCTTAGCTAATCAAAGTAAGATGAAATTGGACTAGTGTGGAGAAACCATTTGCATTTTGGAAGGCCATCTCCAGATTCTGTGCGATTTGAGTTCTCGCTTAGAGTCCATCCTGCTGCTCTGACTGTCACTCGAGTGCAGCCATTACAGGCATCTCATTCAAGCAAGCTGCAGCAATAGAGAGAGAGACACTTAAAAGAAGTGCAGGTGTGGAAACATACTAAACCACTTTTCCACAGAAACCACAGCACTAAATCCCCAATTCATATTATAAGGATTTTTGTAAACACCCAAACTACTCTCCTGGCCAAATCACTGAAACTGTGAAGAACCATCCCAGAATTATTTGTGAAAATATATGTAATTTCTTGGTGTAAAAAGTGCTGTGAAAACATTACCAGGGGACTGTGAGATCAGAATATAGTAGACATTGTGAAAAACATCTCAGGAATGCAATCAATTCCAAGCCATGATAAGTCGAATTTAAATAAAATAAAAAGGTTGTAGTGTACATTCAGATAAAAAAGAAGTTAAAAAGCAGCTTCCAATGACATGCTAGAAACCAGCATTTAATAGCGGACAATGTGGCGAGCAAATCAAACATATCCCAATCTGCATTACATGCAATCTGCCTCTTATGCACTGCTTTTTGGGTCTCACTCAGACAGAGCATGAGCAGCTTGTTGACATTGTTACCTTAGAGCCTGGCCATTACTTACCAATGGTTGGCTTCATTCTTGCTCGTGTTTGATTGCTTCTAATTCATTAGCGCATTTGGCCTTTCCCTCTCCATCATGGGTTTGGCCCTCCCTCGGAGTAGGGACCCTTATTTGTATCCTTCCACTGTTACGTTGTCAAGCAATACTGATTTATTTTTGTTTAAGCACTCTACCAAAGTGCTTATGCTTTCCTGCCATCTTCCTCGTGTACATCTTCCCCTCTGCCAAGGGTTCATGGCCGTGTGAATCCTACTTTAATTTTCACCATTGTGTCTAGTTTCCTGCTCGTAGCAGCCTGCTGGTCCTGTGCCATCTCTCCCTTCACCCCGCCTCCACCAATCCTTGGGAATTGCGGCTTGTATTTTAAGTGATTTAAGTGATTTTAAGTGAACATCCCATAATGTTTAGCCAACGCCGAGACTCAAACTCACGAGTAGGTAGCTCTGACCACACGCCCCTCACAGCATGTTTGATGCGGTTTCATTGGTGTTTTTGAAATGTTGCAAGATGGAGTCATTTATAAGCTCAAATGCTGTTTAAATCACATTGCGTGCTGTATCTCCCCACCCTCTCACCGCTTACATTTTCACCATTGCGTCTTGATTCCTGCTCGCCCGGTGCCCTCTCTCCCTACCCATTCACCCTGCACCTACCACTCCGAATTTGCTGCTAGTATTTTAGGTGATTTGCCAAAATCACAGGACACCACCTTCATTTTCATCATCACGTCTTGTTTCCTGCATATGGCAGCCTGCTCGCTCTGTGCCGTCTCTTCCTACCCCTTCACCCCCCACCCCCACGAGATTGCTGCTTGCATTTTAAGTGATTTACCCAAAATCACAGTGTGTTGAGCCAATGCCAAGGTTCGAATTCCTGAGTCAGCAGCTCTGATTGCATGCCCTTCACAGCTGTTTGATAATGTTTAATTGCTGTTTTTTAAATGTTGCCAGTTATAGACATTTATAAGCTCAAATGCTGACCTCCACAAACACGCCACGGAAATCTGGGACCTCCTCGACTTCCTTTCTCCCGACATAGGATTCCTTACGGAAATCTGGACGAACCCCAGCTTGGGCCCGGACATCACCATCCCCGACGGCTACAAGATCACCCACAAGGACCACACCAGCCGATCAGGAGGAGGCATCCCATAGTCCACAAGAACTCCCTCCGCCTGACCACCCACTCGAACAACCAATCGACAACCATGGAATATCTCCACTTCAAGGTCCAGACCTATCACAACACCACCCTACGTGGCACCCTCGTCTACAGACCGCCTGGCCCCCGCCCGCCCTTCACCAACATAGACTATCACACCCCAAGCTCTCGTACCTATTGATTACAACCTCTTCTGTGACCTTAACTTCCACCTGGACAATCCCAATGACCAGAACACCGCATTCTTTCATGAGAGACTCGCCAAAATCGGACTCAAGGAGCTAGTTGCTTCTCCGACACACGCAGTGGAACACATGCTCAACCCGGTCTTCTCTGCCACCAAAAAAATCATCTACAGCTACACCTCTGAAATCCTATGGACCGACCACCACTACATTAATTTCACCTTCACCAAACGCACCGACACCCCCCCCCCTCTCTCTCCGCCACAACTGCAACAAGGTCACTGAAGCACACCTCAATGCCACCCTCAGCACAATCACACCGCTGAATTCCAAGGGCGCCAAGTCCGCAGCGCACAACATCCACCAATGGATCTCCTACTGCTCTGACGCGCTGGCACACCTCAAGAAAGCACCCGGCAAGCAACACTCCAAGAAAGCCAGTGAGTTCACTGCCCCCTCCACGAGTCCAGACATACCTGTAGAAGGCTCGAGAAGAGATGGAGGAACAAACCCTGGAAGCCCAAGCAGACTTCAAAGCCTCCGTCACCACACTCCACTTTCTTCTCAAAACTACAAAGAAAACAATAGAATCAATGCCAGGGAACCCAACAGCAGAGAACTCTTTGCCATTGTCGAGGAGTTTGCCAAACCCAACAGTGAGACCACAGAAGTCCCAAACTCCCAAGACCTCTGCAACAAACTCAGCACCTACTTCCACCAGAAGATCAAGCAGATCTACAACAGCTTCGACACCCAAGACTCGCTCATAACTCCCACCAGCACCACACGCGACGACGCCACTGCCCAACAGATCCTGCTCAACTGGACCCTGCTCACCAAGGAAAACACCCAAGACCATGAAGAGTATTCACTACGGAGCACCTTCAGAACCCTGCCCGCACCACATCTTTCACAAAGCTGTCGCCTACATCACCCCCGCATTACGCCACACCATCAACTGCTCCATCGAGACCGCCACCTTCCCTGATGATGGAAAGCAAGCAGAGATCAACCCTCTACTGAAGAAACTGTCCGCTGATCTGACAGACCTCAAACCCATCTACATGCTCCCCTTCCCAGCCAAGGTCAGTGAGAAGGCCATCAATTCCCAACTCTGAGTTCATTGAAGCCAACCAAGTCCTGGACTCCTCTCAATCTGGCTTCAGAAGCAACCACAGTACCAAGATTGTCCTCCTCGACCGGGGAGAAACAGCAGCCCTAATCCTCCTGGAACTCTCTGCCGTATTTGACACAGTATCCCATGGCACCCTAAGCACGAGACTCCACCATGTAGGCATCTGCAGCAAAGCACTGGACTGGATCTGTTCCTTACTCACCAGTAGAACACAGTGAGTCAGACTACCCCTGTTCCTTTCAGAACCCACGGAGATTGGCTGCTGAGTCCTCCAGGAATCCTCCCTGAGCCCCACCCTTTTGAACGTCTATATGACCTCGCTGGCAACCATAGTCTGAAGCGATGAATTAGACATTGACTCCTAGGCTGACGACACCCAGCTGTTCCCTCATCAACGAGCCAACAATTGCCAGAAACAACTTCCACAACAGAATAAAGGCCTTCGCTACCTGGATATGAGAGAGCTGCCTCAAGATAAACTCAGAGAAGACCTAAGTCCTCACCCTGGGGCCCAACACTTCCACTTGGGAAGACTCCCCGTGACCCACTACATTAGGAACCCCTGCCCCCAACACTAACGAACCATTCATAAAACCTCTGCATCAAACTGGACTAAAACCTCTGCATCATACTGGACTCTTCACTCATGACGAACCACCAGATCAACGCCATCTCCTCCTCATACTTCCACACACTTCGCCTGCTTCGAAAGACCTAACAGAATACCTGAACTGCCACCTCCCATGCCATGTAGCCACCAGAACCCTCTGCTCTGCCAAACTGGCCCTTGCCACCGTCCTTCAGAACAGCAAGACCATGACCGGAAGAAGATTCTTCTCCGCCCTCGCTGCCAAAACCTGGAACACTCTGCGGCTCCACCTCAGGCTATCCGCGTCGCTGACCCCATTTAGAAAGGATCTCAAGACCTGCATGAACTTCAATGCCGAACAGGACCTGCAGCCCCCCCCCTCCCCCCACCCTGCCCCCACCACCGCCTTGAGACACTCATGGGTGAGTAGCCACACAAAGTCTGACTGATTGGTTCCAGTCACACTGCGTCTCTCCACACCCCTCATCATTTTTACCATTGCGTCTTGTTTCCTACTTACCCCTGTGCCGTATTGCCCTACACCTTCACCCACCACACCTCCCAGAGCGCCGCTTTTTTTTCTCCAAGTGATCTGCCCAAAATCACAAGACACTGCTTGCTCATCAGTGACTCAGCACCCTGAAAGCTTCAAGGCCACAAAATATACTGCATTACTAAATTCTTATAAGGTCCCAAAAGAGAGACCTATTGAATTGCAAAAGCTTGTTTTAAATGTAATTATGAATGTATTTTTTTTCTTCATTAAGGGGAACCCCTCAAAATCCCATTTTGTAAATTCACATTTACCACCTATACCCATCTCTAAACCCCAGAAATACCCTTTGCACCCTATTCCCTTACCCACCCTTAAACCCTAAAAACACTCTTATAACCCTACACCACTACCCCATAACCCTAAAATTCTCCTTGCCCACCCCTAAACCCTAAAGCCTCTAATCCCAAAAGCGAGACCTATTGGGTTTGCCATTGCTTGTCTACTGATGGATTTCGAAAACAAACAGTAACCACGCAAAACTATAAACTATAAATGCACATATATCTAGAAATAAATGTATATTGATCAGAAAAGCATTAATAAAATACTATAACTATCAACTATCTGTAGCGGCCGGCATGGCTCATGGGTGGGGTTGGGTGCAGGGGGAGGGGAGTGGTCAAGGGTAGTAGGGGGGACTTTGGGGGTCGTCCTTACATCTAGCCGGGTCACGCATCTAATCTGCTCCTGCTCTCCTGTCTCAGACCAGACCAGGAAGCAGGCAGCCAGGCTCCCTCCCCTGACAATTCCCAACAAGGCAATGCAGCATTGTGATTTGGTCGGAGCCCCTTGACACAGAGCTAAGCTAGGGGCTGGAGGGGTGGGCATGTTCTCTGAGCAGTCTGCAATGCAGCCTGCATGGAGGAGGGGAAAGTGCGCATGACTGGTTTGGACGGCACAAGAGAGCCGACCAAACAGTCATTGCGCAGTCAGGAGTGGGCAAACCACTCCTCCCCTGCCCTGCTCAGAGAGCAGAGAAGCCCCGCCCACCCGCTCGTTGCAAAGCTGCTTCCAACACAACACATCTCAAACAATTAATTTGTGGATTAGGTCAAAGCAAGCAGGCCTGCCGGCAGCCCTTCTGACCCCTGTCCACCAAAAACTTTCAAGACAACTCTTTTAACAACCTCTGCTGCCACTCCAGTAAGAAGAATCATCAAAAATTCCTTAACTACCGGAATATTTCCAAAGAACTCGAAAAATCACACATATGCCCTTTACTGAAGAAAACAAACTCGGCTGCCATACTACTCTTGTTTATCATATCAAACCGTAACACCACATCTCGGCTGCCAAAATACTCTTGCATATCAAACCGAGAGACCACATCTAACCTGCCTTGAAAGCCCTGCATTGGTTAACGGTTGCCAGAAGATCCACGTTCAAGCTACTTTGTATCACCCACAAAGCAATACATGGAATGGGACCGCTCTTAATCAGGAATAAAATCACTAAACACATTCAACAAAGGAACCTCCGCTCTAAAGGGGCATCTCATCTCAAAATCCCAAGATACAAGAAAAAAAACATGGGAGGCACATCATTCTCTCTTCAAACAGCCAAACTATGGAACTCTTTAACCCCAACATAAGATCCACCGACAACCACCTTATATTCAGAAAACTACTCAAGAATTGTCTCTTCCCCACATAATTTACAGCATATCCCTCTGTATATAAGAATTTATTTTCACTATAGATATGTACCTATCTTTGTGTATTGCTTTGTATAAACATGGATAATAATGATGTTGTTAAAAAGAAAACATTTTTGGTCTACATGTAATTGCTTCCATTGCGCATCTATGTACCCCCATGTACTTGGATCTGTGTCAGTTACTTTTCCCCTGAAAAAAACATATCCATTGCACTACCCTATTTCTCATCCTGTACCCCTATCAATATCTTTAATCTACATATACTTTCTTCTAATTTGGCATTTCCAATGCACTACCCTATTTCTCAGCCTATACTTCTCTCAATATATCTTCTAGCCCAACTTTCTGACTCATCTCAAACTCCATTCTACTACTCTTTCCAATGCACTACCCTATCTCTCACCCCATAAATACATCTATCAATATATCCTCTACATCCACTCTCATTTATCCCAAACCCCATACCACTACTATAATCCCCAAAATAACCTATTCTAGACTCTCTCCTACTCTACCCCTCCTTGCATCATCCAACACCTCTTTTACTATACCGATCCCCCAAAACAAACCTTTCTAAACTCTTCCCTATGACTTTTACCCTCCCAAAACCCTTTCTACTCATCCAAAAGCCTCCTCCTCCTACTGATATGACCTAAAAAAAAAATAAGAAAAGAAAGCCCTTCACTCTTCTATCCCTCCACTATCCTTTTCAATCAAAATAACAGACTAACATGTTCGCTTCTCAAATTCCATATTCCACTATACTAATTCACCACTAATCCTTTATGGGTTCCAGAGTACCGTGCTACTCACCAATAAAGTGTTTCAACACCCCATCAGGATTATTCGCGCTATATAAATACAAACCTCTTTCCCTCTTCTATCCCGCCACTTACCCTTCTCTATCCAAATAACTGAATAACATTTCCACCACAAAAATTACTTCAAGTTTCACTATACTAAATTTCAACAGTAATGCTTTATGGGTTCCGGAGTAGCGAGCTCCTCGCCAGAAAAGTGCTTCAACACCCATCAGGGGTAACAGGTGCTATATGAATGCAAACCTTTCTTCTCCTTCTATCCCTCTGCTATCCTTCTCACTCCAAATAACTGACTAATATGCACCACTCAAATTACTTTCATATTTCATCATACTAATTCACCACTAATCCTTTATGGTTTTCTGGATTAGCGCGCATTAACAACCCATCAGGGGTAACAAGCGCTATATCAATACAAACCTATTTTTCTCTTCTATCCTTCTGCTATCCTTCCGAATCAAAATAACTGACTAACCTATCCACCACTTAAAATGTACTTGCATGTTTCACTATATGAACTCAACACTAATCCTCTATAGGTCCCGGAGAAGCGTGCTACTCACCGAAAAAGCGCTTTGAGCCCTCGTCAGGGGTAGTAAGCGCTATACAAATGCAATTACAATACAATAACATTTTATGCTTCACGTTGCTTAAAAGCAGTGGGGCGACACCCCTGCTAACTATACCATACAAGAAAACATAAAAAAGAAACCGTGAAAAGTTAAATGGGAATTTAAAAATAGAGTAAATATATCGTGTGATCCAGGGAGAGTGTAGATTTTCAGACACCTTTCAAATTGGAAACTTTTTCCATTAAACATGTCAGTATTATTAGTAATCCATAAACCCGGCACTACCGTTATGAGTAAGCTCATATGAGATCATGAACCATGCAAATATAAACAAAGAAAATTGATTACTCATTACCAGGCAGCACCCTTGTCTCTGCTCTCTGTGTCCGTGAAGTTAGAATCAAAGAACATATCTCTATAGATTCGTCCAACAAGACAGTACATATCTGACGGCACTTGGTCTTCATATTGTACCAGAGGCATCATGACATCCAGAGCTTTTTGTCTGTCCCCGGGAAGGTTTCTCCTGCAAAGGGAAAACAAGGATGGGTCAGTGCTGCCAATCAGGATCCATGTTTTGACTCACAATTGGTGAGTGCCTAGCTCTGACTCCAAGCAAAATAAAGTTTCAAAACAGTTTAATAACAGCAACAAACTCTGCATAACCTGCCTAATCTAAATCTAAGTGAGGTCAGAACATCGGAGGTCAGACTCTACTCCTATCAATTCTAAACTGCAAAGATAGGGAGCTTGAGGTTCAAACGAACAGATTGTTTAATGGTCTTTTCAGGAGCTTTTTGTTCTGCAAAATATTGCGTATACCTTTATGGTGCTCCTTTCACATTACACATGTGTACCCCAGATCAAGTGTGTATCATAACGTAGGGCATGTACATCTGTCAAATTAACCAGTGGCGGCTGCAAACGGAGGTGGGGGGGGGGGGGGGCAGGACGTTGGACAGAAGAGATGAAAAAAATTCTGAATCACTTACCTGGGTGCAGGCGCCGCCTCTCCTAATTTCTTCTGACTCCCAGTCCGAAGCAGGAAGCATCAAAGGCTCCGCTAAGCCAATCACGACGCTGCTGTCACCATGCCAGCAGTGTTGTGATTGGTTTGAGTGCTGTGGTTCAGCGCTCAGACAGGGACTATAAGCCTGTGCATGTTCCCCACCAAGGCTATGCTAGACAGCCGGGTTGAGAACATGCCAAGTGGGACTGTTTGGCCGGTCCAAAACAGCTGGCCAAACAGTCATGCACACTTAAAGAGTCCCACCACTCTTCCCCGCTGCTATGCACAGTCCAGCCCCGCCTGCCCTACATCTAGAACTGAGCATGTCAGAAATATAAAATCATGATAAGATTGCGTTATTATAGTTCTTCTTTTTTATCTCAACTTAGAGAACAGTGGGGTGCCTCTCTTCCGCCTTAGCGGAGGAGCAGAAACCAGCATTAATTTGGGGAGCGCCAAAATAGAAAAAGGTACTCACAAGGTGCTGTGGTGCCATGTGCGTTGGATACAACACTACCACAGCAGCACTGCATTATGGTTCGATTCAAGGAAGCGAACACATTTAATAATACTTTGGCATCACATCTGCCCTGCACATTGAAAATTTACTTCAAGTTCTGGAAAACATGTTCTTTGGATTTGGGGAAGGGTTGCATTAGTGGTACAAGAGTGCAGGTGATACACACACAAGTATATGCTACCTCTCAAATGCGTGAAAATACATTTTGTGAAATATCACATGTGGGTTTGTGAAAAGCCACATTATCTGGAAAGATTTGGAGGAACAACAATATAATTCTGACAGTTTTACCAAGGTGGAATGCCAGATCAATAGACTCCAAAATATCATCACTATTATGTTAAATAACGTAGTTATCTTATGGTTGACTATTTCCTTCACCAACCGATCCTGGATTAGAACACGGTGGTCAGATACATGAAATGGAAGCAGTCATGGCAAAACACTACTGTGCAGCACAGTTGATAATAATGAGGTGGTTCCCAAACTTTATCGATGAGCGGCCCCCTTGACCTATTGACAGTTGCCCGCGGCTCCCCACTATGTTACTGTTATTCGGTGGGGGAAGCTGATGAAAGTATTATAATCATATACGCAGGGTATTTCCTATTAATAAGGCGCCCCCTCTAATAAAATATTCCTACTTCCACTTCTTTGCCCATGCCTTTTGTGGAGAACCCTTTCACACTTTTGTATCCCTCTTACAGTTCTAGATCGCACCCCTATGCATGTAGGCCCCATTGCCAAAGTGTTTCTGCGCTTGAAGAATATTTGCATGCACTTCCATTTCTACCTATGTCATATGTGCCAACATACCGGTTTCAGCAGGATGACTCACAATTTCTTGTAAACAAATACAGCTTTATTTGAGCTGTTTCTTCCCTAAATTCCCCTCCAAATCAATGCAAGATAAATAAAATCCTCAGATTTTGTTTTTTAAATATCCCTCTTTTTTGCTTCCAAATGTTGCCATTAGACTGTATCTGGTGTATTACTTTCCTATGCTCATGGAGAGAGCAGGCCTTTCTGAGAATTTGTGTGTACTGGGAGAAACGTATACTGGAAGTACCTAGGGTTCAAGTACATATGTCAATACTTAATATCACTTAGTGTGTTTGAGAAACCCAACAACTTTACTCTCCTGATAGAGTGAATTGGTGTAAAATCCATTAGGAAAAAAACTAAACTATCCACGTGTCTAACAAAATTAATCTGGTGTCTTCCATTGTTGAAACGTGGTGATCCAGTGGAATATGGAGGCAATCTCGGATGACATGCCATGAATTAAGCATTACGTTTACAGATTTAGGCATGCCACTTACAAATCATCGAGATCATGCGGTTAAGTTTAATTAGTTTAACTGAAGCCAACAAACCCATCAACAATAAATATATTAAAGTGCTTGGTGCGCGGCCACCCTGGCTAGTTTTGACGGTACATCAGGGAGCCACAGGACACAGATTGGGAACCACTGCAATAATCAGGAAACAACAGGTTAGTATCTCCATTGCTTTCACGGACTAGGATTGCCTATTTGACAGTTTATACGTTTAACCAGTGCACAACTTTAGAAGTATCAACAGTGTCATATAATTTAAAAAATCATAAATATAAAATATGAAGATGCAACCATACAGTGGCTTTCGAACAGCCTTCTTAGTCCATTGGTCGCATTCAAATATCATTCATACTTTTTCTGACTTCCACCATGGCTTACAGCACAATGCAAGGGTTTCAGCCTTTGGTTCTTTTCTACTGTAAGTAATTCCATTTGTGTATCCATATGCACACCCGCCAAGAAAGTGAACCGCAGCGCCAAGGCTCAATGGGTCAATGTTTTTTTTTCTTTCCTTTTTTTTAATCCTCGTGTGTTTAAAATATATGTTTGGGTCTGGGTCATTAGGGCCCATGCTGCCTAGCTACTCATTTCTTCAGGTATCAGTAATTCAAAGCCAATGGTACCTTTTCTTTATGCCAATAAGAATCATACTTTCCTGGGATGTGCCTTAAAACGAAAAAGGGTTTCTATATCAGTTTGCCATATAGGAAGCACAAATATGTTTTATTAAAATTATATGTGGTGATTAGTGTTTTTTTATTTTAAAGTTTTTATTGCAAGCATGCAGCTGCGAAATTTAGGCGGCATTCTTTTTTTCTCCCCTTTTTAGGTCTCGCCTACGACGAACGCGCTGAAAGCGCGTTCTCGCAGCAAGAACTTTAGTCGGCGTCTCAGCAGTCTGAGAACGACGAAGGGAGACAAGACCTGGCCGCGCGCAGCGTTTCCCCATAGGATAACGCTGTGCGCGCGGCCAGATCTTGTCTCCACAGCATGGCATGGCAGACCGGATCGCGTCGCGCGCCTCTCTGGAATGCAGGGGGAGTCAGCATACCAGCACGCGGCGCTGATAAACAGGCAGGTTTGTTTGTCGTCCGTCTCTGAGCGTACGTTTTCTATTACCGCACCTCACAGCTTCTCGTCAATATCCGCCTCAAAGTGCGCTTTGCACGCGCTGCTGCCACACCCTTTCCTGCTCAAGTCAGCTTCTCACGGACCCGACCGTGGAAGCCTACTGCTTAACGGCGACGAGACCGCACGGTGGGAAAACAACTCGACCGGTGTTGAGTTCTGCCCGCTTCAAAGATGTAGGTACAAGTAGGGAGAGTGGAAGACTTCAAAGCCGCTTCGCTGCCCTAGCGCAAACCATAGCGCTTCGGGAAGTTCCCGAGACTGCGGACGTAACCTTTCACTCCTTACTTAAGAGTACTTAACTTAACCAACGTCTTCTTTTTCTAAATAAAAATGAAAATTGCATAACTTGTCGACTTCTTTTGAACGTCTTTAGTTACTGAAGTAGTTTGTGATCCCGGAGAAAATATATTAACTGCTTCTCAGTTTCTTAAACAAAGTCTGGATTGTTTGCAGTGGTTGGCATGTGTGGTGTAAGTGTAATTCCAAGCTTACAATAGCCGTCTGATCACTCCGCTCTGCCTGTGGTCTTGCACTCAATCCTTACTGGCACTTCGTTAACTTTCTCTGCCCATCTTTATAGCTGGAATTCTGTATCGATTGACAGTCACACTGTCCTGACTGGGAGTTGACACTCTACCCGAGCGCTTTTCTTCTCCAACTCGGGATAGCAGTGGCGTTGCCCGCTTTGTCTTTTAACCAAAGGTAGTGCCTGAACGTCCAACAAGAGTATAGAGCTTTACAGTTTCAATGTTGTTAATTTTATTAGAAGAAAATTGAGTGATTTTGCCAAATTATGTTTCATATAGCTCAGGATAAAACCTTTTTATAATGCTTTGTTGCCTTTTGGAAAGAATCCTATTTGCAGCCGTTGTTTATTATCGCACTATAATGCCTGATAATGATGCCAACGTTTCAACTCGTGGTCTACATCAATCTTTTGTGAATGAGCGGTTGCAATGTAATTTCACACTTCAAGCTGATAATCAGTAGTCAAGTTACACTCCGAAGAATGCCCCTGTTCAGTGGGTCTTGTAACCGAGCAATTCTTTTTTTGCACTACTGTCGCTGGGATACATTTGAAATCACATGCATTTAACATTTGCTTAGAGTATTACAACACAATTAACTTTTACATGTTGATTGGTTTCAATAATGTCCAAATGTAAAAGTATGTTTTGTGTACCAGCGTTAGCCACATGTTGTGCCACGAACCGAAGCATCCAATAACTATATCCATGGCAAATATTGCAACCTAAATTGATTTTGCTTCTGTCTCTAAGGAAACCCTCTTTATTTTCTTTCAGTGATAAAGATTATTAGCCATGCATTCAAAGAGCGGTTCTTCGTACCTTGAAATAAAGGCATTTGCCTTTAAAGCCCTGATTGTACATTTGTGAAACCTTTTCTGCAGGGGCCATTATTACGGTGCTAAGTGGTGTGTTCTGAAGCTTATCTTATAGATGTGACCAGATACGAGCCTCCTTTTCGATCACTTTATGAAACATGCATTTGTAAATAAAACGTAATCTGAGCCCTTATAGAGGGGTTTACGAAAAAAGAAAATCATGCTAGTTTGTTAGTTTAAGTTGGGCCTGATTGATAATAAGTGTAATTATAGGGGTGGTTATGTTACCTGGCCGCACAAGTTATTTTTGTGAATGGCTTACTACTACGCATAAACTTTCCCTTTATGAAGTAAAATTGCCTTGCTCCATTTGTATTAATGATAATGTTATTACGTGGAAGGAGTAGTATATTTTGAATTTGGATTGAGAAAACGTTTTTTTGCCTCGGAAACCAGATCAGTTGTAATATTCTCGTTTGTCGACGATTCACTACACCCCCGCCCTTTCTCACTTGTCTCTCGCTTTCCTTTATTTCTCACACTTGTGTGACCCCTCTTGCACTCTCGGGCCCTGCAGTTCACTTCCCTCACCCGCCTGTGTTTCCCATAACTTCTCACCAGCAATGCTTCTCAAACCTTATCCTCTCTGGTCTCTCTCCTCTGTTTCTCACGCTCCTTTTGCCACTATCCCATGGATCTGACGACCCCACACTTCTCCCCTTCAACCCCCTCCTACTCACACACAGCTATGCAGTTTCAACTTTGCACCCGCGAGACCTCTCATCCCCGGATGTCCTCAGAACACTCTGCTACCATAACCCTTCTTTTTGTTTTTCCTCTTCTTTAGGGGTTCACACTTCGCTCACCTGCTTTTCAACCTCCCCTCTACTCCCCCTCTCATTCTCTTCCTATCTCCAGTCTTTCTGCCCCCAGCCTCCAACTCCACCGCCCTCACTCCATCGCCCTCACTCCATCGCCCTATCTCCCTCACTCTGTCTATCTATCTATCTATCTATATATCTATCTATCTCCCTCACTCTATCGCCTATCTATCTATCTATCTCCCTCACTCTATCGCCCATCTATCTATCCATCTCCCTCACTCTATCGCCCATCTATCTATCTCCCTCACTATCTATCTATCTCCCTCATTCTATCTGTCTATCTCCCTCACTCTATTTGTCTATCTATCTATCTATCGCCCTCACTCTATCTTTCGCCCTCTATTTATCGCACCACCACAGCATCACTCAGGGGCACCATAACATCACTATGCGCTACCACAGCATCACTGAACGCTACAGCATCACTCGTCGCCACCACAACATCTCTCCGCGCCACCACAGCATCAATCAGTGCAACCATTCAACAACAACTGGTTCAAATATGTTCTCTCAATGTTTCAAGCTTTCTTACAAATGTCACAAAAATATGTTAATATTTCACTTATGTTCTTGAATTTTCGTCTCAATAAAATACAGTGAACATAAACTTCACAAAATGTATTTACAAAAGTTTAAGCTATTGCCATTATAAATTACAATAACTTATTTAAGTATTAATTATTTAAAAAAATTAAAAGCCATTGTTATTTGTAATATCAATACATCTAAGTCACGTAAATACAAAACATGTTGCATTACAAATGCTTTAAGTGTCACATTTGCAAAAGTTAAAAGTATTGGCATTGTAAATGACTAAGCTATTAATTTCGCTATTTTCAAAACCAACACATAAATATAAAATGTGACATTTACAAGACCAATAGCTCAAACTTTCCAAATGCGAGACCTATTGCATTGCAAATGCTTGTTATTTTAGTGGTAAATGCTTGCAAAAAACAAAAAAAGACTATCACACCAGATTTCCAAGGCAGATCTGCCAGCTGTGCCAAGTCTAGTTATACTGCTGCACTAACATAACTACGTGGTCACCTACAGCAAGGTAAAAATGTGGATTTCTTCGTGCCAACTTTAAATCTCTCAGTAATTTGCTGTAAATTGGTGTTCCACCCTTTCACAAGGAGCACACCCACATACACAGTAGTTCCCTTCAATGCCAGGGAACTACGGAAGCAATGCGTACTTTTTGAAACCAAAATGTATTGTTGCTTTTAGTCAATGTTGGGTTTTTCAATTGTCGAAGGACCGGCAGCAACCTCAACAATAAAGATTAGGAGACCAAATAACACATTGACATAGCCAAAAGCCTGGCCGCTAAAGTTAGAGCTCTTGGCTTTGTCAATTTTTTACATTGCATAATTTTACCATTGACAGACGCACAACAAACATGACGGTCCTCAGTTTACCCACCAACAAACGTTGGTAACCATAAAGTTTGTTAACTTTTGAAAACTTTCTAGGTTGAGTTTGTCTACTCCGGCCCGACTTGGATGACCAAATTCGACAGGGAGAAGGTCTGAGGAGCCAATAAGGAGTATCTGGACAGTTACCTGGCCACTAAAGTATTTTCCGGTCCAGTTCCAAACTTTACAGCACGACCGCCATAAACTTCAACTGAGTGTTCCTGATGCTGAGATGCAGGAGATGGAAGATACTCAATGATGCTCTGGGTGCTGTGTGGTCGACGGGAGTGCCTTTGCAGTTATTCTTCGGTCCATAGGTCAGGTGTGGTGACTTTGGCAATGGAGGTCTCTTTGAGACATTAGAAGACAAGCAGTTATATATTGTTCTGTTTATGGTAACTCTGTTTTTTTTCCAGTCATATGATATATTGTATACCCTTCCTTCCCTCACTTCCCTCCTCCTTCCTTTCCCTGTTCTTATTTTTCTTTCACTCTGATTGCCTGTTTTTTTTTTAATGATTTATTAGTCCACTATTGCCTCTTCATATTTTATAATGATCACTTGATTGGATTTTATTGCTATATAATGACTCTTTTTTGTAGTGTCTCTTTATGTCATTCTCTTTTGAAACTTCAATAAAATTATTCTGAACAAGAAGACAAGCTGTGGCTGGCTAATTGTCTCCGTCCACAGGGGTACCAGCAATATCTTTTGGTGGAGGCTGGTGTACCACTTGGGCAACTAATCTGGACTCCAACGACACTCCCAGGTGTGGCTTACTTCAGTGCAACTTTTGGTCATAGAGGGTCGGTCTCCTGGGGCGTCCAACAGCAGTCAGCGATGATTCTTCCGAAGTGACTACCGACTTGCCGAGTTGGGCTATTTGAGCTTTGATGGTCCTGGTGGGGTACAAGAGGGTCCGCTGACTGACGGAAGTCATAGGCACAGTGCTCTCTTCGCTAGCACAAGGTGCGGCAGGTGCAGTAAAGCAGACAGTGCAGTCTCTCTTTGTCAAGTCCAGGGGCCAGCAGGGTAGTCCTTCGGTCCGTTCTCCAGTTCCAGCGTGATCAGAGGTTCAGGGTGCCGGGGTTGCCATATTTATGCCCAGAAAGCGCCCTGGGGGATGATGCGGTCTCTAGCCAATGAGTCACCAGGTCATCTCCCTTTAGGTGCAGACTTTTTGGCTATATGTGACCTCTAGCAATCTCAGAGTGCACTATTCAGACCACTCTAAAGATGTGTGGACCCTTCCTCGGATGTAGGGACTTGGTAGCCCACCCTAAAGGTGTGGCTGCCTGTGGGCTACACGCCCATGACAAAAATTGGTTTGGACACTGGTCCCTCAACTATTTTCCCTGCCAGCCTGTCTACCTGAAAAAAGGGCAGTCCCTCAGAGTGTTATCACCATTTGCTCACCAAAGGCAGCTTAACCTTTTAAGATCCCCTTCTTGGCCAACACATAGAGTGGCTTCCTCCAAAAGGGAGGTAAATCCTTGCTCTGTAGCAGACTGTTATTGTTCCTGAACCTGAAAATCGTTCACACTACTCCCCAGGAGGGCAGAAAGCGGTCTGGTTGCCGGTGACTGTGTGAGGCCACTGGACAAACTGGGTCAAGGAGTGGCAACTTTTTAAAAGTTGCATTTCTCGAATAGGGATATTAAATTCGACTTGGGCATCAAGTTGGGTTTAATGCCATGATTAATTTGTTACCTTACAGTATCCATCTAAGTAGTCCCATTTAGAGGTTATCCAGGCTGAGTGGTCAGCCGGTAACTCTATGTTAGCCAATGGGGCTACTATCTCTCCAAAAGCAAAAATATTTTGGAAGTTTTGCTTTCAGTACATATATATAAAAAACATGTCCTACTTCATAATATACAGTTCCCCATAGGCCTTTCGTAGGACTCGATAGGCTTCCTTAGGAGAGACTTGTATGTATTTTTAGGGAAGAGGGGGCTTTGCCATCGGTTTGAAGAGAAACGTCGAACTAACAGGGTTTCCACTACCCTTCCAGTCTGTAGTGGCATGCTGGGAGCCATTTTGTACTACAACACACATACAGAACATCACAATCAGTGCTGCTGTCCTGGGTGGACACTCTGCCCTACTTGCCTTGGGTACCATATACTAGGGACTTATGAGCAGGCCCACTGAAATTATGTAATTGTGTGACTGTGCCGATTTTCGTAAAATTATTGATTTGCCACATTTACCACATAATCCATCAAATGCTACATAATCTGCATATTTTAACAAAAAAATGATTTACGTTCTGAAATGGATCAAAAGCCCAGAGAGTGTTACCAAGTGTAAACATGACAAAATAATCAAGTTACACTATTACAACATGTGCTGCATTATGCTGCATAATTTTCCCTTTCTTTGGCATAATTTACTCAACCCTGCGGTATAATTCCAGTGACCCTGCTTATAAATAAGTCAATCTTCCCAATTGAGGGTAGACAATTCCACATCCACTTTGTAAGGTGTTAGAACACTGGCACTGAGGTCTTGTTAGCAGGCCTCAGTGCACTCTCAGAGACGAAAAGCCAGAAGCACCTGTCCAAAAATGTGGGGATGAACGTGCAAAAACAGGCATTTCCTAGAAACAATTTACAGACTCGTGCAATGTTTCAAAAAGATGCAGTGCAGTTGCAGAACATGCACTATCATAGATCTTGGCAAAGAACAGGGAGAGTAAATTAGATAATGGCACATTATTGCTAAACCAGCCATTGTCATACCACATAATCCAGTCCAAAAATTTACATTCCAACTTCTTATGAAAATGATTTTCAGAAAACCGTAACAAGCAATCCCTAATAAAGAACTGCAAATAAACCAAACATTGTCACACTTACACTGATGAGTGCGATGTCCAAGGTATCAACAATTTAATCTCACCTAAAAAAACATGCATCCCGGAGTTCTTGTACAACATTTCTGAAACAACCAACATTTTTTCTTGTTCTCCACTACAAACATTTGTGATTAAATTTGTAGAAAACACAATTTAAAATTTACTGAATTCATCCTGATCAAATAATACGAAATATTATTTTCTGCCCAATTTTCCCTTAAATGCGTCCAGATGCTTGGACATCGTCTGCGACTGTGGATCTATGTTCTCATTTTGCACTTCCCACGTTGATCTGGTTACACTGGCGTATTATTACAAAG
Organism: Lissotriton vulgaris; assembly: GCF_964263255.1. Lineage (NCBI taxonomy): Eukaryota > Metazoa > Chordata > Amphibia > Caudata > Salamandridae > Lissotriton > Lissotriton vulgaris. Next base: position 1,279,086,750 of record NC_141694.1, on the reverse strand, counting down.
GCAGCAAGAGTAAAATTACATATAATATCCTGCTCAGTCTAAACCTCTCTCCCGCCGTCACTCTGAAGGAAATGTACTGTTTTTATTCTATCCAAACGTGCCCTGCCCTCAGTATTCACTAGCGTGGAAGCCAATAGGTCTCAGGGGATAATATGACCTGGTGTGTCAGTTTCAGGACTAGGTGCCTAATATAAAGCTGTGTATCTGTAAAATTGTTCTAATATCTCTTGTATAATTGGAACAGTGCAGTGGGGTGCATGCTCCAGGGTGATATGGCATGTATTCTGGTTCTAGGTAGTAACTGTATCCGCTCTAGGCGCATGAAAAGTCAAATGCTTTAGATCTTAACAGGAAGTTCTGCTAATGGCACTCACTGCCCATAATCATGATCCTGTGGACAACTTACCCAGGTGATCAAGAACATTTCTGCTTCAAATCACATGGTGAATGAGATCTGTAATGTTTTATTAAATATTGAGCATAGGCTATTTCCTCAGTTGCTCCAGAGAAACTTTGTTACTGCATTGTCAACAGCAAGATCTGGGATTCACCCTGTATCCCCACACACCTTTTTAAAAAATATTGTTGACAAATATTCAAGTGCAATCCTTACGTAATGTAATGAGGATATATCTTTGTATATCTTTGTAAACACGGTCAGCACAAACACACAAAAATACACAGTGTACTGTGTGAGATCAAGTCATATTTCCAGACATTTTTAAATCAAGTATTTTTATTAGGGCTGTTGGACTAAAGGTGCAACTTTACAACCCCATATCTGGGGGGAAAATGTAAACTTACCTGCGTCTCCGGTCCTGTGATGCGTTGTCTCCTCTCTCTGCCCCGCGGCCTTACAGGAAGCTGGCAGGCTGCAGTTTTACACACATTTAGCTTCTTCATGGGGCGGTACAGAATCTCAGTTGATTCGTGATGTGGGGTTGCTTAGTGGTAATGATCTCATTTGCGGTTCAACTTGCTTTCGAGTGAATTGAGACATTTTATTCAATGGTCAACACATTAAGAGTGACAGACCCACCATTAAGAATGGAGCATTCTCGATGCGCTACGCAACAAAGCTTAAATTAGGGCTTCATTTACCTTATGCAAGTAAACAAGCATGTTTAAGACATTGTTAGTGACATATTGCAGGTATAGTGTCATTGTGCTGTATACAGCTGGAGGCAAGAACAGAAACTGTGAAATGCCAGCCGGTGGCACTATAAACTTATGCAGCGTATGGGTCACCCACATACACATGCATTGACCATGGATCCAGGAGGTGCCGACACAGCATCCGTCAGTGCAGATGACGGATGGGTTTGCAGGCTATTAGGAGGGGGTGATCCACCCTTGCCTAGGTTTAGGCAAAGTGGCTCACCGAGCGGCCTGGTAGGGCATGTGATAGGGTAAAAATTGCACCTTGTTCATTGGCTGTCGCAGCATTTGGCCATCAGTCGGTACCCTGGTACTGGGGATCATCCTGGTAAGGGGGGCCCTTTAGGACTTAGTCACCCTAGAATCGTACGAACAAAGAGGCTCTGCGAAAGGCTGTGACGGCATAGGGCAATTGTCTACAGGGGCCTTCAGGAGATACATCTGCTGGCACCATATAGAGACATGTCCAGAGATACACTGGGGGGCATCCCTCTGCCCCTAGGGCAGGTTTCAGGTCGCTTCAGAAAACTTATTCACCCGCGCTTTAGTCAGGGCAGCAGGCGGGTGGCTTAGGTGCATCTAACAGGTGGGCAGCGTTGCATTTAGGTTTGTAACACAACGTTGGAGCCATATGGCGACAGGGTAATATTGACTTTGGCGTTTTCAGTTTCAGGAAGGGGCATGGATTTGCACTGAAAGTTCACATCCTGTTCCCAAAGACTGGCCTGCCCCCTGGGTCCTACTTCCATGGGTTAGAGCCTGGGACTTGAAGGGGCATCTCCTGCCCTGGTGTTCCAAATACACTGATAGTCTTTGCTGGGGTAGATGTACCATGAAGGGCCTGATTACTACCCGGGCCTTCCCCAAGCATTGGGATCAAAATTGGTGGAGCATTAAGTCTACAGCCCTTAGGAAGCATCCAGCATTCTTCAATCCAAGCAAGGGCAGTTCTCTCAATCCAAAGGCAGAGCTTCAACCACTAAGGTGCCAAGTAGCAAGAACAAGTCAATAGTTATAAGAGGTGGGTCTCTGGCCTTACAGCTGTGTGAAGCCACTATCTTTTAGAGGCATGCCCAGGCGAGACTAGGGTGCTTCTTATGTTCTCATGACCAATGCGGTTTGTGGTACCTCCCGGTGGACACACTGGTAGTGTGCTGCAGCTAGCATGAAACTGGGAACCGGGTTTCCGACACTGACCATGCTTGGTGGGGATGCTGTCAGCCAACCTAGTGGGCTGCCGTCCCATTATGGGGTAACAAGGCGCCAATCACAATGGGAACACCAAGCTGTTGGTTTAAAGTCATCCTGGGTCGCATTTACCCATTAGGAGCGTTAGAGCGGGGAGGAGCCAGTCCCATTTAGAGGTACGCCTGGGGGAAAATGGTGCGCTCCTTGAGGTTCAGATGACCTAGGCGGTGAGTGGCATCCCCCACATCAAATGTTAGGCACCATATTACAGACAGTGCGCCCTGTGTCATATCTCTAAGCTGGTATGCCTAGGGGGCTTCACTAGAGGGAGCTGAGCGGGTGAAATTCCCACAATGAATAAGGGATGCTGGAGGGCAGCCTTGCTCATGATCTCATATGCCTAGTGTTGGACATTCCTGTTAGTCTTACAGGAATCTTTAGCGCAGAAGGCGTGCAGGAAAGGACAAGAACGTTTTAGTGGGGGGCCCTGGCGGCGACGGTGGCCGCCTCCAGGCTGTGGAGGGGTTACAGGGCGATCTGGAAGCATATGGGTACAGAAGGGTACCTCAGCACGGCACATAGGGATGCCAGGGCCCAGGAGCCTAATGGCAGGTTCCTGGAAACAGAGTCAGCGCCCCGTTAGTCCTTCAGGCGGTTGTGGGCCTGAACAACCGGGGGCTTGCCTAGCTATGCTCCGCCACCGAAAGGGGTGTAAGTACAAGGGACCAATGGTCAGGTGATCCTGGGAGGGATTACCAGAAGGGGCAGTACATAGGTGGTTCGCCACAGTGCTGCTCGGCTCATCAGGCGGGCAGGTGGCGTGAATGCTGCCTGCCTTTGGATCGCCCGTAAGCTAACCCACAGTGATTACATAACATTGTATGTAATAAACCTGCAGCAGTTTTTCCCAAGTTAACACATGTGTGGAGTGTATTTATTTGCGGGATGCATGCTAAGAGGGGTGGGGGCCTGTTGCCATGATGGTACTAAGGGTCTGAGGGAGCGCTGCATGAGAATGGAAAAACCAGTTGATGGACAGAATGCAGAACAAGGTCATACATTCACCCCAGTACAGAGATCTGGGCCTAAATCCATCGTTTTTTTGCAATCCACACCACCCTAGTTCAGACATATGCAAGTCAGTCTGACCATGTGCCTCATGGGAGCAGTCCAGCCCGAACTGCCAAGCCATGCCTTCCCTGGACCGGAAACAAGCTTCAGAGGACCAGTTTCTGGCATTCCAGCCGTCTTCAGCCCGGCTTGCTTGAATCCAGTGGTGTGGAGAGCATGGGACTCACGTCTGAGCATACCCATCCCACTCGGGGTGACAAATGCAAAAACCACAGTTGATGGACAGAATGCAGTACAATGTCATGTTCAGACAAACTGGGGTGGTGTGGAGTGCAAAAAAACGATGGATTTAGGCCCAGATCTCTGTACTGGGGTGAATGTATGACATTGTTCTGCATTCTGTCCATCAACTGTGGTTTTTGTATGAGAATGGAGCCATCTTTTTACCCAAACATTTGAGTGAAAAGCTGCTCCTGTTCCAGTAGTGTTCACTATTTGCCCACACCAGGCAGAGATTGGGAGATGCCAGACGGGTCTGCACCGTTGAACATAGCCAGCAAAGCGAGCATTGTGATTGGCTGGCTAGGATGCTTGTGAAAGGCACCCTCCCTCTCTATGTACTCTCGCCAGTGACGGAAACTACCAGTCTAGGACTCGGCAGCAAAGATACAAGACTGTAATAAAGAACGGATAGGAAGTACGTTGAGATCATTGTCAAGTCATGGTTTTTCGACATGTGACAAACACAGCAGTAGTTCAGAAATAGCACAGTGAGATAGACACGCTTGAACCAGCAAGTGTCGAATGCCATGGGCACGTCTGACTTAGCTAATATGTCACTTTCCAACTAGTCACACTGTCACATGAAATGTTTAAAAAAATTGCAAAATGCAAAATAAAATCATTAGAGAATATTAAGTACTATTTTGCAATGAGTGTGGAAGCCAGCCGGGTATTGAGAGTTAATAAAAGTAAGGCAAGAGAGGAAAGGCACCCGGATGAGTCAACTCACTTGGATGCCTTTCTAGATGTGTTTATTCAAAATTCAGAATACAACAAACAGTTTTTTATGATTATTCAACTGTGTTCTGCATCTTCAAAACAGACACTGTGTCCCTGAGGGGACGGCTTCGCAAGTCCCATTTAAAAAGAAGGACATTTGGCGGCGTCTTTTCTCTTGCACTAAGATTTAGAACTGTAAAGAGTGCACTTTTTTGGCTTCAGTAGGTGTTAAGTTGAATTACAAATCGGAGGTTCTTATATGATCGTCAGTTTGGGCAAACCAGGGTGTAGCAGCTGCTCTCCCTCATTGGCTTGTTCACTGATGTTACATGCTATTCGTGTTCATTTGCTTGAAATCATTACATGAAGCTGCTACCATGAGATTTACTAAAAAAAAAAAAAAAATTATATAGAAATATAAAAATCAGGAATATGAAATTGAGAGGCTATGGTGAAATGAACATCGCAAAGGGCTAAGTGCGGTTGGAACGTCTTAGCCAGCAGCAAGGTTCGAATTGCCTTTTCAGGAATACGTGAAAGCATGAAAATAAAGTCCCACTAGTGAAAGTGCTGGTGCAGGGGTATAGAGAGGTCGCGGAGGCAAGCTGGTGGTGACCCGCGTCTGAAGACCGGGAGGGAAACAAAAGATTTAACCAGAATACACTGTAATAGCCTTCACAGGAAACTGAGTGGGCCTCAGGTGGAGTTTTGACCTGTGGCAGCTCCTTCGCAAAGGTGGAGGAGCGTCGCCCCACTGCTGGCTCACAGGCAGCAAATGTAAATTAAAACTATGTTCTTGCATCATTTTAATTTACATTTGCTGGCTCTTAGCCTGCGCTGTTGGGAGGGGCGGGACGAGGAATGGGAGGGGGGGAGAGGGGGGGGGGGGGGGCTAGTGCCAGTACTCCTGAAGTGCAAATTTGTGTTTTGGCCAGCCGTCTCAGGCCGACCAAAACACACATGCGCAATTAGGTTTTCTCCAGCCCAGCTGCATTGAGCTGTAGTAACCCCAGACTCCCTGGTCTGAGCAGGGTGTCTTTTCTGCCTGCTCGGACCAATCTCTGCGCTGCTCTGCAGAGAGGGAATTGGACAGGGAGTCTGTCCCAGGGGCTGCTGGGACCAGCAAACAGGAAGAGAGTTGGAGCAAGCAGACGTGACACTGGAGCGGCCAGTAGCAAAAGGTAAGTTTCTTTTATTTTTTATATTCAATCGCCCCACCCCAACCACTGCCCCCTCGGCAACCCACCCCGCCACCACCCTTCGTTTATGGCAGCAGCCGGCGACTTGTGGAGTGGTGATCGGATGGCTTTGGTGAATTTCCCCTGCCTTGCTAGGGTCACAGGAGTGTTGTAGGAAAATCAAAAGTCCAAAAATATTCTGCAGGTGAATGTCCATTGAGCCAGGAATAAGGAGACTAACAAGCGACGTGGTTCACAAGTGAGTTTGGACCAGCAGCACAATTGAAGCCAAGATTGGTTGGAGTAATTGCACAGCCTACATGTTCTTACCTCGGCCTACTTTGCCCAAGAGAGGTTGAAATCCACGACTGGAAGGACGAGGAGCCGCATGTATAAGATTTTCCTGCGGGTTTGAGCTGCTAAAGCTTAGTGTAAACAAGGCTGCGATTTCCCTGTCATGTAAGAGGCGTCTAATGCCTCGGTGTTCGAGGTGCAACGTAGGCTTTCTTTGTCCAGTTCTAGCAAAGTGTTCTTAACCTGCAGATTCACTGTCTTTTTCCAGTCTGTAAAAGGTACATCAGAAAAGTGAAGTTTGGTAGCTTCTACTTTTAGGTTCTTAATTGCTTGGGCTAGATACTCCTGCCTGCTGGATTGCTCTCTGCCTTGAATGCCGCTTTAAGTAGTGCCTTAAGGGTTTTGTCGGGGTCTCTCAGACTCTTGATATACTATTTTAGTAGTCCCCTTTGACATTCAAGATCTGGTCTTTCGAGCCTCGCTCTCTGTGCCTGCCGAATTGCTATGTTATCTGGATTTATAGAGTGCATTACTACTCAATGGTGTCTAAGAGCTGTCAGTTCCGGCTGCAAGTATCAGAGGACTGCGAAAAGTTACCAGGACCTGAATAGCCAGGTCTTCACAGCTTTTCTAAAAGAGAAAAGACTAGGTGCTGTCTTTATGCAGAGGGAAAGTATATTCCATTTTTTGGATGTTTCAAGTACAATGCTTTTTCCACCCAGCCGTACTTGTTTAAATCTAGGCAGTACTAATAGTTTTGCGTTTGCTGAGAGAAGATTTCTAGTAGGGAAATAATGTTTGAAGCTCAGATTCAAAAAGTCAGGACCAAGATCATAAAATGCATTGAAAGCTAGACAAAGCACCTTAACGGTGATTCTTTGTCTGACAGGAAGCCGAAGCAAATTTTTCAATTCCTGATACACTGAGCAAAATTTTGGAATTTTCAACAATATTCTAGCCGGAGCATTTTGGAGGCCCTGAAAATTATTTATATTGTACTTGTGAGTAGTCACAAGCAGACTATTTCAATAGTCTATTTTGGACAGGATCAGAGAAGTGATAAACTTCTTAGGCAGATTAGCAGGTATAAAAGGCAGAACTTTCCTAATTATTCTTTAAGTGCTAATAGTGGATGAAGTTAGTTTATTTACAGGATCAGTAAACTTGAGTTTATTGTCAATGATCACCCCCAGGTTACAAGCCATTTCCACTGGCCCATGATAATTGGCCAGGCTGATGTTCTCCAAAAGGACAGTTGTTGTCCAAAGGGTAAGACTTCTGTTTTTCCGGCATTTAGCTTGAGACAATTATTGTCCATCCATCCATCCATGAACAGCTAACATGCAATCATGAAATCTAATATCTGTGTCTACATAATTTTTTTCTATGGAAACAATAATTTGAGTGTCATCAGCATAGGATGTAAGGGAGAATCAAAAGCTCCATAGTAGATCAGCTAGTGGGGATACATAAATGTTAAAAAGAGTATGGCTTAGTGAGGATCCCTGCGGTACTCCGCATGGAAGAGAAAAAGGACGGGAAGCAAAGTTGTCCAGTTTTACTACTTGCTCCTGATTTGTTAGACAGGATTTTATCAAGTTCCAAGCCACGCCTGTGACCCCGCATGTTGCTAACCGGCTTTATGGTAGTTCATGATTAACAGCATCAAAAGCTGCCAAGAGATAATGCAGAATGAGGGCTGCCCCTTTTCCTTGATCTAAGACCTGCCTGATCTCTTCGGTTGCCTTGAGTAAAGCTGTCTCCGTACTGTGGCCCTTCCAGAAGCCAAATTGAGTCGGGTCTAAGAGCGCAGTGGATTCAATAAAGGTGACTAGCTGGTCAGTCAAAAAAAAAATCTGCTATTTTAACTGGTAATGGAAGGCGAGAAATTAACCGGTAGTTGCTTGGTTCATTTTCGTCTGATGAAATTTTTTTTAATAGAGAGATCAAAGCTGCTTTTTTCCAACTATTTGGAAAGATTCCTGTTTCACACAGTCGATAAATAGGTGTTAGTTTGGACGCAATGACTTCTGCTGCTAATTTAGTTATACTAGGTGGGCAGCGGTCGTAAGGGGAGCCCGAAGTAGCGGTTTCCAATAGTTTTCTAATGTTTCAATTGATTAAGCAATAAAAATCGGTCATACCTTTAGTTACATTGGCGGCCAGATTGCTTATATTGGCAGATATTATAGTAGATGATTTAGATTTTGAAAATTCTTTATAAATTGTTTCTACTTTTTCTAGAAAGAAATCTGCCAGTGAATCACAAAAAGATTGATTGGCAACTAGGGATGTTTTTATTACGGTTACTTGTTAGCTCAGTGATTGTATGGAAAAGTTCTTTACTGAGTCTTTGGCTTCCTCAATATTTTGTGTGAAATTTTGTGTCTTACCTTTAAGAATAAGATCTTTATATATAGCTTTATTTTTTTGTATTTTTCCAACTCTTCTTCTTTACAGGTCATTCTCCATCTTCTTCCCTGTTTTCTGCAATTTTGCTTCAATTTCCTGAGTTCTGAGGCGAACAAAGGGGCAGAAGGATTTTGTTGTTTTATTTCAACTGTTTTGGTGGGTGCCACTTGACTCGATGCAGTTTCCAGCCATTTATTATATTGTTTAGCTGCTGCCTCAGCATCATTCGCCAAAGCTAGAAGTGTATTCTCCAGTATTTCCTTTAAGAGGTCGGACTGCACATTTCATCAGTTGCATCAAACAAGGGTAGATGTGGATTTCTTAATATTAAAATTAGATAGCAGGAGGGACAAATCAAAGAAGATAACTCTATGGTCAGACCATGCTACCTGAGAGGTTTTTACTGTAATTAGGTTGGAATTGTTGGAGAAGATCCCATCCAAGGTGTGACCAGCTTGATGTGTTCATTCTCAAATGACTTGATCTAATCCTAACGCCAAGAGGGTTTCCAGAAGTGCTATGGTATCAGGGTCAGAATGTATCTCTATATGGTAATTAAAATCTCCCAAGACCGTAAAATTTGTATCTAGAATAAAATCCTCCAAAATACCAACTATTTCCAGTGGAAAATGTTTTTTAGGGCTGAGTGGTCTATAGAAGACCATACCCTTAAATGATTGTTTTTTTAGGGATGTCTATGGAAAACAAGATCAATTCTCCAAAAGAGGATATTGAGGGTTGACAGATACTAAATCTGTGTGAATTTTGTTTTTTATATACTGAGCTTTGGATATTATTCAGCTGTGTTACTAGCGTGCCAGGAAAGGCTTGATAAACTGCAATCAATTTCGCTTTCAGGACGTTCAGCAGAGGTTCAATATTTGGGCTTGGTAGGCGACTGTTAAGGCGATTTAGGCTATGGACTACTCCTGCTCCCTTTGTTTTGAGGCCCTTTAGATGTGCCATTGGTTTGGCCCCTTCTGTAAACAAGCACCTAAATAGCTATAGTTTGGAACTGTAGTTATTCGCAACTCCCAACTGCCAGTGAGCTTGTTTTTTGAGTGGATACTTTCCAAAGATGATGATTTTGATCTTATCCTGATTCACCTGAAGTTTATTGGCCTTGTTGTACCTATGAAGTGCGACGAGAGCTCTCAGCAGGCTTGATTTAGTGTGCTTGAGCGTTATCTCTTTTTGTGGATGGGAACAAGGATAGACTACTCCACGAGTCAGGGATCATGGCAATGGTGAAAGCAAGATTAAATAAGTAAGGGGTGGACGGGATGTGTACCTGCTCATCGCCATGAAGGGGTTCGGTGGGGGGCATCATAGCCAGTGCCTTATGGATCCATGCCTAGCACATAATGCTTGTTCAGTAGTGTGGCACAAATGTCCTAACAGGTGTATTCTTACTTCCCTGGTATCAAGCACCCCTCTATAAGTGTTCACAGGGTGAGTAGGCCACATAGAATCAAATACCTGTGAGGACACACCAGGCTCCACATTCACCCAACCGATTATAACTTTATCTACAACATGCCCACACACGGTTCTTGGTTGGGTGGGACGGGGCGTTGAACCTCTATTTGGTTGCTACCCTCTTCGTGTAAGATTTCCATAATATCGCAACACACATGGTGTGCATCTTATACAATGCTGTGAGCATAAATGTACCAATTATACAATGCCGCTCTGTTGTTTATGTTATATCCTATGCCAATTGATAATGCAGTAAAATATGTTTTAAAAAAAACAAAAAGCATGGTTAAATAGCGGAGTCACTATACTGGCCCAGTATTCTTATGTTATTTTTAATACTGTCCGTCGCTGGAAGGCCCTTGGGCCCGAGAGCTCCAACGCTCCAAATTTTCTGTATTCCTGTTATAACAGAGGCTTGTTCACTGGTACCCCATGGCCTTGCTGTCCCAGTCTCAGACGTTATGAACGCAGCAAGAGGAACAAAAAGCACTGACAAAGCCAATAGGTCTCGCCTTAAATCATAAACCAAGAACTAAATTGATGACATGGACGCTGGTGGATGCGTCATTCTGCATGCGTCTGCATACAGATTATATATGCACATATGTGTCATTAGGCAACCTTTCGTGTGAAAATGCAGGTGCATTTCCAAAACAACATGAGTGCCTTTTCCCCCCAAAAAGTCAAATTAATAAATTTAAAAAAAAGAAAGGGATCAGTAAATATATTAAAAAGAGTCTTTGCTAACCCATGAAACGGCCATTAAAACGCGGTTAAAACCACACGATGCCGCTATTATGAAGCTGTTACCACGCATGTTCAATTACCACACATGTTCTTTCACCGCCTTTAACAAGCATGCCTTTACAACGAATTATGACATTTTCGTTCTAAAGGCATGAATGATAAAGGCATATGCGTTATGCAGGTAGCAAGAATAAACAGACCCCCCCTACCCCACACTTAAAGCTGAAGCTGCGCTGTTCACGGTCCGGTCTTCGGTTTGGTTGGGTTTGCTTAGGGCTCAGATGGTACAGTTTTTAGGGCTGCAGGTTCATGGGGATGTCACTGGGGATGCATATTAGGGCTCAGTGTTGGGGACAGGACTGGTTTTAGGGCGCTGGGTATTGGGTGCAAGAGAACTGGTGGGCGCCAGCAGTAGAGCCAAGCAGGGCGTGTCCAGGGGCCCTGTGGCCGGGCTTTTGGTTGTTGTGACGATGGGCGACGGGGATCTTTGGATATGCGGAGCAACTACACAACATTTAATTGCCATTCCTTGTTCCCAGACAGTGTGATTGTGTGTTCATACGGGACTGGGCTGACCCACAAACAGACGCCACGGTGCAGACGATGCTGCTTTTTCAACACCGCCATCAACTGCCTAATTGCCTAGACTTGCGACACGGAGCACTTGAGGGTTCATGGAAACCCCCAGATGTGCATCACACTACAGAACAAGGCATCACTGTACACTCGGCCCGCAGAGCCTTACTGGCGGCACTCAATACTAATTATAACTAATAACCCCCCTCTTTTAACCCCCCCCCCCCCTCCACCGGACTACCTAAGATCAAATGTGCAACGCACAACAACATTCACAAATACACTCTGAAACGCAACCTGACCATTACCATGCATGCCGCATTTAGAGAACATATATTCCTTTACCACGAAAATATCGTGGTGAAGGCATGTTTGGTAAAGGAATATGCGTTGTAAAAATAAATTGCACTAATTGCCTGCATGGGGATGACACATGAGTTAGACTGCCAGCGTAGTAAAGGCATGTGTGGTAATTGCACACGTGGTTCAGTCATACAACCGCTAACCCTGTGTCAGATGTTATGAACGCCGCAAGAGGAACAAAAATCAGTGGCAAAGCCAAAAGGTCTTAGTTAGAAATAGGGGTCTCTAGTTGGCAATGGTTTGCACCTATGTCTAAATAGGGGCCCTTGCTTCTAGTCAGGATAAGGGGCTACGCTTCTAAAATAACCCATGCTCACCACCTTGGTAGCTTGACACGAGCAGACAGGCTTATCTCAGAGGCAGTGTGTAAAGCATTTGTGAACACATACAGTGACACAGTGAAAACATTACAAATGGATACCACACCAGTTTAGAAAAAGAAGTAATCTTTACTAGACTTAAGACAAGACCAAAAGACAAAAATCCACAATACAATATCAAGAATATGACTTTAAAATGGTAGATTTAGCTTAGTTCAATGTAGATGGTAAATGCAACACTTTACTGTCAAAGTACTTTGGATGCGTCACGCAAAACAAACAAAAGGGTCGCAGGAAAGGTGATGCGTCTGTTCCTTGCTTCGGTGGAGGCGATGTGTCGGTTCCTCACTGCAGCGCAGGGGAGGTGATGCGCCAGTTCCTTACCGGAGAGGAGGTGATGTGTCGGTTTCTTACTGCGTAACTGTTAGGATGCGACAAGATGGCGCCTCGATGCAATGATCTGGTGCGATGCGACAAAATGGTGTCTTTGATGCGATGAGACAACATGGATGCGATGTGTGCATGCCCAACGGACGTGCGGCGAAATAGAGGAACTTTGGAGCCGCGACAGGCCCTGTGACACGATTCTCCGGTGATGCGACGGCGACCTCTGCAGCGGCGGCACACTTCTCGGGTGATGCGACGCACAGTTTGCGATGCAACTGCAACCAGCTGCAGCACGCTTCTTCAACGCTTCCAGCAACACACAGTCTCTCAGAAGGCCCAAACAACAGAAGACACCTGATGGCAGGTAGAATACATAAACAAAAAGAATCCACTCCTTGAGTGTAGAGCGTATCCTCTAAATGTGGGGAACACCCTTGTTGTTTTTGGTCCCCTCCCACACCAACAGGCTCCTTGGTGTCATGCGTCATCATCGGGGTCATCGTACCCCTCTACGGGGTACGGCGTGCTGCGACCTACGGATACGCAGGAGCACTTAAGATGACTATGTGTGGTGTGGATGGGGTATTTTAAATGTGAGTGTATAGTGGGGTTTAGATCTAAGTGAGTGAAGTTTAAAAAGAACCTGGCCCGTGGGGTAACAAAAAACTTTTAAAGCGCCCCCAGGCTGGTGCTATTAAAATAGAGTGTGGGAGGTTAATAACGCAAACAATGTGCATTACCTCCTCTCTGTGTGCGTCAACATGTTTCGGTGAAAATACCTTCTTCAGGACGGGGTACACAAATCCCCACCTTACTCACGTTTCTCTAACTTATATCAGGATTTCTAATAAAAGTGAGATTTTAAAGTGCAGGTAATAATGTACCTAACAAAAACGTCGCTTATTGGTCGACCTGTTGAGAGAAATAGACAATTTTTTTTTTGTGATGGCCTACTTTTCAAAACCATAGGTTACGGTGACCGTGGTTACAGGTAACATGATAGCGGTAAAAGTATTAGACTATAGGTGTCCATTGTGCCTATAGTGGAAAAAATAGGCCAACTAGACTCACTAACATAATAACATATAACATAGAACACACACTTTTTCTTTGTAAATTCGGCATTTTAGCGATATTTAGAACATTGCCCCCTTAGTGGTTAGGGGTTGTCAAATATAATGTTGGGTGCTCCTGTGAAGAAAAAAAGACACTACATGCGCCTATACACTGGTAACATACTGTTTTGCAGGGGTAGAAATGCCTCATGAGCCCAACGTCAGGGTCCCTTTCTGCTATTTAGCACCTGTCAAACAAATGGAGTTTCAGAGTCTCATTTTTACTTACATTGGCGTCGTGGAGATAATGCTGCTCTCTATCTTTTCTACTCACGATTTCAGCGATGAAATTCCTCCCGACCGACCCCTCCGTGGCTCCGGTGGTTGTGTCAAAGGGAGTGTCAGGTACCGGTATTTGTACTTTTTTCAGGTTCCGATCATTGATAGATTGGATAATTGGCGTTTCCTGCCTGCCCTTGTAAGGGCTTGATGCCGGTTCTGCTCGCATCCCCATGCCTTAGTGTTGCGTTATCGTGCATGCGTGCTGCCTGCGGCACAGACATGTATGTCTTTGAAGCCACGTATGCGTTCTGCTCACCCTCACGTATGTTGTGCTCGTTGGGTTGAAGCGGGCGGCACAGACGTGTGTGTCTGTTGAGCCACGCATGCGTTCTGCTCACCTCACGTGTATTGCGCTCGTTAGGTTGAAGCGGGCGGGCGCATGTGTGTACCGTTCTTCTTTCGTGAACTTTATTCAGGCGAATTATTGGAAAAAATATGCTACTACGATAACGTTATGGATGTGTTACCTGACCATTGGTGGGGGTTGGTAAAACCCACTAGATATTAGTGATAAATCCTAAGAAATCCAGGACGGGATTCTATGGTGTATGGAAAGGTGTAGTTCACCGGGTAGATCGGGTAAGGCTAGATTGGGTTCAATGTTAGGCACATCAATGTAATGGCTCAGACTTACGCTCATGGCTCTATAGTACATTGGAACCGGTCGGATGGGGTTCTTCTAAGTTAAGTGAGTATTACAGTATCAATCAACGCGCTTGACCTTAATGTGGTTTCTTATGGTCTGTAAGAGTGTAGGTGGGGATGCTTGGGTAGACCATCCCTAGGTCAGTTGTCCCCACGGAATATCATTGCGTGGATTGATACTGCCCACTGCCCATGGGCCTACCTTAGGGGTGACTAATATGTAGAAAAGGGAAGGTTTGGGGACTGGCAAGTGGGTGCACTTGCCAAGTTGACATTGCAGCCCCAGACAGCACATAGCCTCTGGAATGGCAGGCCTGAGCCTTACATTTACAAGCTGCTTCTGTGGGTGGCACAACAAGTACTGCAAGCCCACCAGAAGCATTTGATTTACAGGATGGGTACACATGGTGCACTGTACTGACCAGTAAATCAATAAGCCAATCATGGAGTCACTAATCCATTATAACAATTTACAAAACAGAGCACTTGCACTTTGGCACTGAATAGCAGTGGAAAAGTGCCCAAAGCATCTAGACCAGCAAAAACATAGCAAAAATACAGGAGGCAACAAAAAAAAATGTAAGGGAGACCTACGCCAATGGTGCCAGGTCTAACAGTCTAGCCTTATATCGTACACCAAGAGCCAAAGGAGAAAAGAAAAGTGATGACACGGACGCTGGTGGATGCGTCATTCTGCATGCTTATGCATACAGATGATATATGCACATATATGTCATTAGGCAAGCGTGCGTGCGACCAAGCAGACGTGCTTCCAAAATGACATGAGTACCTTTTTTCCTCAAAACAGTCAAATAAATACTTAAAATATATTTTTTTAAATGGATCCGTAACTATAATAAAAATAGAGGTAATACAAAAACATTTAAAAAATGTAAAAAAATAAAACTACAGAGTGGGAGTGAAGAGAGGTGTCGCTGAGGCGAGAAGCAACAGGGAGTGGGCACAGGATGGGAAAAGCACTAAATGAGGGAGTGCAACAAGGGGGGCAGGTAGAAGAACACAAGAGAGCAAGATCAACATGGAGCACGGGTGGGAGAGAATGGGGGCTTGGGAGGCTGCCCACTGAAGGGAGGGCTGCCCCTTCCCCCCGGGAATTTTGGGAGGGTGGTGCAGTTCGGGCAACTGTCACCTGGGATTTTGGGCTTTTTGCGTGAAGAGCGGTAGCCCAAGGGATTTTTTGTTAGGCTGTATTGAGGTGCCACCCTTTTGGTAATAGGTGACCTGGTGGTGGCAGGGAGCCCAGTTAGTGATTTTTTGGCCCACCCACCAATTTCGCCCCCCCCCCCCTCTCCTCTTGTAGTTTATGTTTTTTTTCCTTTGGAAAAGCACTTTTGTTACAGGGTGCTTAGGTTGGTACAAGTGCAAAAAAAGGGGGTTGTTTTATCAAATAGTTGTTTGTCTCTTGAGACAGGTTTTTAGAAGTGGACTGAAAAGATGTGCATGCATTTACATATGTTTTACTGGCCTTGCCATGAGCAAACCACAGTGAAAGGGATGGGGTGAACAACTTCTCACTTGGAATAGGCAAGAAGTTATAGTTTAAGTGTAGGAACTAAAGGGGTTAGATATTAATAGAGTCAGTCATAGGTCGTAAGGGAAAGATAAGGTTAAAAACTGTAGAGCTGCAGTACAATAGGTAGCAGATACTTGTGGAGTATGTATGTTGGGGGAAATCAGTGGTGGGGGGGTAGGTAAATAGATAGTTCATGTTTTGCAAGGTTGAATGCCTTTATAATGCGCACCTGTTTCAGGT
The DNA here is from genome assembly GCF_964263255.1 of Lissotriton vulgaris. Lineage (NCBI taxonomy): Eukaryota > Metazoa > Chordata > Amphibia > Caudata > Salamandridae > Lissotriton > Lissotriton vulgaris. Next base: position 1,279,070,759 of record NC_141694.1, on the reverse strand, counting down.
TTAAAGTCTTTATTTCGATTATTAGCAATCATAAAAGACATATTAAAATACAAAAGAATATAACTGGTTCATTTAAAATATCCAATGGAAATCAATGAACATAATTATTATTTAGACACTCACAAAAATACATACGTGCACAAACAAAAGAGCATTTCTTAACAAGTGAATAAAACAGGATTAAATTTCAATTAGTGAATAAAAAAAAAACCTGAATATTTTATGTAGAATTAAAAAAAAAAAAAAATAGGAAAATACAAAAAATATTTCAAAAGTTAGGATTACAGTTCTAGATCGCGAACAATGAATGCAGTTAATAGGACATAGTCGTAGGGTGGTTTAACAGGTGTATACTTAAACTAAACAGATTATGGCAAATAGCAGAACGACTTTTGCACTTGGCGCTAAGACGAGCGCTTTTTTAACCTAAGGAGCCAAGCCCAGCCCAAGTACTTTGCCAAGGCTACCACAAAGACCTCTGAGGTGTTAGTCCTGAGCACCTGTATGGCTTCCATTGCTGTTTTATATGGTAAATTTTGGAACAGAGGTTTTAGCCATTTTTTCCGAGGTGCTCCATACCTAGGACAGGCAAAAAGGAAGTGACCTTCTGACTCAATATGACCTAAGCAGCACATACAATAAGGTGATATCCCTGTGGACCATTTGTTCAGAAAGATGTTTAATGGCAAAGCGCCCACTCTAAACTGATGGTACAATTTCTTATCTAGCGGTCGGGAAATAACATCCCAGTATGGCTCTCTCAATAGGTCAATTTTGAATGTTAGAAACCTGCCTGTGAGGTCATTTTTATTGGACAGCATCACTCTCTTTAGGCGGGTAGTGGCCCAATATAGAGATTTAAATTCATCTTTAGGTGGGAAGGGATTAGATTGTGGGGATGACCAAAGATGTTCCAAGCCCATGTCTATCAGAATTGTTTTTACAGCAATGAGCCATGGTATTTTCCCTGAACCCCTGATGGACCTAACTTCTGACAATTCCTTTGCAAAAAGGAATAAGTCTGGGGATGTCCATATTCGTCTCCACAATGCCACTAACCTAAATCTTGCCATTTCATTTATGGGGGGGGGTGCCAAGATCTAGGCAGAGAGGGAGCGAGGGTGTAGACTGTGGAAGGCCCACTAGGTTTCGGAGGAATCTACATTGAGTTTTATACAGATTAGACAAGTCCATATGACCCCATAGATCTGCGCCATATAAGATGGCTGTAGAGATTTTAACATCATAGATCTTAAGGGCTGGCAGGACCCGTCTAGTGATTGATTCCTTCTGCTCTTTAACGAGACAGCCAGTAAGCCTGGCAAGTTTGAGTTGTTGCATATTGATCTGATCCTTCCATCTCAGACGGCTATCAAGGGTGACCCCTAGATAGGTCATGGTATCAACCTGTTCAAGGTTTACTCCATTCATCTTCACTGAACTTCGGACTGGGTGGTTTTTTGTGAAGACCATAAATTTTGTTTTCCCCACGTTGACTACCAGGTTGTTGATGGCACAAAACTCCTCAAAGCGGTCCAAAGCCCGCTGTAGTCCGCTGCGTGTTTTAGAGAGGATTAGAGTGTCATCTGCAAAGATGAGTAGCGGGAACCTCATCCCTGCCAACATTGGGGCATCAGTGGGAGTATCCAAGAAAAATTTAACAACTTGGTTGATAAAAAGGAGGAACAGGGTAGGGGCCAGGACACACCCCTGGCGGACGCCTCGGGTTACGGGGAAAGTTTCTGTGACTTGTCCCTGACCCCCCCACCTCACCCTCGCAAAGTTGTCCTCGTGGAGCCTTATAATAAGGTCCAATAATTCGGGTGGGCATCCCAAAGTTACCAGCACACCCCACAACCTGTCCCTGGGCACCAGATCGAAGGCGGACTTCAGATCAATGAATGCAGCATAGATGTTACCACCACCTAACCAAACCTCCTTCCAATAGATCAGGCAGAATCTAAAAACCTGATCTATGGTGCCCATTCCCGATCTGAAGCCCACCTGCATGGGGGACAGGATGTTCTCCATCTCTATCCAACCCTGGACCCTTCCCAAAACCATACGCGCCACTATCTTTTGAATCGAGTCGATTAAACTGATAGGGCGGTAGTTTGCTGGAATAGATTTATCACCCTTTTTATAGACTGGAACTATTTCTGCCCCTTTCCAGGATTTCGGGACTGTAGCTCCAAGTGCCAAAGTATTAGCTATTCTAGTGATATACGGGAGCCACAAAGTGGGATTAGATTTAAAAAGATCCGCCGGGATTAGGTCCATACCGGGGGCTTTGCCTCGGAGAGTAAGTGCCAATGCCAGCTCAACCTCAGCAACCGTAAAGGTGAGTTTCCCGCTTTCTGGGGTCTGCGTGAGTGGATTGCCTGAGGGATTTGAAGTATCATCGTCCCCAGCTCTAAATTGGGCCGAGTAAAATGATACCCAATCCTCGAGTGGCACATTATTTCCGGGTGTAGAAGAGTCGATGTTTTTGCCCCATTTAACCAACTCCCAAAACCTTTTCTGGTTATTAGAGGATGATGCCTCTAAAAGATCTGACCAGAACTCATCCTCCCACTCCCTTTTGGCTTTGCTAAGGATTTTTTTGTAATGGAGTCTAGCAGCTCTCACTATAACCATGTCCCGAAATTTAATGGCAGAGATGAGAGCTGTATGTGCCTCTCTACAGTCCTTGTTATACCATTTTTGGGGCAAGGGATTAGTTTTAGTGACAACGTTCCTACATGGTTTGGATAGCATTGATTTTAAGCTGTCAAAGCACTTAATATGAACACCCATCACACTATTTGCAGCTCCAATCTCCACCCCCGACATATCTATTTGCAACATTTCATTAAGTGCATTTCCTACTACAACATTGATATTATTTAATAAGCATTCATCTTCTATAACCTGTGACCACTTCAATCTCCTCCTATCGTTGGTAAGTAGGACATCCCCTGTATAGGTTGCAGATGGTTCCTCCCTTCTATTTAAATCAGGTGTCTTCATCGATAGGGACAGTGGGTTATGATCGCTTTCCGGGCGCTCTAAAACTACCATATCAATTAAGAGAGCCCAATGCTCCATGTCCAGTAAAATATAATCAATGCGGCTTTGCCTATGGCCATTATCAAAAGTGCTTTTTCCCTTCGCATCAGAGGCAGAGCGGCCATTACATGCCCTGACCTGTTTCAATAACGTGCCACAAAATCAAGTGGTCAGTGCTCTGTGCTGCAGTGGCGTCACTAGGGTTGGTGTCACCCTGTGCGGGTAACTCATGGTGTCACCCCCTCAGGACTTACCCCATGAATCCATGATGGACCTCCTCGAGGCGATGTATTTATCTGTGCAGCACCCACGGAGGGGGTCCTTCTGGGGCCTTTCCAAGCCCACTCCTCTACACCGGAGTCTAAAGCACTGCAGAGGTGTTACCCATCCTTTCATAACTCCTCCCCTTGCTCGTGGCCAACATAGAAAAGTCTTAACCACGCGCGGGAAAATGTAGAGTGTGGCTTTGACGCATTCCTTTGAGGCTGAGACGCCTGCCCCATTCCAATGCGTGGCGCTTCGCATCATGCTCACCAGACATGACTGGAGTTTACTTAAATAACAGTAGCTCTGCACCTGACAACGGCTATAACGCCAATTATCTTACCAGGCACTGTAATTGCTATTCATTCTGCTCAAGACATCACACAACCACTTTCTTTAACAAGGAAGACGAGAGGGCAAAAATGTTGCCAAATAAATAATACAGGGCACAAGTAAATTGTTCGAGAGCCTGTAACTCTATTAAACAATTGGTTTCCATTACCAAAGAAAGTTACATAACAAAAAAAATGAATGCTACTTTTTTATTTATATTCAGAAGTGCAGAGCCAGTGTTCACCTTTCTGACTCTTCCTTTTCAGTGCATTATTTCTCGCGCACTGAGCAGCAGTGCCACTCGTCTTGACACAGGGGTGCAGGTGTATGTGAGGTTTGCGTGAGTGAACGTTCATTGCACTCTGTCACGATATGGTAAACTAGTCTAAGAAAGGGGACACATTTGAGGAAAGGTCGGTAACTCTAGCGCCTTACACCCGGACTGCCCTGGCGCTTGTCATTTAGAAGACAACTCTGTGCAGTTCGCATACATCAACGTGTCTGGCGGGTTTTCAGTTGAGTCTCTCCTAAATGTAGCAGCGGCTTTAAGCAACACTCTGAGCGCTATCCAAACCCCAGCAATCCACATGCTACATTTGCACAAACCATCAAAGTGCAATAGAGCTCGAGCACCGAAGCGCTTTAATTTAAGGTTGATTGCTGAAAGTTGCAGCACTTTAATTGAGCCACACAAACCGCAGAAGGCAGTGGCAGACAGGATACCGCTTTGAATCACAGTCACAACGAGTAAGAAATGATGGCGCTCTAACGCCAATTTCAGCCCAGTCAGAGATACAATATAGAGAAGTAACTCATGCAATAATATATAGGATTGCCAATCACCATGGTCTGAGCGTGAATGGTTTTTGAATTTAAAGCGCGCTCACTACAGGGCACAGGTTATCGTAGGACTGTGTTCCTACATCTCACACCGAAGGAGCAGCACACACAATATACTTTTTCAGAAGGGGCAGCGCCCAGCACCAGTACGTATGCATCACTTTGTGCTGTAGTGCAAATAAAATAATGTATTCGAATTCCACCATTATCCATAAACAGATCTTCAATACCATTTTATTCCCACATGTACCTACCTCTAAACTAATTTGCAATATCAAAGTATCTGTGCGGCGTTGCTTTTGCTGCAGTGATCTCAATTAAAACTAAGGTTTGTCTTTCAACAGTGAAATAGCGAAATACTCTATAGCCCTCTATTACATATGGTGCTTAAACACAAGCTGGATGCCATATGCATGTCAGGCGGACATGCATTCAGCACTTGGGGGGCAGCAGTTTAGAACTGGCAGCCACGGCTGGTGGATGTAGTGAACTCAAAAGTACAACCGGAAACAAAGAAAGAACGTAAACAAAAACAGATCCAGAATGCTCAGTGGGAAAATGGGGAACATATTTAACCCTTTCCATGCGGCCGCGATTCCCTTGGTGTGCTGTAAACACGAACAGGGGCGGGCCGTGACGAACCCCAGCCGCCATCAGCACACGAGCACCGTAGTGCATGACGGCTGGGGTTCGTCATCAGCAAGGAAGGGGTTAACATACAGCTGCCCCTGACAGGCCAGAGAGGTTAGGACAGAGTCACTCTAAAAACAGGGTGTAGTGAGTTGCATGAGGAGGGAGGGCTGGGGCAGAGTCAGTTAATCCCATTTACCATTAAGTAGCATATAAAGCGCAGCGACTGTGCTCAAGGCGCTTTCTGGCGCTAATGGCATCAGTTGCCGCATGCGAAACCACTGGCTCTGCCCCAGCTAGACCGGCCTTTCCAATACATGAGCTTAGCAAAAGTGCCCCTGCCCCCCCTCCCATGAACCAATCTGCGTTTTTCGGGCAGCACAAAGGGTAGCGAGGTCTCTAACCTGCCAGGCTTTTGTAACCGTCCACCTCGATGCACTCCACAATGTGCCTCTGCTCGGCGGTCAGGGTCCCAGAGGCAGCAGCAGCCCCAGCCCCTTCAGCTCCAGCAGGGTCCGATGGTACTTGCCAATGGCCTCCTGTAACTTGTTCTCCTGGCTTGTAGCATTCGGACCCTGCCTCTTGAACTCCAGGGCCCTCTGGATGAGCTCGGCGGGGCCCCTGCCACCCTCCCCACCACCAGGGGCCGGCACCCTGGCAGTGCCCCCTCTGCTGGGACAGGCTCTGCCCAGGTAGTGCCCGTCACCGGCAGTGCCCAGGGCAGCCTCCTTCCTCCGCTCCATGCTCCTCTGCCAGTCAGATGCCAAGGGAGACGGCTGTGAAAGATCACATTTCAATCAGCGTACTCAAGTGGCCACAGAGATGTGCTCTTTGAAATTTGGAGAAGGCAGAGGCACATGCTGTAACTTTAGGAAAGCTGCGTATTAAAAGATGCTGTTTGTGGCACAGTGTACTTGTTTTTCCAGCATACTTTCAAACACACACAGCGAAGCGAAGAATGGGGGTGCCTCTTACCAGCTGAAGACAAGCATGCACCTGGCGCTGCAAAACCCCGTGGGCAGTGATGAAAACGGCCAAGATTATTGTCGATATGGACCACCGTGTCACCCCATGTGAAGGTGTCACCCGGTGCGGTCTGCACCCCCCTAGTGACGCCCCCTCTCTCCCAAAAGCACACGGGCGAAAGAACAACATGGAGCATGAGGGGGAGAGAATCAAACAGATAAAGAACAATTTGAAGCCTGGGCGATAAGAAGCACAAGAAGGAGACAACTGGAGAACACATGCTCTCTCTTCCGGAAAGCTTAAGGAAAAAGGAAAAAAAAAAAAAGTGAGCAGTGGAAGGCTTTAAAAAGACTTGTTAACTTCTCACAGCTTCCACTATTTCACTTCTCCCCCATCAGCAGAGAGCTGGGTCACAAAGGGTAGGACAATAAGTCAACATATAAACCCATTTGGGGGGAGGAGGGGACAATTCAGCTACCGGAATAATGTCAGAATGGACAGATCCCTGCACCTGCTCATACCCTCCAGTTCCTTTCTTTTGAGGTGATTAACTGGCCGGCAGAAAAATGGTTATTTCCAGCATTTTTAGCTAATGTGCGTTCTCTTCCTAAGCACGTGACCCACATTTGGGATTTGTTAACTTCATTGAAACCAGAGCTTGGGTTTCTTACAGAAACATGGATTAAAAACAACTCTGCCCCAGCCATTGCCACAGCCCTGCCGGATGGTAATAGAATCCTGAAATTAGACAGACCCAGGAAAAGGGGCGGCGGGATAACTATTGTATACAAGGACCCCATCAGGGCAACCATCCTAAATCAATTCATGAACATAGATTTAGAAGTCATTATATTTAGGTTGGACTTCCACTCTCAACTCAGTTGGAAAGGTGCACTTGTATATCGCCCTCCGAGTCCCTCTGCCACATCGCTCAATACTCTCTCAGAACTTATTGCACCCCATGTCATGTCCTCAAATAAATTAATTTTATTGGGAGATTTTAATATTCACAGTGAAGATAGCCTTGATTCAGAGACCATGTATTTCGTTGGAGAAATCTGTTCCCTGGGTCTTACCAAGAAAAATAATGGACCTTCACATAGTGCAGGGCATACCCTTGATCAAATACTTTCAAATTCCTCCGACCTAATATATAAACAAACTTTACCATTAACCTGGTCGGACTATCATATGATTACATTTGACTTGGTAGGGCCCAGAGCGAACAAAAAACCTGGAGTATGTAAATATAGACATTGGCATAAACTCTCACCAGTGTCCTTCTCAGAGGCTTTTTATGCCCCCTTACATCCTACTGACAGAACAGTGGAAGAGCATTTGAATTCTCTGCATGAGGCCACCATCACTACTTTAGATGTTATTATTCCCATAAAAAAGGCGGCCACTTTGGCACGCCGGCCCCAAGCTGCCTGGTATACATAAGAATTGAAGGTAGAAAAAAGTATTTGTAAAACATTGGAACGAACCTGGTGACGAACTAAAGCAATTTTAGACAGGGATAGCTTCAAAGAGAGACAGAGGATATACCACAAGAATCTCAGAAATACTCGGAAGAAATATATTGCTTCGCAATTGGAGCATGCCGACAATACTTCTAAAACACTGTTCCAGATCCTCAATTCTTTAGTGAACCCTAAAGCTTGCCACCCCGAAGACAAGCCGTCGCAATTACTTTGCGACAACATTGCCAACTTTTCAATAAACAACGTTGATGATATCTATGCTAAATTCCCCCCGTGTAGTTCCCCGGACTTAGACATGGACACTTTGTTTCCGAATTGTTGGGCAAATGCTATGTCCCCTCTAACAACGTTTCCCCTCCTTACTTTAGGAGAAACAGAAACGCTGCTTATGTCTGGCTAGTCAGGGTCCCCTAAAGATCTTATTCCGGCAAAAATTGCCAAAACTCTTGCGTCCACTCTGGCCGGACCATTGGGAGTAGTCTTTAACAGCTCTATTAATGCTGGTAAACTTCCAAGAGAATGGAAAGATGCACAAGTTATGCCAATAAGGAAGAATCAAAAACTTCCACCGGACGTGATTACTAACTACTGTCCTATTTCCCTGCTTCCACTCTATAGCAAACTACTGGAGAAACATTAACAGGCACCTCTCCTCCTTTGTTGAGACTTCCAACTGCTTGGACCATTCCCAGTCAGGATTTCGTCCTAGGTATAGTACCGAGACTGCTCTGGTCAAGGTATTGGATGATAATAGAGTGCAAGCAGACGGGGGTCGAACAGTCATTTTGGTACTGCTCGACCTATCCGCCGCATTTGATACCATCTCGCATTCGATTCTTCTGGATAGATTGAGCAAAATAGGTATTCAGGATAAAGCCTTGGAATGGCTAACTGACTTTCTCAAGGATCGGACCCAAACAGTCAACTTGGGCCCATTTAAAGCTAAAACCACCTTGGTTACCAAGGAGGTCCCTCAGGGCTCCTGTCTTAGCCCTACTCTTTTTAATATTTATATTGCTCCACTGGCTGCACTGCTTAGAGAGATTGGGTTCATCCCAGTCTCCTATGCAGATGATACACTGCTGCTCCTGGCCTATGATAATAATGCTCCCAATATTCGTGACATTTTTTCTGAAGGTATGCTTAAAATGTAGGCATGGATGGATCGAAATTTCCTCCAGCTTAATACAACCAAAACGGAAATCATGCTGTTTACGGAGGCAATAACCAGCTGGTCCCCGACCTGGTGGCCGGAAGAACTAGGTGCGGCTCCAACCCCCAAATCTGTTGTAAAAACCCTAGGGGTTCTTGTTGATAACAAGCTAAACATGGAGGAGCACATAGCATCTACGAGACTATCTTGTTTCCATGCCCTCAGCCTCCTACGGAAAGTCTTTCACTTCCTACCCCTCACTACCCGTAGGACCTTGATACATGCTCTGGTGTTAAGTCGGCTGGATTTCAGCAATGCACTTCTTATTTCGGCCACAGACTCTGCCCTACGTTCTTTGCAAGGGATCCAGAACACAGTAGCCCGACTGGTCCCCAATGCACCTCGCCGCACTCCTTCCTTGCCTCTCCTTCACAAATGACATTGGCTTCCGGTCCGTAAACGAATTCATTTTAAAATATGCGGTCTAGTCTTTAAGAGTCTGCACCAACTTGGCCCGTCATATCTATCAAACAAACTGACAGTCTACACGCCTCGACGCAAGATTCGTTCGGAAGGCAAAGGCCTCCTAATTATCCCCCGTTTCAAGAAAATGGGGAGGTAGAGCCTTCTCTCATCTTGCGCCCAAGCTATGGAATCAGCTCCCTGAGACGCTGCGACTAAATCATAATTATCTTAGCTTCAGGAACATTTTTGTTCTGAGTCAATTGACATTACCTTATCAATCTTCAGTGCGGAGATACCCCATGTGGGGCGATTCATGCGCTTTATAAATGATCTAATAATAATAATAATAATTCTTCCTGCGTGATCTTGTTTAGGCCCTTTTCCCAGCCATTCCCTTCATCAGTGCTTTACCCTCCAGTGGATGAAATCACACTTCACAACATGTAATGAATCCTAGGATGTTGGATAAATGACTTTAAGGACAGCGTTCCACAAGTTTAAAGCATATTCCTGTGACAGACACCCTGGGGCACAACAGATCTAATGAGTGTTACTCCTACTACAAAAAGAAACAGATGATCTGGAACTGCAAAGATACCACTCAAGCACATCCAGTTGCATCACTGCAAAGATCTGAAACCGTCCAATAGGCGTATACTATTGAGTAACAAACGAAGGACGCAGATCGGTTGATTTGAAAAGACCTCTGTATGTGTGCACTCGGTGCACACTATCTTGGGGCCCATCGGGAGACGGGGAGGGGAAGAACCGACCGGACACAGATGTAGGTGTGATAAAGGCCGCTTTATTGGGAAACAGGTGCATCCTGACAACATACCCCAACCTTGGCCTTTGCCGTACAAAACTAGGCCTAACTAATTATACATGTACCTGACCAAAACCCCCCTCCCCCTCCCCTAAACAGTTCCCCGCCAACAACATATCATTATAAATTACCCAACACTTGTCTCTCTGTTTCAACATCAGCCATCTGTACACTCCCTCTCCTCAGCCAGTAAAACTCCTTCCTCCTATCCTACCCCCCCCCGTTTAGCTAGGAAAAGCGCCATCCGACATAAACATTGCAGCGCCTGCCCCCAGCGACAACACAACCCGAAAACCCTAACTCAGAAGGCACCTGCTTCACAACATCCTTTGAGAATCCCGAAAGGCATCATCCCCTGAGCAAACTAACCCCTCTTCCCCCGAAAAAACCTATCCTAAGGGAGGGTGGGTGGGACAACGCTCCAAACTACGCCCCCCGGCTGCTGGGTCACTGTCCCACGAAATGGTGCACAGTGACCCAAAATGGCCGGTTTTATCCCTACCAGCCCAAAAGGAGCCCAAACCCTACTGTCTAGCCCAAGCACCCATGTCCCTTCCTGTGTCCCCTCGTAATGCTTCCCTCCTCCCTTCCTCCCGGGGCCCCAAAATTCCCCGGGGGGGCAAGCCTCCCTCCGGTCGGCCACCCCCCCAAAGCCCCATTCTATGCCTCTGGGGTGTGGGCCTGTTGAAGGGAAGGACTTCGGGATGTATCAATCTTTTCTCCAAGGAATGCCCCTTTATCTTTCATCAAATAATGTTATGCAATGTTCTCAAACAGTTTTTTCTTTTAATACAGTGGTGGGAACAGGCGTGTCTTGAAATGACCATGAATTGTAAAAAAAAATGTGTTTGTGTTGCATTTGTATTTTTGGATTAAAAAACAACATGGAGGTGCTCACTAAAAGGCGAATATAAAAATTAAAATAAAATGCTCCTTTAAAACCTGTCTGCACACTACAGTCCCCGGCTTTCTGTAATGATGCAGCATACAAGAGGTTTCCAAAATTGTGCATATAGAAACACACACTGCACTAAGCCTAAAAGTAAAGTGAGATACTATTGGGTAATTAGCCGCGTCTCAAAATATTTTGATGGCAAGACATTAATAGATAACACCTTGCTGAACTGAGCAGATGGATTAAAAATGTAGAATTCCTCACGTCAACAAACTAGATTTGCACTTTATTTCTGAAGACTGCTCTGAAGGGCCATTGATGGCCCTGGGGTAGAGTTCAGTATGTAATGGTGCAGGGCTTGCAACCAGAGCTTGCTGAGCACAGTCAATGAGGGTTCAGTGTGTAGGAGCGCTGAGCAAGCTGCTTCAGTGATGTCATTGATGATAAAAATAATGAGATCTCAGCAGTGATGTCATGAATTTTGTTGTCTGTGATGTCATGTGTGACAATATGGGAGAGGCCATGGCCAGTGCATGGCTGAATAGGAATTAAGGATGCTTCGCTAAATTAACTGAGGAATTTCATAAGTTTTTAGCCTTCTGATCATAGACAACACGTCTCTATACGGTTTTGGTAGGCAAATTTGACGCCTGTCATGTCTGCTTTAACAACATTTTAACTTTAACATACATGTTTAGTAGAAAGTTATAGTTGTGCAGTGTACCATAAATAGTGAATTTTGTGGGTATTAGGTCTTGCCTGCGGCAGCGCATGGGCTCTCGCTTGCGAAAGATATTGCATACAACATGGGGATTACAGCCCGGCATTTGCTTAACATTTAATTGGATTCATAGTCACTCTTATTTGCTGCATTTTAATTGGCTAGTGCCTGCTGACTTCACTTTCTCTTCTTTTAACTGGAGCATGGATCATGCACATACTGATTGCTTCAGCTTGAATGCCATCCTTTGCTGATCGCGCTGTGATTGAAGCACTACTGTTATTCTTCTTCCCTTTCTCTTGCAATTTGTAGCTGTTAACTATGCCACACGCACTTCAAAGAAGCCTTTTTCTCAACTGAAATGGAAGTTTATTGTGACAGCAGATGTTAGCTGATTTTGTTGTGACAACCGAGGTTATCGGATTCCAAATATATTTTCACTAAGACATGGGTGGGATTGCTTTCTTTATGTGACTAGATTTTTGCCAAATGTCATTTTTTTCTTTCTCATGCATCGAGAGGTTAACTGATTTGCTCAGAATCATTGGGGTGTTTTGCGAGACCTAACAAGCATTCGGAAAGCCAGCAGATCTTGCCTTGAGGACTGTTGGCTCTACCAATATCTTTTGTTCATCCAGTACTGCATGAGCGTGCGTGACTTTGGCAATGATTTGTAGCTATGCTGTGTAGCAGCATAGCTGCTGTGCAGCATGGTTAAAAATAATATTTTAAAATGACTGTCATGCATCTAGTTGCAATGGCTGCGTCATAGCATGCTTTAAAATTAGCATTTGCGCTGCTGCAAGCATGGTTACAGTACATCCCAAAGCCAAAAGTTCTCCTATAATAGGCGATACCTACTGGTTTTGCCAATGCTTGTTAGATTTGGAAGAGTAAAGTAAAATTCCTTCACATTAAGTTTCTTATGGTGATTTCTAAAGTAGCATTGTCCTGCTATCTCCTGGGAAAGCACAATCATCTCTACACAGCTTTCAAAATAAATGACTTTGTAGTGCACTCCAGGGAACACAACTCAACATCACAAAATTGCCTTTTTTATCTAAAAAAAAATAATTTCCATATCAATGACGTATCTGCGGAAAGCACGCGCGTGGAATAGAATTAACCCAGGTTTGCTAGAAATAGTAGCTAGTTGCAGTGCTTAATCTCTAAAAGAAGGAGTGTGGTGCCCGAAGTTCCTCTCAGCAGCCTGCGGCCAGCACTATCAGATGTCGGCACAAAGGCTATGTAGCCTTAAATACACCTCAGGCCTCTTTAATCAACTACCAGACACTCCCTGTCACTTTATCTCACTCTTGCAGGTTCCTGCTTTCTCCCTTTGCAGCACTTGTTCCCCCTCCCTAGATTTTTTCCCCTTTGTGAATTTCCCTTTCTTGCTCTCTGGGAATGTCCAATGAAGAAAAAAAAGTGATAGTCCCCAAAATGAGTGTTGATGAGCTCCAACTGCTACCCCCGGCTCAAATTAAGCCCCGACATTGGTTGATGTCAGTGTGTATTACTGCCAGTTTCAAAACGTTGAGAAAATGTATACATGTGATCAAACAATGTAAATGTACAAAGTGATTTACTTCAACTGTAGTGATTACAATAAATGGGCCCATAAATAAGGTTATAATATGAACCAGGGGATCATAAGTATTTTTATAAAGATAATTCACATAGTGATTTATGCCACAATCATCTGCGTCAATACCAGCTTGCAGGGCCGGCTTTAGGGCGGTGGGGCTGCACTGGGTGAAGACCTGGAGGAGGGCCGCTGACCTCAGGTGGGAGCACTGTGTTTAGCAATAACTTACAATATAAAAGCAGTTGATGGAGACGTCCTTGTGGCTGCAGATTTCAGGCAGCAATAAAAATGTCAAGATAACTCTTCTGATTAATGTTCCTGCTAGAGAGAGATCGGAGTTTTGTCTAGTGCCAGAGGTTTAATATGCCTGATGCAAAGAACAGAACTGTATTTAAAGTGGATAACTGAGTGGATTAGTAAAGCCAGCCTTTACCAGCACTTTAAAACAAATTAAATGTATGTGAGAGAGGGGCCATGGAGAGATGAGGGGCCCTTTTGCGGGTTAGTACTGAGCGAATCTGAGGAGGTGGTCATGGGGGGGGAGGGGGCTAAAAAAGATGTTAACACCAGGCACCACCAGCGCTAAAGCCGACCCTGCCAGCTTGTTTTACAAGGAGAAATCACGAAATTCCTGCAAAAAATGCATGAAGGCGCTGGTGATGACCACCGACAGAGTCTGAAGAGTCGGAAAGAGCCCTTACCTATTCAGCGCAAAGGCATAATGAAACTTCACGTGGTGATGGCTCGCCAAGTCAAATGTCGGAAGCTTTTCCAAAGTCTCCACGAGTTTCACGATGGAGTCGTACTCCTGTTCACACATACAAGGGACACAAACAGAATAATACAGTCATGTAATTAATTATGGCGCAATACATTCATGTTTCTTAAGAGTCAGTGCTTGATTATTAATTCAGAAAGAAGGCAGTTGGAGGCAAGTAGGAGGCGTAATGGAATGCACAAGAACTTGGTAGGACTGAAGCTTCCAAATAAATCCAGCTCTTTATTTTCCTACGCTCTGATATTTGTTTCCACAATAACACAGAGCTGCTTCGACTTCGGCCCTTGCAGATTTTAACATTCAGTCATATTGTAAAGAATATGTTTTAGTAAGATTCCAGTAGAGAATTAGAAGAGAATGGGGCAAGAAACAGTGAGTGCCCAAACCAAAAATGTAATAAGAAATAAGCTTGCAACACTTGAGGCTGTAAAGTTAATACAAAATTAAAAACCACAGGTTATGAAGGGGCTTTTAGGTGTCCCCGAGTACAGGTGAAATAATATAAACCAAGTATAATGTGTCCACAGACCGTGCACTGTGAAGGTTGTGATAAGGGGAACATATCACCCCACCCGCGATAAATTGACAGGAGCGTAGATTTGGCAGTGATATTCGCAAGGGTAGGGGGGGTGGTGGTCTCATATTACCCAACTAAAGAAAAGAAGTATGCTGCAGGGTGTAGAGTTAGATTGTTTCCAGGCGGAACAGGGTCAGTACCGATTTGAGTTATGTGGGATCCTCTTTCTAGAGCGGCACAGTGGGCGAAAATTAATGGGTTGGAATTCTACTCCAAGTGATTCCATTGGTTAGACTAATTGAAAGCATTCATCCCATCACCTTGCGGGTGTTTGATTGCCAGTAGTATGCTTGGAATCTTGAGTGAAGTGCAGCTTTCCAAGCCTACCATTTCCAACATTTGTGAATTCTAAAAAGTAGCACATTTAAAACCATTTAAGGAGTATATCTATGGGTAAAGATTTACTACTTTTTTGGCAAACCCATTACTATCTATATATTAAGATCTCAATAAAAAAATGTATATGTTAAAACCGATTAGTGAAATAAGAATGATGACAAAAATCCACAGACATAGCAGACCCCACTAGGGCTCCCAGATCCAACTACACAACCAAGAAAGAATTTTGACAGGTGTCTCATCCCAAACAACCCAGATGAAGATATGTCCCTGCCCGTCCCATCTGGGCTAGTAGTTTTCCTGAGTAAGTACTCGTGACTACGTTGACGTACAACACAATGGCCTGGAGTCCTTGCCAAGGGACAATGCATTTTAAATGTGTTTTCAATGCCCACACTCTTATTCATTTCTGCTATTAGAACCCTTGATGGTAGAGCGGTCACATTAGTTCATGTGGACAGTGATCCAAGTTTCTTGTTCACGCATTTTACAAGTCATTTTATCAAGCAAATGGTGGCCCCATATACTAAGCCTCAGTCAGAAATGGAGGAGGACTTGCAGACAAAATAATTGAACAAGCCAATCCATTGGCCTGGCTCGACTCTAAGAGTCCATTCATGAGCTTCGCCACAAACACATTTGACATGTATAAAATGCAACAAGCATAATATAAAAATATGACTCAATCTCTTCAAAATCCAAACAAATTGATTTCTTTAATCGTTTCACTTCAGTACATCAGAATATATCACTGCATAGATAAACGTTTATTAAAAGTTCACGTTTTTAGAAACATTCATGGCTCCGCCACCCCCCTCCCCCAACCAAATGGCAATGCCACTAATGAACTAAGAAGCAAGTCAGTAGTCATGCAAACCCTAGAGCTGGCCTACATTCCTATTATAGACGCAGCAATATTAGTCATTAAATTAAACATAAATAGTGTTTGTCAAGCGTACATCCTTAACTCAACTATTTAAAAATGCACACGTATGTGATAAAGAAATAGGAGGCTCTGTGAAATAAACTATTGCCTAGGATCACAAAGTTTGAAGAAGCAGGGAAGCCAGTATAGAATCCAGATTATTATCGGGTTTCACATTTGGAAATTGAGCCTCCAGATGGCTCTTTCCTTCTCTCTCGCTCTCTCTCCTGTTTACATCAAAGGTCTTTTATTCTTGGCTCAGGACGAGAAAACTGACTCAGAGATAACAGACTCAACTCTGGGCCCACAACACAGACTCAACTACCAAGTCAAGAATGCATTTATTTGACAGATTCCCTGTAGCTACGCCCTTGTAAATGGGCCAGTCTCTCACATGCCTCAAACCTACTCTCGAACGAACTTTGCTTTTTGAGGGGACGAGTGGGGAGGCTAAATCAAGCATTACGGAACACTCCGCTATTGGGATGTGTGCATCTTTATGAAACTAGCGGTCACAGAGTAAACAAAGTAATGTTAACCTTAACATCACGTCACTCAGAAAAGTTCTTAAGTCTAAAAGACAAGCTCTAGTCTTAAAAATCTATTGAGCATACATTTATCTGGTTACATACACCATATGAGTCACAGAACCCCTTGTATTGCTTTGCTAGTTGGAACCAACTGGCCAGTTGGTATTTGCTATGGTCAAGTTTTAACTGCATTTCACTACAATGGTTCATCCCCTAGCTCCAATATCACCAAGGCGATCATCTCCAGTAGCACCAATGCATTCACCTTGGGGATACCTTGATTTGATGGCGGCATTCGACATGGTCAACCATAACATGTTGGTAGACCATGTCGAAGCAGCTGGGATCAAGGTATCAGCTCTGCTATGGTTGATCCTTATCAAGTCGCTCACCAGCGGTGCAATCGCTATTATTTGTGGCTAAGAGATGAACAGTCTACTGACAGTTATCCAAGGCTAATTTTTCTCTTCGCAGCTCTTCAAAATGTATGCTCAACACTTTGTTAATGAACTTGCCTTTAAAGGCTGCAAATTCTAAAGGTATGCAAACAATATGTTGGTCTTATTGCGTTTGGATTATCAGCTTTCCTCTCAACTCGACTTTCAAAATGTGATGCCCTATATTTGGAACTGGATGGTCAACAACAGACTGAAAGTGAATGCAGAGAATACCAGGGTTTTTGTCATTTACAACAAACTAGACCTCGGAAAAGATTTGTACAGGCCTTCCGAAATGGATGCCTTGCGCATCCTCTCAGACACAGCAAAATGTCCGAGAGCCGTTTTTTGATAGCAGGTTAATGCTGAAGCCCCAGACATCGTGGCCAATTTCTAAGTGTATTTTTAGGGAAACGTCGTTTACGACGCAACTTTTAGCACGCAGTGCTATTACAACGCAGACTTTAAAACGCATTAAATTACATCGCATTACACTGGGGGGCGCTCTAGGATAGGGAATACTTTTAATTTACTATCCAACACCTTCCCTAGTGTCCACGGGGACTGGTGTTGGAATAGTAAATTAAAATATTCACTATCCAACACCCCTTAGTGTAATGCGTTGTAAAGGAATGCGTTTTAAAACTTGCGTTGTTACAGCATGCGTGCTAAAAGCATGCGTTGTAACAACGTACATCCGTATTTTTATGCTTAGGCATATTAGAAAGCTAGTACCTTTTCATACATCCGAGGCCCCCTTAAACAGCAGTGCAGATGCTGATTGGATCCAAGCTGGATTACTCCTCTCTTAGTACTTCAGCTTACCTTGTTCTTCCTTGCACAAATGGCAGGCTGTCCAAAATGAGTGGTCTGGCTAAACCCCAAAATTCCAAAAAGTCTCATGTAACACCAGCACTGGATGCCGTAGAAGCATAGAATTGAATGTAAAATTATTTTTATCACCTTTGAAATATGTCACGATCTAGGCAAGCACCTTCCCATGCATTAAGCTCTGCCTTTGCCCATCCTCTCTCGTTTCCCAGTCATAGTAAAATGGAAACAGGTCCCACAGCGTTCTTCTGTGTGTGCCACCTCACTGTGGAACTCACTTGGGGCTGAGAGGGACCAGACTTCCTTTAGAAGATCTCTTAACATGGGCCCCTTCACACAAGCATTCTCATGTTAATTGAAAGATCTCTAGTTACTGCCAGAGCCAAGATAACCTTTGGGGTAAGTGTGCTTTTTCTAAGTACGAATAACATTGACAAGGATGCAGCGATTACTTTCTTACTTTTTTCCAATCGCAACCATAGGATGCCTCCAGACCCACCACCCATTAACAATAGGCTGCTGTTAAATATTTTCATTATAATACATGGAAGGCTGTAATTAATGTGAAAAATAGGTGAACGAGCTGAATTGCATCTGCTGTGTCAAAAATTCAATGAGAACTAGCTTTTGAGCTCTTCCGGCCAATTTCCAAGTAATTAACAGTCATAAGCAGAAAGGAGGCAGTTAAGACAGCATGTTCATATTTCAGAGGGCTCTTACACATGGCGCTCCATTGGCAATCTGCTTAGTTATTGGATGATCGCTCATTTAGGGGGTGAAGAAAAGGCATGTGCTTGAATACTGCAACAAAGCTTGAGATCGAGGCTCAGGAGAAAGAGTTAGTGGACTTTACTCAAAAAGGCTTCTGAATGAAGGGTTGTATGCTCTACAAGACACTGCATTTCATAGACTACAGCTCAGTCTTCGATAAAGTAGATTTAGGTGGTTGTACATAAAGCATCAGCAGTTTGATGTAGATGATTCACTTTACTTTTAATTATACTACTCCTTTAACAAACCTGGATTCGGGTAAAGTTAAGAGCAGCAATGGCCAATGTTCTAGGATCAGAACAGCAAGCAGATTTAGACAAAGCTTCATATTTTGATGCCATTGCTTTTTAGGTCAAGGCTTGGCAGCACATGTGCTATCTCTGGAGACATGCTGTATCCCCTCTGTGGGCTTACAGCCCACCCATTGCCTTTTTCTTCGTCCCTTCTATTGTCCTTCTATAATGCTTGCTATCTATTGGTTAATCCTTCCTCTTTGTCCCTCCTGTTTGTGTTTTGCTTCCTCCCACAAAGCACTGCCAAATTTTTGGGATGTTTACGTTTTTGTGTTTATGAGGTTCTTTTTGGGGACACATTTTTTCTTTGTTTTCTGCTTATGGTGGTCTCTATATGCAGTCACCCCTGCCTCGCCACACATCAGTCCTTGTTTTTGTTTGTTAATTCCTCGCAGCAAAAGGGCAGGAAGGAGCTTGGAAGAGAATTTTTAACTCCGTACAGAGCAAATATAAACTTGCACCTCTGTTATTATCGCAAGCGTTTCCCCCATGGACTTTTTTGCACTAAGTGTTTAAACACCGTACTGCATCGATTTTACCACCAAAACTTTTAAAATGATACTAAATGCCTGGTAAATGATCAACATTATTGCAATAGGCAATTACACGCTGGAAAGATCTAGCAACCCGTGGCGCCACACAGATTGTTCTGGATGCATGCATGTATGCTTTGAGGAGAAGGATGGTGCAGATCTGTAACAGGTGAGTGTGGACTGATACATAAGTGGCTAGAGCTTCCAACTTTGGAACTGGAACCTGGTTCGAGCGTCGGAGTCGCCCCAACATCATGTGATTCTGGGCAAATCACTTTGCTCATATAAAGCACTGCACACTTTTCATGTTGATTCTCGCTTCATAAAACTGCAAAAACAAATGTTGATACGGGGGCTTGTCCCTACTATTGTCACCACCGCCACCTCCAAATAACATCCCAGGTCCTTCCAGAGTTGCTGTAGACCGCTCAATCTTTGGTTCTGTTTTTGATCCTACATTATCATTACTACCAATACCGGCTTCAGGAATTTATGAATTTCTATTTTTGAATACACCCAGTCAGATATCGGGTCTGCACTATTTTGAAGGAGTCTCTGTCATTGCCAACAGATTGCATCGCACAGTCAACCAGACAACATGTTTAACTCATTGCCAAAGGTGCCTCTAGAGCACTCAGTGGAGATTGCACAGCAGTAACATGTTTACATTTTGTTGATGCAACTTGTCAGCCTTACGGGAGAAGGCAGGGGCAGGCGTTCCACAGCATGAGAGCACGTCTTTGTTTAAAACACAGACACACAAGTGTGTGATACAGGTTAAAGAAATGATGAGTGTGTCTTCCAAAGGAAATTGCAGTGATTTTTTACTAGGAATAATATCCGTTCTTTCAAGTCGTCATACAGAGGACAAAACTATTTCTGGTTGCAGTAGGATTTCTTTATTATTTTTTGTGAGACATGGACAGCCGACACGTGTTTCGCCCCCTCTTGGCGAATTGTGCCGGGGCTTTCTCAAGGCTATTTTCACATATGTGGCGTATATTGTTAAGGTTTCCAAATTAAGTAGTGTCCAAAATACAGGGAGTTCAGTACTCCAAGAGCAGAAATTCTTCTGTGAGTTTTGCTGCGACGTTTAGTCCCTGCTCTCAGTCCTCTGTCTTTGTGGTGGTTCACGGGTTGAATCCCAGGCTATGAAGTGTGTGATATAGTGCAGGTATGGCATGTAGGCCAGGGGCGGCTCCACCGCTATGGCGTAGGAGACTCGCCTCACTGCCAGCAGAGGCAAATGAAAAATCCAATGATCCTAATGCTGATGATTTTATTTTTCATCCTGTGGATGAGTCTTGGAGGCAGGGCCACAGCATTGCAGCAGGAGGAGGAGGAGGAGGAGGACTGGGGGGCCCTGCTATCAGTGTGCATGACAGTTGGCCGGGCGTCTTAGGATGGTCAAACCGCCATGTGCATCGACGTCTCTCCAACCCAGCTGTGTTGGTGCGTGGAGAGATCAGCAGGCACAGGCACAGGCTCCCAGCCTGAGCCCAGAGGAGAATACCGGCGAGCAGACTTATTTTTTTATTGTTTCAGCCCCTCGTGCTGCCTCACCACATTTCCCTTACAACAGCCGCTACGGATGTAGGCAACCACTAAGGTCTACAGCCATGTCCTGAAATCTTAGTGTGAGGCATAACAAACCCCCTTCCTTACCACAAGCTAGCCAACTTTAGAAGGGGAAGAAACACAGTTATGCAGTTGAGTAAATGCTCCACAACCATAAGTGGCGGACCAGCTTCCCGCTCAGGGGTTTCACACTCGCCCCCAATGCGTAGTGCTTCATACTAACATCGACCCACTAAGCGCTCTAGGTGTAAAAAAACGAAAGTGCTGTTTTTATATTTAAATGCATATTTGAAGTATAGAAGTACATGAATGCAAAGAAAAACCAAGACCTAGACATACAGCATGGGACAAGAGGAAATTGTTTCAGCAGCAGTAATCATGCGAGAGTCAGTGTTCAGATGTCACTCAGGTTATTATAGCTGGGGCGTGAACTTTTGAAGAAGGTAGCACATATTTATCAGTTAGCTACATGGCAACTTTACACAGCTGTCAATTCATTCCCTTGTCATAGGCTGAATGCCAACCCTTGCTCCACTGCAGCTTTAAATCTGCATTTATACCAGTCATGCACACTTTCCCCGTTCTCCAAGCAGGTTGCATTACAGACTACATGGACAACAGCCTGCATTGATCACAAGCCCAGGCTCCCATTCCCTGGTTGAGGGTCCAACCTGGAAACTCAAAACCAATGACAACGCTGTACTGCAGCGTTGTGATTGGTCAGGGGGGCCTAGGTGCTTACCAATCGCAATGCTGCATTGCAACATTGCGATTGGTCAGGGGAGCCTTTGCTGTGCTTCCTGTTCTCCGGACTGGCGAGGGGAGCAGGAGCTGAGACGTGGGACCGACGCAGCAAGGTAAGCGTTGCTTTTAATTTTATTTAAAACATTTTCCGTCCTACTACCTCCCCCCTTGTGCGCCCACCCTGCGAGCTTGCACCCACCTTGCCACCTGTGTATAATGGCTGCCGCCACTGCCTATACGGTGATGTCGAGGTGCAGATTTCTGTGGGGCTCCAGTGGCCACTGGTGGCTCACTCTGTACTGCGCTGGACCGTTGGGGGCTGAACCTGGTCAAGTAGGGGATGTGCGCATTACCCCACCACAATACCTATACATCTTGCCAGTACCTCTTGAGAAGTGGCTGACAGAATACTCTCATTTGGCACAATGGGCAAGAGCAAGCAGCCAAAATCTACACTGGGTGAACCCTCCCGGGGCTGCGCAGGGGCCGCTGTTACTATTTGCCATAGAGCTCAGTCACGTGGAAAAGACACTGGAATCCCACTTCAGCAAAATCAATGTCATCCAGAATGCCATTAAAGTCCTGAAACTACTCTGGAGGCTAAAATTCACTCTGAGGCACTGGATGTCAGCCTCTTCAGAGTGGACCAAACACAGGAAAATAGTGGATAGATTGAATGCTACTGAATTCCTTCTAACGGCGATGCATCCAGCGGTTCAAGAACTACAGGCTAAAGTTAAGGAATTCTCAGACGGGATACTTACCCTCCAACTCTGTGCTGAGGATGCAGAAGGACACTTGAGGCGCAATAAAGTGTGCAATGTGGAGGTGCGAGAGCAAGAGGACCTCAGGACCGACTTATGTACAAAGATCTGGCTATTCCTGTTTGTGTTGCAGAGCAAGACTTCAAAGTTTTTGTTGAATGCGTTTCCAAGTTTCTGGATCACCCTCCCCTACTGGGCACACCCCATGACCGATCGTGGATTGCCTCTTAAATTTCCGCAGCAGGGTCCCTTGGAGACGGATTCATGGAATGGCTTTTTAGTGTGAGGCCATCTGTGGCAAAGCTGCAGAGAATCTACACGGTCTTGAGAACTTGCTGGGGAAAATAGCTGCATGTCAAAGGCGACCCAATTCCATACTCTGCCTCTCTTTCACTATGGTGGCTAGCAGTCACCAGAGTAATCATCATCACATTCGCCAGTTGACCATGGATGGTGGTTGGCATTGAACGTATGGGTGACCAGTATTAAGAGGGCAGGCTGTGCACACAGATATTTACTACAAAACTTAGGCCTTGGCCGGGACAGTATTTGCCACATATTATTCTGAGTGCCAATCGGAGCTGCTGATGAATTTACTTATTTTATTTATAAAGTTGCAGTGCTCCATTGTTTGATGACGCATGGAGATGGACACAAGGCTTTAGCCTCATGTGTTGGCTGCACTATCGAGGTGGTAGATGCCTGAGTACCGCAAATATAATCCCCCCCGGATGGGAGCGTACTCCATGTGCCACTAGTATCGCAGGTCATTGAAGGTGGGTGGGTCCATCATAGTGGGAGGTGTGGGGGAGATGCCATGGCTAGAGTTCGTCACTTGTAGAGGGATCAAGAATGTGTTATGCATTCTACAAGGCTAAGACACAGGGTCAGTAGTTCAATAGTTTTTAGGTCGAGCTTGGGCAGTGCATGTGCTGCAAGGTATGCTGTATTCAGGTAGGGACTTGAAGCTCTGCTCACTCTCCGCTTGTATTTTTCACTGGCTTGTGTCATTGTGCACTGTAAACTGTGGCTGTTCATTGGTTAATAGGCTTAATGGTCCCTCCTTAGTGCTGCCTTGTCTCATTTTGTAACCTCCCATGGCGACACCCCCTGTTACGTGTTGTTACTCTGTAGGCTTTAATTACAGCCTCCGAGCACTATTTTCTCAAATAGCTTTCTCCTGCCAGTTGTTGTAGGCAGAACACGCTCTCTCCTACGCTTTATTTTATAGCTATGCCTTTTATTTATCGGTTTTAAAAACAACTCATACATAAAAGGCATTGTCATTTACAATGCCAAGAGCTGAAACTTGTAAATGTGAGACCTATTGCATTGCAAATGCTTGTTGTTATATACAGTTTGTTTTGAGCTCGTCTCACTTCCCGCTGGGAATGCATGTCACAGATGAGGACAGACGCTCATGGTTTCCTAGCCCAGTTCTAGTAAAACTCACCACGTCGCGACAAAGGTGATGGGGATTTGTTATTTGCTACTTGCGGTTTCCTCTTTGAACTGGTATGGGTTGAATGCCTGCACTCTATATATCTAATCCATAAAGTAAACTACCATAAAGAGCCATTTAAAAAAATAGTGCTATCTCGCGGTCATTTCAGCTACTGCATTGTGCATTGTGTTCTGAGGTGAAAAACAACTGTAGATAAGGTGACTTAAATTAATGAGGTTGTTAGCTAAACAATTGGACAAGAGATTATTCAAGGGATAGAACTGTATCAATGTATAGTTCTCAAGCCATTTACTTTGTACTTTGTAACAAAATCAATTTTTGTGACCTTTTAACTTTTTATGATTGTGAAGAATAAATTAAGAGAAATTACTTAAGAGTCCAATTATTGATAATGTTTATACATTCTATTAAATTGGTTTACAACTGTGATTAACATGTTGTTAGGTTTGTGTTGTCGAACTTTAGATTATACATTGTTATCAATGTAATACATTTTTACCATTTCAATAAAAATGAACATGACAACTATTGCTGTTGCCTTATATTCTGCAGTGGCTTTAAGTGACGTGCTTGGCTTGCATACTGGAAGTGGTGTGCTCAGGCATATTTTCGGTTGATGACCTCACGCACAATGTAATATGCCTAAATAGATCATTGTATTTATTTTTTCCACTTTATTCATAACTAGCAGCCCGTCCTGACGTTGTCCGGGAGCAAAAGGCTGCTTCAGGGCCCCCGCCCACCCCGCAGAAGAGTTGTCTGTGCAAGTCCTGGCCCTGTTCAACGGATTTGGCCCACTTGTGTTATTTTTTTAATTCGTATGTATTGTTTTCCGCGTTTTATGTTGTCCGCAAGATGTGAGGAAAGTGTTGTGTCACCTGTTTAATGTTTTTTTTCTTTTGAAGGCTCTTTCTGTGTGTTCGTTTTTGTATCCCTTCAAAGACGTTTCCCTTTCGTTTTGTCAATTTTGTGGTGAAGTCCTGGCAGTGCTGGAGTGATTATGGGCAGTTGTGTTATTTTCGTTATTCGTATGTCTTATTGTAAGTGTTTTATCTTGTCCGCAAGATGTGAGGAAAGTCTTGTGAATGCGCAGTTGGTTGCGTTTCTCCGTTAAGAAATGTTGGCTTTTTTTGTTCGTGTTTACCCCCCTGTGACGTTGTTGGTCAATGGCCAATGGTTAAAGACTTTTTTTTGGTAAGCCGAAGTCGTGTGTGTTTCTTTAGTGCGTTGTGATTGGTGTAGTATGCGATTAATCCTGCCCCCTGTGTGGAGTCATTTGACACTCCTCGTCGCCCGCCCGGTTTTTAATGCGAAGGCGTCAATGTTGTCTGGGTAACTGCAACGAATGTGTGTATTTCTTATAGCGCGCACCTCTGCTGTTTTTGTATATTGGTGTTACTGCGCTGTATGTGTGAATTTAAATTCATTGAAAGCGCATTTCCGCTGTATGTGTTGGGATTTGCAAATGTTTGTTAGAAATTCATTGAAAGCGCATTTCCGCTATGTCTGCATATTGTGCGTTCTAAATTCAGTGAAAGCGCATTTCCACTCTGTGTGCATATGTAAGTGCGTTGTGAAGTCGCTTGGCCTATGTTTGTTATTTGCACTTGGCACGGCCCTGTAAACACCCACATTTGTTGTTTGAGACGCCCATGACCACGCCCCAAGGGACTACTTTACCACTTTTGGCGTTTTTGCTTTTTTAATGTATATGGTGTACATATCTATAGCCTATGTCCTTCTGCCACATCTCCCCTTTCAAATGGTGTATTGGGTGTAGTGATTGGTGCATTACTTTTTTAGTTTACCTGGCTCAAAGGTTTGTGTTCTCTCTTTATAATAGTAGTATAGATTTGGTGTATAAAGAAAACAGCTACAGACATACAAAAAGTAATCAAAAAGAAGACAACGGCATATGTCCATTGGTGTAGCTTGATCAGTAAGACTGGGTGGGGCGGCGTGAGCTTCAGATATTCCAACAACCACACTGACACAATGTCAAGATGCTAAAATCACCAAATACATTCAACAAAGGAACCTACACTTCATATTGGCACCTCGCCTCAAACCCCTACCATACAAGAAGAAAAACCATAGGTGGTACATATTTCTCTTTTCAAGCAGCCAAACTAAGGAATTCATCACCCCCAAACATAAGATTCATATATTACTATATCTTGAGAAGACTACTCAAGAGTGTCTCCTTCCTACATAACCACCACACTCAAACACCAGCTTACAGCATATCCCCGTGAATGTAAACATTTAGAATTTGATTACATGTATGTATCTATATATGTGTGTTTCTTTGTACAAATATGTATAATAATTTTGGTTTTTAAAATATATAGTGTTTAGGATGGCTTAACAAATGTATATAATACTTATGGTTCAATATATATACATATATTTGATTTGTTGTCTACAGTTAACATGTATATAGGTCACTGCACAGTCTTCATACAAGTTCTTTGATTAGATGTTTATGGGTCTCTGTTTTATTTATCATAATATGTCAATAAAACTATTCTATCTACTAGTGCTTAACTATTTAAATATTGAGGAAAATATCAAATTAAATTTAAATAAAGAAAATATTAGTTACTAAAATACACAAATAAACTAGCTTCAAGTACAATACTTGAAAGTCTGAGTGTTATATCTAAGGTTTGTACCTTACATCTTCCCTGTTTCTCTGCCTCTGATCAGCCAGTATGAATGGTATGGGAAGAATGTTGGTCTGGATGGCGATGTCACTGAAATGTGTGAATTGCTGTGAGGCAGAGTGTCCGTTCAATCCTGGGCTGAGCAGCAGAGAGGCTGCTCCTTGTGGGGCCTTATTTACATCTTTACTGGAAAACCTACTTAACATCAAAGAACAATAAACATATTCATCTTGAACCCCTTCCATGCGGCCGCGATTCCCCTGGTGTGCTGTAAACAGCACGAACAGGGGCGGGCCGTGACGAACCCCAGCCGTCATCAACACACGAGCACCGTAGTGCATGACAGCTGGGGTTCGTCATCAGCATGGAAGGGGTTAACCTAACCACGTCTACTGGAACTCCTTCCTACGATACAAAACTGAGTTTATACAATACAACTCTAAATCTTGATATATTATCTTCCCCTTTTACATTTATATCCGTTCTATGTATTTATGCACCTATATATTTATATATTTATTTATTACTTTACACTTACTGTAAAGGAAAGAAAAACAACTTTGACTCTCTCCAATGCACTACGCCGTCTCACCCTTTACATTTCCCAATACATCCTCTATCTTCACTCTCTGACTCATCCCGAACCTCATTCTACTAGGATTTCCAAAATAACCCTTTAGAGACTGTTCCCTCTGTGGCACACCCAAAACCTCATTATACTACTATGCTCTCCCAAACAACCTTCTCTAAATTCTTCCCTCATGTATCCCTTCTTTGACTCATCGCAAACCTAATTTCACTACTATGATCTCCCTAATCCCTTTCTAGAGAGACTTCCTTCTTCCATCTCTCCTTTTACTTATCCCAAACCTCATCTTACTACTATGATCCCCCAAATAACACTTTCTAGACACTTCCCTCTTCTATCCCTCCATTTTCCTATTAAATCCAACTATCAGACTTGCATGTCGACCCCTCAAATTAACTCATATTTCCCTATACTAAGCAACCACTAATCCTTTTGGGTTTCCGGAGTAGCGTGCTACTCTCCAAAAAGCTTTTTGAGGCCTCGTATGGGGTAGTAAATGCTATATAAATACAATTAAAATTATACGACAAGCAGGGCGCACAAAAGGGGCTTAAGGGTCAGTGGAAAGGCAGAGAAGAATGTGGATTGGATGGAGTACTAAATGAAAGAAAACACATTATTTTGTTAAATAACCAACATTTGTGAAGTATTTCCAAGCAAAGAGAGGGAGAGTGAATGTGTACGTTTTTTGTCTGCGGGTGTAAAAATTCCTGGTGAAATCCAACCGACATCCCACCATACCTAACTGAAAGCACCTGTACACAACTATTTATCACTAAACATATTTATTAGGGGAGTGTAACACTTTAAACACCACCCTCCCCGAAGCCACGCCCCTACATATGCCACAGTACAATGCAGGCAATTCACAGATTAACAAACCTAAAATGCCATGTATGCAAATTATTCAATTTTGAGCGGTACATATCAATAACATTTTAGATGCAAGGGGCTTACTAATCATGGTGTGGAGCACATCTGTGCTGTATTCCATTTAAAATATCTATCCAAACAGTGTATCAAAGAGGGTCAAGGAAGCATCAGATAGGATGAAGCATATCCAATACTTGTCCTAAATTGAATGGGGAGTATGAACTTGCTGAATATCCTCATTTTTCCAATGTTCATGTCTCTAGCACTGCTCTTAAGCATGGCAGTGATGCTGAGGAGTGTGAGGAAGATATAGTCATGCTTGTTGCTACTTACCCTCTTCAGCTGGGTTCAAGGATGATTTGGATGTCAGCCCACTGGTGATGCATGTGGTGCAACTAGTCTTGGGTGGGGGAGGGAAAGGCAGTCAGGTAGGATGTTCAGTTGGGTACAAAGACCAGCTCAACTGGGAATAGGAAGGTCTTTTCAGCACTTCAGAAGGTTAGAAACGTTTCTGATTCTTTTTTTCAGGGAGTTCTATAATGTGGTTGTCTGTAGAGAGAGGGAGGTTCCACTGGTGCTGGTGACAGCAGCGTTGTGATTGGCTTAGTGGAGCCTGTGTGCTTCCTGCTTTTGGGATTCAGGAAGACAAGCGGAGGAGAGACGGCAGAAGTGCAGAGGGAAGAGCTATATATTTTCTTTCCACCAACTTGCTTCGACACCTTTGTTCCGTGCCAGCCGCCACTGCTAATAAGTCATTATACTGGCAGCACAATTACCTGGCTGAAGTCTCAGTTGGTGAACTTACAGTTTGGAAGAACATGATGATATGCTACCTTTTATACGTTGCTTCCTTCCATCAGTGATTCAACAAGACTCTTCCAGTTCGGACCCATTGCATTCTGCTAAGTCCCTACTGGAACAGTACGTGTCATGATGCGTGCCATGTTCCGGGGATGGGATCCACTCACAAGTATTACCTAACTAGGAATCGTATCCATGAACTAGGACGCACGTCTCACAGCAAAGATGACACAGAAGAAGCATCCCTTAGAGTACATGCTCTGGTTCCCCGTAAGGGCAAGAGCCCCATGAAAAATCATTTATCACCTCCAGTATTATCCCTATCCCTGGTATGTTTAATAAACATCTAAACTTCCAGCATCTCCCAAATGACCAAACTGCAAACATTCATTTTGGCTAAGTCGAAATTGCTAAAATTAGTAGAAACAATGATTGATGATACTGGAGAAAAGCATAATAACACTAGCCCGGTGATCATCACTGAATCTGCTGACATGTGCTTTATTAAGAGTCACTTTTTACCCCCATGCTTCGCCCTGGCATTTTCCAGGAGCAGCCTTAGGCATGTGCAAGCTGTGCACCTGCACAGGGCCACCAAACCCCAGGGGCTGCCACACCAATATATATCCTTAATATAATAATCTTTTGAGGATGGATACATATTTGCGTGGTGGGCCCTCGCAGGGATTTGGCGGCCTCAGGCTCTGTTCCACTTCCAAACACCCTTACCCCCTCCCTCTTCACTGGCCTCCGCGCCTGCGTTCCTCCTGGTTCCGGATTGGCTTCTTTTTTTCCCTACCCACTCCCTCACGTCGTGTGTCACAATACCCACTTCCTCCTAAATTTTATCGTTCTGGGACGAATTGGGAAGGGTAGGAGCAGCCGCAGGTACTGGTCATCGAACGCCTTTTCTGGACGTTTTATTAAAACACCTTCCTGAGCTCCGGGGGGGCTCCGCCCCACCCAGACCCCCTCTTCCGGGGCCCTCTACCTACGCTCCCTGCCCAGGGCCGCCATGAGCCTAGAGCCGCCCCTGCATTTTCATAGGTCTGTGCCTATTTTGCCTTCATATATTCTAACTTGTGAAATTAAAAATCAATCAACAGTTGAACTTTTGCTAGTTACCATGAACCTCCCTTAGAGCCTCAGCTGGCAAGTGGGTTGGGAATGGAATTGGCTGGGATTTGCTTTTTTGGTGCTCTTCCCAAAGCTTCTTGTGCTCAGTAACATATTCACAGGTTCACAAGGCTCAGCTTAGCAGTTGCCTAGCAAGTAAGAGTCCATTTCTATTGGCTGTTTGCATTTCAGTGCTTAATTTGTGCCAGTGTTTGCTGGTGCTTTGCACTGGCACCTAATTCCTAACAATAACACTTTTTATGACAGTCTACAAGATGGCGGCAATTCCTGCTATTTTCAGCAGAGCACATCAGATTAGCAATGCACTAAAGAATAGAAATAGCTGTGCATCCACAAACCATTACTACTGGCATGATGCATCACTGGCAGGAGTGGGTGGCCCAGCTGTATTTGCACCATTAGTGATACCATGGGCTCTGGCAATAATCTCTCGAAATGAAGCACTTACTACAACTGATTTGGTAGGCTTGAGCAGGGAGAGCATAATACACATCAAAGATTGATGCGAACAAAATGACTGGTATAACAAAAGAACAATTACCTTGAAGTGGGTGAAAAAACAACATACACACTGAAAGAATCAATAATTAAAAGTTTAATTGACTGCTTTCTGGCAATAAAAACACTGAAAATCAATTGCGGGGTTACCAAGCAGTTTGATAATGTTTGGGGAAACTGAGCCTGTAACCAAACTTGTTAGAGGTAAAAAAATAAAATGTGATCATGGAGAGAGAGAGAAACACTTATCCCTGAAGATTCAAAAAGGCTGAGCGAAAAGCCCACTTTGTGAAAAATTAAAGCGGGTACAGATAAATGCAAAGTGTGATGGGGATGGTTTTGAGGCTCTAAAGTCATTTTCGAGATTGCTGCTTTGGAGTTTGTGCTTGTGTTAATGGAAATTTACGAAAAACTATTGTTACAGAATATGACTCATCTTTGACTCATCCTGCAACATTTAGTTGCTTTGATTCTCTATCAAAGGAAACAAAATATCCTTCAGTTGATGAAAAGGTGAATATCTCATTATCAGCACGCTGTCTCACAAAAACGACCTAGTAGAATGTAAAAATGAGAGGTGGTTGAGCCTCTTGCAGCTCCAGGCAGAGTCCTGTCTCAACTAAAGGTCCTCTTATACAGTAGAGCCCAAAAGGAGCCAAACTTTGATTGGGCGTCTTCCTGCCACCCAAGCTCCAACCTCATGCAAAAGAAAATATTTTAAAAAATCAAGCAGTGACTTTTGATGTCAACAGACTGCCCCAGATAGGAATCAAAAACATGGCTCTTAGATGGATGACATCCTTCCTCTCGGGATGCGCACAGAGGATTCGTCTCCCTCCCTTCACCAAACAGCCCAAGCACACCATCGTCGACATCCCACAAGGCTCATCATCATCAGTCTCACCGTCTTGAACATCTACATAATGCCACTAGCAGACATCGTCAGAGCCCACGGCACCAACATCATATCCTATGCAGATGGCATCCAGCTCATCCTATCACTCACAGCGACCCCAACATGACGGAAACCAACTTCCACAACTGAATGAAGAACGTCTCAGCCTGAATGGAAGACAACTGCATGAAACAACACAGACAAAACTGAAGTACTGGTTTTTACCAGACATTCCTGCCACTGGAACGGCTCCTGGAGGCTATCGGAACTTGGACCGACTCCGAAAGATCATGCCCACAACCTTGGCCTCATCCTAGACAGTGATCTCCATGAAACAATAGGTCAACGCTGTCCCCTCGGTCTGCTTCCACTCGTCCGGATGCTCTGCAGAATCTTCACATGGCTACCCACCTGCACCAGGAAAACAGGGACACAGGCCCTCATCACCAGCCATCTGGACTACGGCAATGGACTCTATGCAGGCACCATCGGTGAACTTATAAGACACCAGATGATCCAGAAGGCAGTAGCTAGACTGATCCTCTACCTGCCCAAAAGGACCCACACCCAGCACCCGAGACCTCCACTGGCTCCCCATACTGAAGAGATGTCATTTCAAGTTCCAGATCCACGTCTTCAAAGCCCTACAGAACTAAAGACCGGCATACATGAACCACAGCCTGAACTTCCGCCACCCACCCAGAAACCTCTGCTCACCTCGCCCTCGCACAGACACTGTGCATCCGCCACTGCCGCACCAGAGTATGATCATCCTCCTACCTCTCTGCAAAAACCTGGAACACCCTTCCCCCCACCTTCAAACAGTTCCCTCTTTGTCTGACTTCAGGTAGGGACTCAAGACCTGGCTTTTCTATGGACACCCACAGCCCAGCGTCTTGATACCCTCACGGGAGATAAGCTGCGCTATAAATACAGTTTGATTGATTGATGTAAAAATATGAGAGAGGAAGATGCACTGATCTAGTGAGAGAATTGCACAATGTGAAACCAGAAAACCCGGGTTCCCCACTTGACCATACTGTGTGATCCAGGGTAAATATTTCATTTCATTGGTCCTCCTTTTTCAAGTCGAAGCCTATCTGGTTGCAAAAAGATTTCTTGGTGACATTCAGAAAGCTTGCCAGGGAATGCATTTAGCCTATCGGTTACCACTGGCTTTCTGGTTTGTTACTCACGTTTGCTTGTTTTCTAATTGCTGGCTTTATTTGTTTTAGGCTGTTCAGCATGTCTTTCTCCCTTCCATGGAGCATAGTCTAACATCACTCCTTGTATTCTTCTACGAGTGCTTGCGGTCTCTAAACAGGCTTTTACATTTTGAACACATTTGCTGTGCATTTAAAGACAGGGGTCATATGGCAGACTCTGTCTTCTGAAGGAGCTTGGTGTTTACTTTTAACTTTACTTTCACTGACGTCAAAGTGACAGGATTTCAATGACAACTTCGCTGGATACTGGAGGTGGAAAGGAAATAAACTGCAAATATTTCAGAAAATATCAGAATTAGGAAAGCACCAATGAAGCACTTTTTTGTAATTCTGAAGTGTGGTAAAAACAAATATTTTAATACGATCAAAACAAATCAATACACTTAGTGATGCCATTTCAACACACATTCCCATTTTTCCGCTGTATAGGTTATCAGTGAAACTGTATGTTCAAATGTAATGGTCATTTCAATAAAAAAAAGGTGTAGTCTAATCGCAGTGCGCTACCACTGCATATTCCACTTTAGGCTACTCCAGTCTACGACACTCCACACCACTCTACTCTATGACACTCCGCTCTACTTCACTCTAGACCACTCTAAAACACTCCACTGTAAGAGACACCTTGCTATTTCACTCTATGACAGTCCACTCTACGCCACCCCATGCTACTCTACTCCACTCTATGATACTCCACTGCACTTGACTCTGTGACCCTCTGTGCCACTCCACTCTATGAAACCCTATGCCCTTTTATGCCAGTCTACACCACTCCACGACACTTTACTCCACAACACTTTACTTCACTCTACACCACTCTAACACTCCACAACACACTACGATGCTCAACGCCCCTCCACTTAACAACACTACTCATTTCTATGCCACTCTACTCTACAACGCTCCACTCCAGAGCCCTCTACACCACATCACTGTACACCACTCCACTCTAGGACACTCTACTCTACGCCACTCTACCCTATGAAACTCTACTCCGATCTACCCCAATCGACTCTAAGATACTTTAATCCACTGTAGGCCATTCCCTCTACGCCACTTTACTCCACTCTATGACACTCCACTCCACTCTATGACACTCCCCTCCACTCTACTCCAATACTACACTTTACACCATGCCACTGTATGCCACTTTGTGCCATTCCATGACATTTTCACACTCCACTCTATGACATTCCACTCTACTGTACTGTATGCCACTACGCTCTATGACACTCTATGCCCCTACACTCTACGACACTCTTCTCCTCTCTATGGCCCTCCACTCTATGACACTTTACTCCATGTCACTCAACACCACTCCATGACACTTTACTCCACTTAATGCCACTCTACAACACTCTTCTCCACACAACTCCCTCTACGCCACTTTACTCCACTCTACCTAGTCCACTCTACGATACATTACTCCGCTCTATGCCACTCTTTGACACTCTACTCCACTCACCGCTCCTCCACTCTACAACCCTTCACTCAACTCCACTTTAGTCCACTCCACTCTACTCCAGTCTATGGCATGCCACATCACTCTCCTCTACGCCACTAACATTTATGCATGCTGAACAGCAGCCGACACTGGTGTATAACATGGCTAAAATACATCGGCAAAGCTTTAGCATAGGCCGGACCTATTGCTTGTATTCATCATCTCTTTAAAACACAGTTTCAAATATGTGAATTCAGGATTGCCCTGAATAAAAACCTCTTACGTTTGATTTAATAAACTATAATGTGGCAAAAAAGTCAATAAGAATCTAGGCCACATATAGGTTGTGCATTACAACTAACTTACCTTTTGGTTCGCTAGTGGCATTGTCATCTTGGTGGTCGGCATAAATGTTTCTAAGTACATTCTTAAAAACATAGCTCTATGCAGTAATATAATCTGGTGTGCTAGCGTGAAAAGTTTGTGTGATAAAGAAATCACTTTTAAAAAGTTTTTAAAAGACTTTTCTATTTTTTCATATTTGTTGTCGATTTACTCACTGAACATTTTCAAGGCTCGGCTCGTGCACGGGCTTGTAGAGCCAAGCCGGAACACTGGCTCTTTTCTCCCTGCTAATTTGTTGGCCTGCCCAGCTCTACAAAAAATATATACTTCCGAAATAAATGCTACAAAAATAAAGTCCTAATATTTGGAGACTGCATAAATAGGAATCACGCAAACATACATACCTACCGAAACATCAACATGCTTTTAATTTAACCCAACTTCAAAGCACTGGTCCCACAATCAAGAGCTGGAAGTAGACTAATAATCAATGTAACTAACATTCCAACTAAAGGTGGCCATTGAATTTGTCTAAATGTGGAACTATTTATTAAGGCAATATTTTTGTACGATCTTTATTTTTGTAATCTATTTTTGAGTCTATATTTCTGAAGATTTTGTTTTATATGTAATCTGCACCCTTTATTTGGTGTCGGAGTCCAGAGTTCACACTTATTTAATTTTATTTATATATGTTTTTGTCTTCAAAATAGGGCAACACAGCTCAATTTAATGCGTCAAAGATTGACGCATCGAATGCCCATGAATGGCAATCGACAATAAGCTTATGGTTCTTAAACAGTATCCTTAAACAATAATGTAAACGGATTTTCAAAAACTGCTGAAGTTTTGTAAAATACTATGACAACATGTTTATTAATTTTTCTTAGCATACCCCAGGTTTGAGTTCTCGGGCTTAAAAATGCATACTTCCTTGCAGCAATATTAATTTATTTTGGGAAATCGAGTAAAAACTAATAGAGAGACTCCAAAATTACTTAATGGCATCTTAAAGAATTTTTAAAGAGTACTGCATTCGACCAAAATGTTTAAAAAAATCAGGACTTTTTCTCTAAGGTTCCACAGGACTGCACCGAATTGGAATTATTGTAACTGCTGAACTAAGTACTATGCAAAACATCTTATATGAATAAAGTATTTTAGAGATGTATGCAAATACCATTTGCTTTTGTTATCAACTGTGTGTTTGCACGTACCTGAATATCTCGGTAGGAGAGAATTAAATTGATGACAATGTCTGCAGATAGTACTTCAATGTTGTCCATACGCTGTCGTATCCGCAACAGCTCATCGGCTAAATCTGTGCCAGTGTAAAGATTCCGTGCTTTTCGAATGTCGTTGAGAATGGCTTCTTGGAAAAATTGGCTAAATTAAGAAAGGAAAAAATAATAAGCACTAATTTAAATTTGTGTTCATCAACAATTAAAACATAGTTTAGTCTTTTAACAATTACCATACCCAAATAAAATGTCTGCGTTGTTTCCAAAATAAATAAAGAAAATATACTCAAGTGAGCACACACTAAATTTGACACGTCCTAAGAAACCACTAGATACTTAACCAGCAATGACAAGGTCAGTGCTCTCTATTGCTGATACAGATCTACAGTGCCATCGAGGTCGTAAAAAGATAGACCCAATATATGACTTTATGGTATATGCATACATTGTGGCCTAGATGCACAAATAACAAGGAAGTGGTCCTCCAACGTGGGTAAAACAAACCCATGCATGCAAACTTTGGAGAAATTGGTTGGCACAGAGGTCCAGAGACACCCTAGCAGCTAAGGGGTTAAGAAGTCAATAAGCCAACGTTATACGAAACAAGCTGTCAAGGAAACAGATTGAAAGGCTAAGTGAAACACTCGAATTATCACCTATGTCAGGTAAATTCTCAGTTGAAAACAATGTGGAACAAGCATTTGCAATGTAATAGGTCTCGCATTTGCAAGAGTTTAAGCTATTGGCCTTGTAAATGACAATGCCTTTTATTTATGTTTTAAAAACCAACACGTAAATAAAAAGCATTGCCATTTACAATGCCAATAGCTCAAACTCACCAACTGAAAGACCTATTGCATTGCAAATGCCTGTTTTTTAAAGCCAACTTTATTAGCATTTTCAGCACACACTTTACAGCGGCTTTGCCAGCTCATGCCAGCCGGACAAGCATCTCAATCCGAATAACACTTCTAATATAATGTCTAATTTCAAGTTGAGCTTTTCATGCGTACTCTTGAAGTAACATGCCCTTAGGATGTTAAAAAACAAATCGGACACAAATATAAACAATATCCAAACTTGCAGTCATCGTGTTCTATATACCTCTTGATGGCGGAAGTGTCCCAGCCACCCTGTGATACATGTATCACCGCTTGGATTGAAGCCCAAAGCATGTATTTGCACTACATTCTCTCAGCCTCTCCATGTCAAAAACCTACAGAAACAGCAACTCCTGTTATATATAGTGCTCAGAAACGATACATGTGCTAGAGAAAAACAAAATTATAATTCTTCTTTTGAAACCACCATTCTTGGACAGCACGTGTATCCCTCGATGCACCTGTCAAGCTTTGAAAACACCTTTATGGCCTTTCTTCAGTGCTTTCCTGTCGCTGCACTCCAGTTACCAACCCCTTGCCTGCGAGGTCCATGCAGTTTGTAAACCTCTCTGCTCCCCGCACGCACTCTGTGAAGTCACTCCGCCCTCCTGCTAGTCTCAGACACGCTGGGCTGACCCTACCCTACTACTCTGGATTTTTTTTGTTTGTTGCAGTTTTAATAGCATGAACTCAACTCTAAGGTATCCGGGCGCTTTACTTTCATGAGCACCAGATGCATTACAGACTGACTGCCTGACACATTCATTTCTAGGCACGGAGAGATTAAGTGGTTTGCACAGGATGCTTGAGCATCCCGCTGAGACTCCGATTGGCCCGCAGCCGGACATTGATTGATTGAGTGCCTCCAGGGTAATTGGGTGGATAGCTACGTGACGATCAGGGTGGTGAGTGGAAGGGGCCTAAGGATGTCAGAGGTTAGTCAAGATGGAAGAAGAGGGCGGGGAGTTTGTGGAACGGAATGAAGGCGTGTGGCACAGCAGCAGGTTCTTAATTGTCTGGAAGTTTCACATTACACAGGATACGATGCATGCTATAGAGCCCCCGGACACATTTTAAACCACAAGTGCCGGTGCTGATTTATGCAGCCAGTACCTGCGTGCACTGTCTGCTATGAACTTGAAAGATTCTTGGAGCAATGCAATTGGAAAGCAAGCATATGTTCATTGGCAAAATTTGCAAAGCATGTTCACCGAAACACCGCGCAGCCCTTTATATATAGAGCAGAGAATTACGGAGGGACTGACTGGCTCCCTTGTGGAGGGTACCCTTCCATGTTGACAAACTGCGGAGGCACTCATGGGAGCTGTGCTGGCACTGGCCCCCGGCGTGACTGGGAGGAAATTGATCCAAGTTATTGGCGGGCCAGCTCGAAGCTCGGTCGGGGCACGAGCAAAAGGAAGCGAACGGCAGCAGCGGACGCTGCGACTGCAGGCTATACTGTAATGAAGCCTGGTGGGAGGCGCCGACTGTCAGCCTATGCCAGTGGGAGGCCCCGAGGCACACTCCAGGCACTGGACACACACATAGGAGATGGGTGCCGGCCTGCAACGTGGGCCTGCTCGTGCGCCAATACTGACCAGGCTGTGCCGGTGCCCCAGCAATAAAACAAATAATCGGTAAGGGCACCTGCTGATACCGCCTCAACGAAGCTGGGGCTGTAGACTGTTGTGCTGGGGCTGAGAGTCCACGAGCGATAACACCCACCGGATGGAGAGGTGGGCCGCTGGGGAGCGCCAGGCCTGGTCGCGATCCCACGTGTGTGCTCTTTTAAACCCTGTCAGTTCAGCAGGTGAGAGCGGGCCGAGTCGGAGAGCGTGGGCTGAAACGCCGGAGGGAGGGAAACATTGGCGTGCACTGGCTCTGGGCGTCTGGTGCGTGTGTGTCTGTTTGTTGTTGAGGGAGACGAGTATGCGTGCACTGACTGGGGGCAGCTGGTGCATGTGTGTTTCTTGCAGCACTTGCTGCATGCAGCTGACTTGCATGGACGGAAGGGGGACAGGAGATGTGCACACCGCGTGTCTGTTCATGCGTGTGCACCAGCTCCAATCTCTAATCGCCCTGCGCGTGGCCATCTCCTGTCCCACTTCCGAGGCAAGTCAGCAACAATAGATCTCGCTGGCAACAGCGCTTCGCACTGCGTCGCCAGGTGCGAGACCTAAAAACTGGGATGAGTACAAAAGGTCGCTGAATTACAACCAAGCTGACAAAGAGGATTGAAGTTGGTCATCATGCATTTCACTTTCAACACTTTGAGCATGGAATGCAACCATGAGGAGTGCATGAACTAGCATCCCAGGAGGACATGTTCAATTGAGTTCAAATCTGTAAAGCAGCATGGTGTTGAAGAGGTACAAGTATATAAACCTAAGGTCTAGAAGAGAGGATCAAACACTAAGCTCTACCCAAATTTAAATCCAAAACTAAGCAACTCTGGTCCTGAAGGTCATCACCGGGGATGGGAAAGTACTGTCAAATGTGGAATTGTTTTTATTCAGAATTTTATAATTAGGAATTTAGATTAGCATGATTATACTTAGACGTTAAACAACAATACTCAAAGGCCCAATATTTTACGACAATGGCATTCATTCATCAAACCGCTTTAACTTATTAACTTAAAGCAAAGACATTTTTGTCACTCTGACCTATTCCGAATTAATTTAGCAAGTGAATGTTGCCATTTCCCGATTGCATTTGGAAATGACACTTCTTTCTTTGCCTTATATTTATGAGAATGAGGCATGATGAACAGATAAATGAACGTGACAACAGTAAAATATGAGGGTCTTTTGACAGTGAGATCCATTATTAAATGCAAATCTGTTTTCTTGGTTAGTGGTGTTTGAGTCCATTATTACAGCAGCATTAACTTTACTGGAAAACCATAATCCTAAAATTCCGAGGTAAGCTCCGGCCTTATACTGTTCTCCAAGTAGCTCACAGAAGAAACCATCTTCTCTTTAGAGATCTTACGTAGGTCATTCCCTAGCACCTTCACGTCTGTTAAATAAGTTACTTATTGGTGTTGGGAGCATCCACTTCCTATTAAAATCCTTTACTCTAATTTGAATAACAGTTCACCATTGATTCCACCATTTCTTAATGGACCCAGAGGAGAACCTATACATAAGGCACTGCATTTAGGAAGGTGCCCATCCATCAAGTTTCCAGTCAGTGTAGGCCTCTCCAAGGAAACGAAAATGCTCTACTCAACTTGGAGATCCCTTTTAAAAGCATTTTAATCAGTGGGAATAACTTTTATATTGAAAACAGGCGTATTTTGAGGAGATGGTAAAAGGATTTATATTGAGGAAGTCAGACTGATAAGATGTGGGTCGAAACATATGGAAGAACTCAGTCAATGCAGTTTGCTTCCACTAAAGCAGAAATACAGCCTTGCCTCTCCTCTGCTACAGCACCACCCTGCTAAACCTTATTGATGTCCCTCATGGCTTTCTATATAGCGCTGGACCTCTTTCACTACAGGTAATTACCGCTTTTTGTCTTGGGTGCATCACAACTCTGCCAAGATTGGAATCTTTTGAAACTCTTAGCGCCTTCGCATTAAATTTTAAACTACCGCTCTAGGCCCGTGGCTCCGGTTTCTGACATTTCAGTTTTAGGTGCCTCACCTCCCAAGCCCGACCCTGCTCGCTCACCCAAGGAAGTCCTAACATCTGATACCCCTGCCGCCCCCCCCCCCCCCTTGTGTGAAGATACTTTTATGTATTATAGCAGGCTTAAGGTCAAAAAGGGGTTACACTTTTGCAGAGCTTTTTTTTTATCATGTCATGTAATTGCCCTACAGGAAACCTGGGACATCACAAATATCTTTTTTGGGATGTTTTTATCTTGTTTTTTAAGTGTGCAACTTCCTCAACAGCGGGAAGAGCGAGGAGGTGTGGGGAAGGGGGTCTTTTATTGGTCTCACTTAATTTAACCTAAAAAGTAGATTGATAGAGTGTCAATCACCACACCTGTTAGCAGCGGAGCTGACATTTAATAATCATTCCATTCTGTTAGTCGTTAATTTGTATAATTCCTCTACCGGAAGCTTGGAGACAGAACACTTAGTAGCCCTGGAGGGCTGCTTGAACATTATGGGGAGGGGAAGCACTCCTACTAGGAGATAATAATCCTGGGTGACTTTAATATTCATTATGTCATCTTAATTGTACTGCTACATTGGACCGAGGGGGGCTCTCATCCTTGGTCACACCTTTTGAGCATTCGCCATCAGACACTCACATAGAGGCGCTTCTCTCAGCCAACAACCTGTACTGCTTAGAGCAAACTGAGGTGACTATGCCGGTTCCCACTTACACAGACAGGGGTTGCCCTAGTACAATTGATTACGTAATGCTGTCATCACCTCTAGCCCAGGCTGTGGAGAAACTGAGCATTTCTTGGAGCAGCCATAGTGATCTTGATCCCTTAATGCTTGAGTTGGGCTATCTGTCTGCTCTACAAGGAGCCGAGGGTTGGAGTATCCCAAACCAGGATAATGGTACCAAAGATCAAGCACGTAGGCTGAAGTGGGAGAAGATGATAACGGAAAGATTCCTGGACAACCTGTATGCCGTAGGCTCCTCAGAGATTTCAGTTTGCATAGACATTAATACACAGGAAAGGGCTGTCCTGGATGTATTTGACAAAATAACTAAACAGATAGCCTCTAGTCTAGAGACAGCTTCTACTAAGTGCAGGAATAAAGGCCCTAAGGCCAAGAGGTGGTTTGATGGTACTTTTACTACAGCCCATTGGAAGTTATTGTTAGCACTCAAGCAAGCCCTGAGAGAGAAGGTCACGGTCAGGAGCTGCAGGAAGGCTTATAGGTCTGCATGCCACAAAGGAAGAAGTGCATCAGGGAACAAGCTTGTGAGGCTCTCGGACAAGCTAGTGTTTTGTCCGACAGCTCAAAGTTTTGGGCTGTAGTAAGTAGTCCCTTCTTTTCTGTTACAGCCAACCATAGAACTGATTGTACTATACCTGCTGAGCGCTGGTTCCAGCACTTCGAAGGCATGTATAGTGGTAACAACTTAGAAGTATTTGTGGCACATGGTTACTCCGGCTTAGCTAGTATCTCACTTCACTTTAGCATAGATGAGATTTACAAAGCTATCAGTTCAACCTCTGGCGGGAAAGCTCCTGGTCCAGATGGTGCCCCCTCAGACCTGTATCAGGCTGGGCAACGTTTTTGGCATGGGTCTTTAATGCGGCCTGTGTGTGGTTTCCCTCCCTCCTGGGACAAGGCCATCATTACTCCCATTTACAAAAATGGCTCAAGGGATGACCCTGCTTATCGACATATCTCGCTTCTGGACTCAGCTGCAAAAACCATGGGGAAAGTGATACTGGACAGTTTAACAGTGTGGCTAGACCATTTTAGTTTTATATCTGACCTACAATACGGTTTTAGGCAAGGCAAAGGGACGCTGGATCCATGTCTCAACCTGCACTTGGTGGTTGGAAAATATACAATTGCCAAGAAGGGCATTCTACGTATGACTTTTATGAACTTGACGTCAGCGTTTGACTGTGTCAATAGAACAAAGCTGTGGCTGACCCTCCGGGATTTGGATCTGGATACGGAATTGGTGGCCTTCTTACATGCCTAACAAGAAAGGTGTCTGGCAGGGTGAATTTTGGCCTCCCTGTTGTTCAAGCCGTATACCAACAAACTAGGAGACATCTTACCATTCGGCTGTTAAGACATCCCAAGAGCTGGATCCAAGATGATCCCATCCCTATTTTACGCAGACGACGCAGTCCTGTTTGCCAGAAACGCGTGGGTCTTCAAAAACTTTTATATGGCTTTAAGGATTTTATGGACTAACTTGACCCAGACACCAATTTCTTAAAATCCCACACTATGTAGATAGACTCTCTGAAGCCTGCCAGTTTTTAGTTTTTTTGCATAGAGGCAGAATTAACAAAAGTGTCAACCTTTCCATATCTGGGGGTGCTGTTCGATGATAGAGGGACTTGGTCTGTGCAAAAAATGCACACAAAGAACGTTCTGGACAGAGAAGCCAGGACAACCTTGGAGTTTCCGAAAAGCTTGGGCTCTAAGCTTAAGAAAAATGCTTAAGAAAAATGCATTTTTACGGCCACGTATGGGTCTGATGTCTGTATTTATAAAGATGTGAGAGAAAATAAATGTAAACTTCTTGCCGCCCCCCACTAACCCGGTGTACATCCTACATGAGGAACTGGGCATGGGGTGCATCACAGACCTAATTGCCATTGCCCATTGCTGCGCTGGTTGAGAATCTGGGCTTGTCCCACCCCTACTTTAAATCAACTGGTCCTCATTGATTGCACTGCCCATGAGGGAGCCCCAGGTATGCCCTGGCTAAATTATATTAGGGAGCAAATGACATGGTTGGGTTCCCCTGATTTGTATGCTAAACCTAGGCCCGGCAGCCATTAGAGACATTAAACAACAGTTTCTGGCCAAAAGGCAGGAAGCTTAGGGAAGGTAACAAGTAAATTAAGCCCACTGTGATAGTCATATATATAGTCATATTTGTTGTTGGTCACTAAGGCTTACCATGGCTTTGTGTTAACCAGATTATGATTGAATCTGGTACCCTGGTTATTAGCCGTCCCCAAAGGCTACACAAAACCTGGAGCACTAAAGCCCTGCTCTTGTGACACTTTTTCTGAGCAGGACACTCTACATTTCATTTTTTTGTGTAATTTCTAGGATTCTTTCCACAAAAAGTTCATACTCCCCCCTGCTCTGAAATTGTCAATTTGTTCAAGTAATACCAGCACTACTATATCTTCAAATGCTTTCTTCTGCTATGGTTTGCTTTGGGGTCACAAGCTTTTTAACAGGGGCCACAAGTCATAGGAAGAGGCTGTTTTTGCAGTAGTCAGGCTGTATATGTAAATGATGTTCTGGGAACTACATGTATCACCCTGTGTCCGTTATGCTAACTCCCTAGCCTATATACTGAGTTAATGCTTTATTACTCATGCACTTTATTTGCCGTATTTTATGTTTATTATAATGCTCAGTGACGGCTTTTTAAAACGTGTTTTTAACTGTATTCGTGTATACGGTTGGTTTCTAGCCTTTTAGACTTGTGTTATTTTTTTTTAACTGCATAAATGGGATCTTTTAATTACTGCATTTTCTATGAAATGTTTGCTTTTATGGCTTTTACTGGCTGAATAAAGTATTTTTTTGACTTGAATACAGCTTTTGGTTTAAACTAGCAGTTCTTTACCTGTGGTCTGGTGACCTCAGGGGAAGGGGGTGCGATGCCTACTCAGCGGAGTATACTACAGCTTAGAAAAGAAAATAATATTAATAAATTAACATAAAATAAAAACATTAAAACTACAGCTTAGAAAAGAAAATAATATTAAGAAATTAACATAAAATAAAAATATTAAATTTTACAACGTTCTGTAAACGTGAAGAAATTTGAAATTGGAGGCTAAATTGTATGTTGTTATCCTCAGATTGATTTCTGAGAGTAGTGAATTGCAAACTTAATAGTTTGGATGACGGACGGCCTTAATTAAATTTAGAAAAGCTACAAGCTTCCATTAAAATTAAATTTTTGGTTTTTATATTTGTGAATTAAATAGGATTTTTCACATTTGTTAGATGAATGCTTGCTTATGTATTTTTTTGCATTGTTTTGTGATTCAAATAATCGAAATTGACTTCCAGTAACGACTCAGTGGGGAACTCTTGATTTCAATAGTGATTCAGCGGATGCCCCCTGATATTAGTAATGATTAAGTGGGGGTCCATACAATGGGGGTCCACACAAGTTAAAAGGTTAAGAACCGCAGCTCTACACGATCTTAGGCACTCGCCTCAATTTTTTTAGGCTTTGGATGACCATTTTATGCGGAGTAAGGTCAAAATTGATACACGTGCCAAACTACAATTATTTTTTTTATTATTTATTTTTTTAACTTGGCTGTGCATGATCATACTTAACTTGTCAACCTGCTTCCAGGGAAGGCTGATTTGTGTCTCTTGAACTAAGCCAAGTTGTAGACTCCGCATTTAAGGTTAATAAAACTAGTCAGTATGCTCCCAAAAAAGCCAGCAGGTTTGGATGGACTTTTATG
Organism: Lissotriton vulgaris; assembly: GCF_964263255.1. Classification (NCBI taxonomy): domain Eukaryota; kingdom Metazoa; phylum Chordata; class Amphibia; order Caudata; family Salamandridae; genus Lissotriton; species Lissotriton vulgaris. The sequence goes on along the minus strand of NC_141694.1, from coordinate 1,279,026,264 downwards.
TGGGCATGCCTAGGCATGAACATTTCCAGGTATAGAACAATGAGGCCCTAGAAAAAGGAAATCTGACACAAATAAAGGAGGCACAACCTATCTTCCAGAGTGGTGGCCGATTTGTTAGTGTTTGCTACCCCAGATAAGTGTAGCTTAACCTCCATAAGGTCTTCTGCACACAAACTGTATTCATTCGTAAAACTAGACGATGGGACGGATTCAAGTGAGCTGTAGTCTGTCACACAAGTTGGATGCTACAAAAGCATTAACTATGTTTTGGCACTTTATGTTAGATGCCTCGTATATGAATTAGTCGTAAAGTGTGTGTGCACTGACCATTAAATTTGACATCCCTAGCCCCATCATCAAAATCTCGACAGGGACATTCCAGAGCGCATTCTTTTCCTCAATGTGTACCCTGAAAAATCTAGACACCAGCTGAGCGCAAGTGTTAAAGTTACAGACATGCTACTCTATATTCAGAATCTGCCACTCACACTGCTATATGCCTCAGGCCATGAGAGTATCAACAGCTTTCTGTCAGCAGGAGAGAAGGGCGAGGAGGATCCACGCCCTATGTAGAGTTTTGCAGCATACTCTGTTACCACAAAGAGACAGATCTAGAAATAACTAATCAAGACAATACTGACGGCAAGGTGAACACAGAGCACTTTCATCATTAGATTCCGTAAGCTAAGTGCTAATCAAATGAGACACATCAACAATCATAAATCAATTTCTCCATCAGTGCTACCGATAATGAAGTGACTTCCATGAGAATCTAGCCATGAAGAGGTCAAGTAATATAGGGCCAGTGCCTTCAAGGACAGTCTAACAAAATGTTTGAGAAGGATACATGTTTCATTTTACAGGCAATTAGGTCTGGCTGGCCGGAGGTATTGTTGTTAGTCATTACTGTACTGATGAAGAAACAAAGCTGCACAGTACCAAAAGTACAAACAACTTTATATCATTTCTCAAAGCGAACCCCATCTTCTGTTGTTCTGCCAAATACAACATCGTGCTTCCTTGGGAATATCTGGACTGAATAGTAAAGGAAATCGAAAAAGCAACACCCGAAACAATGCTAACGTATTCATGAAAAGAAAACTCATAATACAGGCAACAAAGTGCAACTTTGAAATATTATTGTGTATTCTTATTGTAGGATTCAAGATTTTGAATGAAGGATCGAATCTTTATGAAATGCTGCTTCACAAGTCTGCTGCTCTGAACTTTCCCCATAAAATGTGCTTTATTTGAAATTTCCTAAAAACTTTTCCCATACAAACATCATATTGAGACGTTCACATGGTTTATGAATGTGTGGCATATAGAGCTGATCTTTCCATCCATTTATGTTGTGATAAAACATAGAAGCTCACCTCTCTTGTATGTTAAAATATGCAATATAATTATACTTCTAGTTATATAGTATAATTTAGAATACGCATGTAGTGTATACAACTGGAAGATCATGTGTCACACTTGTATAGCCAACGGGGACAAGGTTGATATTTTACATGCAATGGTGACAAATTTACCCTTCTGTAATATAGGGTATGTAGTACATCTAAAATTAAAAAAAAACGTGTTTGGAAATAAAATCATATAAATGTGCTCCTACTAAATATATGTAGAAACCCTATCAATAGCTAGCCCACAGAAGTGGATCAAACAAATGCAAATGACCCCATCATTTTTTTTTGTAAATTTGAAATCAGCAAAAGGAAGAGGAAATCATTATTTTCAATGTAACCTACACTTTATAATGATCAGTATCCAGCACCAGGTAATCATCAAGCAGCACATAAACCAAAGGTGAGTATGTATGCATGTAATTATGCAAGAAATTCTGCAGTTATAGTTACCCGAGCTAACTATAACTTACCCCCCGCAATGCACTGCTTATGACTGCACACATTACATCACTCATGACATGATCAGGGACATCACTGATGATATCTCCACCCAGTCCCCTCCCCTTTCGATTACCTACCTTTTAAGGCCGGTACGAGGGGGTTAGGGTCCCCAGTGCTGCAATCAGACCTGGGAGGGGGCTGCACTGCCACCCTCTCCTGTGAAATGCAGAGGGCAGAAAAAAAGGGCAAAAAAGGCTCAACAGCGGGCAGAAGAAAAGCAGAAAAGGCTCAACAGAGGGCAGAAAAACGAGCAGTAAAGGCAAGAGAGAGCAGAAGAGGGCAAAGCAGGGAGCAGAAATCTGAGCATAAAATGCATAACAGAGGGCAGAAAAACTAGCAGACTCATGCATCCACTCACAGACACTCATGCACCCTCTCAAAGACCCACTCAGAGACTTACACCCACTTACACACCCATTCACAGACCCATTCAAAGACATGCACCCACTCACCAACCCACTCATGCACCCATTCATAGTCCCTCTCAGACACTCATGCACCCACTCACAGTACAACTAAGAGTCTCATGCACTCTCACAGACCCAATCAAAGACTCATGCACCCACTCAAAGACTCACAGACCCAGTTGGAGACTCCTGCACCCACTCGCAGACCCAGTCAGAAACTCATGCACTCACAGACCCATTCAGAGAATCATACACTCACAGACCCATTTAGAGACGCACACACTCACAGACCCATGTACTCACTCACAGACACACACCCCCTTACAGACACAGTCAGACACTCAGTCACAGACTGACACACACCTGTGGAGGCACATGCAAACCTACTCAGACACTGACACCCACAACAAGACCCACTAAGACACTGATGCACCCACTCACACCCAGGGAGACACTTATGGAGCCACTCCCAGACCCATTCAGACACCCACTCACAGACCTACTGAGAGACTCATGCACTCACTCACACACTCTGTGAAAGATTACTGGTTACAGTTAGGAAATACATTTTTTTTAAACCTTAGGAATTCACTTAAAAAAAACAAAGGTTGGGGCGTGGCCAGCAACATGGCGCTGTAAGCCGCACTTGCTAGGAGCTCCGTAAAACCTTCTTTGATCTGGCGACATTACGTGAACCCAACAGCCTCTGAATGCTCTGAAAGGGTGGCGGAGAGTGGGCAGACCCATAGTGACTGCCAGGTGTGGCCCCCGGAGGCGAATTGGTCCAGAACGCGGGTGCAACGACTGGCGCCGGACTCAAGATGGCGGCGCCCACTGCGGCCTAGATCGGCACTGTGAACAGGAGCGCCCGGGACACTGTAGGGGTAAGGAAGTGCCCCAGCCCCAAAGACAGGAGGGAAGGAGCCCAGGAGACTCCGGGAACGCACTGTGGTAAGTCACGGAGCAAGTCCTAAATCGGCCGCACAGCAGGGACGCGGACACCACTCCCCGGCGCCCGACATCAGAGAGGACTGCTTACTGGGTTAGAGGCGCAGAGTGGGGAGTGGCGTAGGAATCAGACCGCCGGCCCGTGGGCAGCTAAGAGGGAAGCAGTGGGTCTCTAGTGGGACAGAGAGGCGGGGGAAGGCTACGGACGGGTCCCGGAAGGTGCCCCCCCCACCGCAAAGTGCCAGCAAGAGGAGAAGGGGGCCAAAACACGAGGGGGCGAATGAGAGATTCGGCGGAGGCCGCGACAAGAGGACCGCTAGCCCAACAATTAACCGACTGCTTTTCTGGTGAGCGAGGGGCAGGCCTGGAGTTTGGGGCCACCTCCCTGGAGCTGACTGCAGGAGTCGCGCCGTTTCACGTGAATGGAGTAGGCCCGTGAGGACCAGAGTTCGACGCATTGCACGTGGAACTATATTAGCCTGACTGCAACAACACCTGCCTGAGGGAGAGCGGCTCCCCCGGTGAAACGGGCTCGGAGGCAAGGGGCAGACGGGGGAGCACCTTCCCCCTAATTGCTTGGAAGAGCTCTACTGACGGATCGGATGCAATGTATTGTGTGCTCAGGACGCAGTAAGAAGCCAGAGACCGAGGAAAGCACACAATCTGGGGGTAGTGCTAGCCGCCCGGAGCTGCGCAGGAAAGCTGATAGAGGCGACCTGCTGGACAGTGTAAGGAGATCCCGTGGGGGCGACGCGGTGGAGGGCCAAAGAAGTGATCGGACCATCGAAAAGAATATAGACCCTACACTCTCTCCTCACAGGCTGCGGGACGTACAGGAATGGGCAAGAAAGACGCGGCCGTTAAGGCCCAGAAACAAGGCACCATTGATAAATTTGCGACTGCGCCGTCGTCCAAAGCTAGGGATGAAGCCGGAGCGAGCTCAGACACGGCCCTCCTGATCGGAGCGATCCAGGCGTCCAGGGAAGACATCCAGGCCTCACGGGCTGCCCTGGAGGTGAAAATTGGTGAAGTGGGAGTAGAGGTCAACTTACTGCGACAGGACTTCCGAAAACTCACAGAGAGAGTTACCACGGCCGAAAGAAGGATCGGCGAAGCGGAAGACGAAATCCATGCCCTGCAGAAAGATGTTAAAGACCTGATGGCCTCACATAAGCAACTCAAACGGAAAGTCGATAACGCGGAAAATAGGGCGAGACGCAACAACCTCCGCTTTGTGGGATTTAGAGAAGGAATCGAAGGGATTAATGTGGCGGAGTTTCTGCGCTCATGGCTGGTCGAACTCCTGCCCATGCGTCATTTTCCAACTGCTTTATCATTGAAAGAGCGCACAGAGCACTCATGGCCAAACCACTGGCGGGAGGAAGGCCTCGGCCGATAATAGCAAGGTTCCTTAACTTCGCCGCCAGGGACACGATATTGCGAGAAGCCAGGAAGAAAGGCGAGATACAAATCGAGAACTCTCAGATAATGATCTTTCCGGACTATAGTCAGGAGGTGCAGAGGATGAGACAATCCTTTGATACGCTGAAGGCCAAACTTAGAGACTTGAAGATACAGTACATGCTCCTCTTCCCTGCCAAGCTAAAAGTAATATACAAGGACAAGACACACTTCTTCACTCACCCAGAATACGCCTGGCAGTGGTTTGAGGAACGTCCACATACGCGGAGGCGAGAGGAGGACTGGCGGAACACGGAGTCGGAAGGCCCCTCTAATGGTACCCTTTGGGAGATGGTGAAACCACAACGCAGGCGCAGAATGAGGGGCACGAGGACGCCGCATACGACACCTTACCCATCACAACATGGGACCCCCAGGGGGACCCAGGACTCTGCAAATTCACGCCTGAACACTCAGGCTGGCTCCAGATTCTGGGCTCTGGCGCCCGAGGAGCGCACGGTGGGAGAGGACGACGCGGGAAAGGCTACGTCAGGGAGCGAGGAGGATGAGGAACAGTCACTTCATCCGTTGGTGGCGGCAATTAATGAACTGGAAAAAGACCACGATACGAACAGCACCCCTGGGCAGGGCGAATGCGTAGACTTTGTCACCTAAGCGAGAAGGCGACTGGGTGGAAGAGATATCGGTTGGACTGATCGGAGACACGCAAGTGGCTTACACGCCTCCTAATTGTTATTTTCCTATATAGAACTCGGTTATCATTGTACCTAATCGCTTTGGTTGAAAGAACTATCACATAGAACGGTGGGTGCAGTGGGAGATCATCCTTATTGATTTTTTTCAGTAAATATAGATCTATATATATATATATCACATTTTTTTAAACTGAAAACTGCTTCTAAAAACACACATTAAAAATCACATTATTTTCCACAACTCGAGTACCCAATGAAGTCTTACCTTGAAGTAGCCTGTGCCTCCCTTATAATCTGAGTGAAGCGATCTGAGAGAGGTAAGCAGATCGGTCCCAGAAGTAACTCAAAGCTAGGCTGCATTAGCTCTGTCAATCCCTTCATAAAGCTGCTGTCACAACAGTACACCTTGTTGTGCGGCGTAATCATGTAAGGCACGAAGCTATAATTTCCAGTGCACATCTGTGGGCATGTGAGAAGATGTATTGTGTTACATTTTTTTTTTTTTTTACTGAGCACACATTACAAACAGATGACAACTGGATAATGCAACGTAAATTTACATCAGTAGCGTAGCAAGGGTGCAAAATGCAAGTATGGCAATGTAACCTCTGCTATCCTGGTTTGGTATTAAGATCAGTCACTAATTGTGAGTGCAATGGGTCTATCACACGCCTGTGTTTTGTACTACTCCACCAGCACAGCTTTACATTAAACACATTTTTTGTTAATCAGACTTTTTCAAAGATTAATTCATCAATATCGCGTAAACAGCCTCATTGAATAGTATGCCAGCCATAGTAGACCGGGCCCTAGGTTTGCAAATATGCCCGGCCCTGGCAGCAGCTCACTCATTTTCAGTTTTGACTAGAGAAAACAGCTATCTGTAAAACCCATAGTTACACATTCTTTAAAATGAACAGATAAGTATTTTGCACTTGTCTCATATTAGTGACTACTGTATCATTCAGCCTCCTATGAAGTGCTTGCCCTGGAGCTGCCACCTCACTCCAGGTCATTAGGGAGACGTCTCCAGCCCAGAACTTTTCACCTACAAATCTTTATCAGGTGTGTTAGACTAATTAGTTCAATGGGAGCAAAGGAAGGTTAATACATTCAAATTGCAGTAGGCGATCACACGAAAGTTCAAGACTTGCAACAGTGCCCATCACAATCTAATAGGAAGGGGTCACCCCATTGCCTTCCAATGTTCAATTAACTATTTTGCATCTTGAAAGTACACTGAATCAGCACACAGACTCTTTAATGAACAGATGCATTTTATACAGAAAGCATTTTTATGTTCTCTTAATGTTGTAGTCAGAACCCAAAATAGAAGCTAGACCTATTTGCCATGCCTGTGCTTGTTTGGATACTTGGCAACCACTAAACCAGGGCGAGGTTCAATCAAGCTCCTCTGTGATGCTTTCTTTTAAAAAGAAAAACCCAAGCAGAATCCGGCTAAGTGATGAAGAACTGCTACAACAGCAGTTTGGGCACACAAAAAATCCAAAATGTGTGTTTTTTCCTTCAAATAACATTTTGGTTCAAAATAAATACAGAGAAAATATGTTTCCTGGGTCCAATGTTGAGATCTAACCTGTTGAGGGTTTGTAATCAGAGAGACAGCAACATGAAGAGGATGTAGACTTAGGGCTAGAGCAGTCGCCCTCGAAGCTGGGAAACCTGGTTCGAATCTCGGCAACGACGCTCAACATCCTGTGGTTCTGGGCAAATCACTTAATCTGCCCGTGCCTAACAAAAATGAATGTTTAGAAAAACAACAGTGGTCCCAAGCACAAGAAAATAGTGGCACAAAATAAATATAGACACAATGGCACTATATTAAGTAGTGACTTGTCCAGCCAGACAGAGGTCCAATTCTTACTTTAGAAAAGAATATTCTGATTGAATGAGCCCTTCTGTAACTAAACTGGGACTATGTAATTCGCTCTGATACCAGATGTCTCGGGTCTAGTTCGCGCTATATAAAACTCTAAATAATATGAAACCTTCCGTCATATAAATTAATGTTAATGCATGCGGACTTCTTCAGAAATAGTTTAGAAAATATTAGTATATGATAACTGCTTGGCATGGATGAAATCAGGGCACTTCACCTACACGATCTATATGTACCTATGACAGCATTTGAAGATTTGTAATGTTTCAGGGGACATTTAACCAGGGGTTTAGGTTTCCTTCTGAATACAAATATCTGTGATTGTATGCATTAACTTGGAGTACGTGCTAGTGGAAAGCAGGGCTGAGGAACTAGAATATCAGGCTGATGCGGACTAGAAACTGAGTGTGACAGATAGAAGTTAAGTGGGAGAAGCTAAGGTTTCAGCTCGCTCCCACGAGTGTTCGAAGCAAAGAGCTGTGTTGCTTCGGTTTTCCTGAGGATGTCTTTGATAAAAAGCACTCAAGGTAGGTCTCAAACTTTCCGAATGATTCCAGTGGACAGTGCTGAAGTTGAGCCAGTGGCTGCAGGTGGGGCCCACCGGCACACATTTTTGGGGACCAGCACTTATTATTTCGAATCAAATTTTTACCTGGAGCAAGACTATGAAAAACACACAAGGGTGAAAGAAAGAGAAGATCATCATAAAACACATAACAAAAGGGAAAAAGCAGTAGCCTGCAAGAGTGAGATAAAGGGCAGGGGGAAGTCTGGTGGTGGATTAAAGAGGCATTAAATGGAATCAAGACTGTGCAGCCTTGGTGTTTGGACACCAACCCACAGTAGTGCAGGCCACGGGCTTCTGAGGATAACTTTGGGCCCAGCACTTAAGTCAAGTACTTACCTCATAGTAAGGCTGTGAGTGGAGAGGTGGATCCTGAGGTTAATAGAGTCTAGGTGAATCATTAGGATCTTGCAGAAAGGACTGTGACTTTGAGAAGGAGTCTGCACATATAAATGAGTAAATGAGTGCATGATTGAAACAGGTTGTGGCTGTAATTAGATCAGCTGTGTTTAAAGCACCACTAAAAACGGGGTGACTAAAGATGCTAATCCAAGAAGAATAGTAAAAGGCAGCAATTGTTGCTTTCTGATAGCAATAGCTTGTGTAAACCTTGAACTGGCGTTAATGGCAAATAGTTTGAAGGTCTGTCCTAAATTTTATTTTATTTATAAAGTTTTATATAGCGCAAACTTGACCCAAGAGGGTATCAGAGCGCTTTACATTTAGGATTGCTGCGTTAGAAGTTACATCAGTTACAAGATCATAGTAAGGTACAGTACACATAAACAATGTTGCAAGAATTCGTAGAAGGGAGGGGAGGAAGGAGTAATAACAGGGAGACTAAGGCGGAACTCTGCCCAATGTACCGCTGGGTAGGTGTCTGTCAAGGGGGAAACCATGGCCAATCTCCTCATTAGCGGTCTAGCAGCTCCACCAGGCATCAGCCATGTTGCTCAGGTCTCAGTGCTCAGGAAAACCAGTTTTGAATGTATTTGATTTAAGAAGTTTATATAGCGCTGGCTAGACCCGGAGGTATCAGAGCGCTTAACAAGAGGATTGTTGCAATATAATGTACATCTAAAAAGGTTTATATAGCGCTGGCTAGACCCGGAGGTATCAGAGAGCTAAACCAGAGGAACATTACATTACAAGTTACATCTGTTACAATAGCGTAGTACGGTACAGCAAACAAACAACGAGGTTGAGAGAATTTGTGGGACAGGAGGGGAGGAAGGAGCCATGGCAGGGAGACGAGGAAGAACTGTGTCTAATGTTCGGCTGGGTAGGTGACGGTCGAGAGGGAAACCAGGGCCAATCTGCTCATTAGCAGTCTAGCAGCTCCACCGGGCATCAGCCATGTTGCTCAGGTCTCAACGTTAGGGAAAAACCATTTTGAATAGCTACATAGGCTACAGTAACAGTGTCAAGTAGTGAAAGAGCATGTCCCCACTAGAGGATAGAGGTAAAAAAGGAGGTGGAGGGGTGGGAGTACAAACAAACCAGAGAAGGAGCTGTGGCTGCCAATTCGGTCGATGGGGGATGTGATCAATGTCTGGTCGGAGTCCGGTGGTAGGGATAACTGTGGCAGCCATCTTAGGGTCAGGCAAGGGATTGCTATTGCAGCATCCAAGATCAAAACTGCTTCCCTGGTTTCTCAGGTTGCCCACCATTCTCAGGCTCTTCGGCTGCTGCTTTGTGCTGCCACCATTAGGTCCTACCCTATCATCATCAATCATCATCATTATTCATCATCATCATACTTCAATCTTCAGTAACTCAATATTGGGATAAAAAATGCAACGCTGAATATAAAACACAAAAAACTAAAGTAAGAAAATGGGAAGACCTATGTCATTTCTCAGCTTTATATGAAGAATGTTGACTGATGCCAAAAGAATTATCCCCAGGTTAAGACTTCTTGCTTTCCTGAGTTCATAGTTTTCTTGTGGAGGTTAATAAAATAGAATTTAGAGTGAGAATTCAGAAGAACAATTATATCCCTGTCCGTCACTGTATATTTAATACTTTATTCTTTTATAACACAAAGTGGACTCAGTATATCGATTATGAGCATGTTCGCTCTAAAAGAGTTTTCTCCAATGGGTGATAGCAATGGCTCACTGGCGAAGCCCCAGTGAGCTGAGAGCGCGAGACCTCTTGACGTCACACAGGTACATGCAATATGCAGTTTACATGCCTAAGTGAAAAATTGCAAACTGGAATCACTCACAGATGACAGAGGATTGGGGTCTCACCAAACTGACAATGTGAGGACAGGTGGTTGCTGCGACTTTTGAATGCCTTTCACGAAGAGTAAAATGGCACATTTACTTTACATGCACGTGTGTAAAAATGTCTTAACAAGGGGGTACATTTTTTCATCCATAGAAAATCCGTCCATGGTCGGGATTTCGTGCCTATTTCCACCCTGGAAAATATTGTCTTGACAAGAACAAATTTCGAATAATTTCTGAAGTGGGTTGAGATAAAGTTTGTGAATAACCAAAAATAAGTACCTTCAGGGATGTGCACAACCTTTCAGGACATTTCAATGATAGAACCCCACTCCCCCTCCCCCCCACATTCCACCCATGGAAAAAGACTTGCTCATATGGAAAATCTTTGTATCAATAAAGTTTTTTTAAAGTGTAAGTCCACCTTTCTGGAAGAATGATATTTGAGAATATAAATAGCTATAGGAATCGAACTCTTAAGGCAATCCCAGTAAAATTCAAGAAGTTTATCATAATATGAGGAACAGTGGTCCCTGTGGTAAACAAACAAAAAAAAGAAAATAATTCTTTACTTTTTCACATACTCTTTATATTATGCAAAAATATAAATACAAAATAATCCAATAAATGAAATGTGCAGTGGCTCTTGATGCTCAATCAGTGATACATTGGTGCATTATATACATGTATCTCCGTTTATGGGCACTGTCTGAATACACAGCTGTAAGAAAATCAACATAGGTCTAGTGTCAAATGTCGATCACGTTTCGATCCCATCACAATTAAGGGATCATCATCAGGACTGAGGATAGGGATAGCACAAGACAGAGCAGTTCTCCCACCACGGTTGGGAAAACGATTGGGGAGCTGAACAACCAGAAGAGCAGTGGTGTGTCCCAAAATGGACTGTCAGTTATGAGGAAGCACGTATTAACAAACAGTCTCCAGCATAAAGAATGCAGCGTTTCCAAAATTAGATTAGCCGTCAGAGCAGAAGGCTCAGGACTTATAAATTTGTGTACGGTGAATTTCCACAATAGGGTATGCCAAACTGCTTCAAGTCAGAGAAATGTGTTCAGCGAAGACAGGGTTTTTATTGTTCACCATAGGGACCACTGTTTCTAATATTATACCTAAGGCACTCCCAGACATCTCCCTAGAACCAGAAAATATATTAAAATACTACCTGAGCAACTATTTGTGCAGCTGTCCCAAAGCCTACCTAAGAGTGGAAAACAACCAACCGCAGTGTTGGGCTGAAAATAAACACTTGCTCACAACACTGACAGGAAAACCGAGAAAAGATAAATACGGTATGAAGGTAACTGTTCGAGCTTGAACAAACTCTTCAGCTGGAAGCCCCATAGCAATGTGGCAGTTTAGACCTCTGCAAAACCAGCCTGTCCCACAGACAAAACACGGGCATTTTGCAGCTTTTTAGTCATCTCCGTGGATTCTAGCTCAAGGCTTGACATCAATGACAATGTTAACAGGAATAATGAGCACAAAGAACTTGAACATTTATTGAACAGAGTATCAGTTAACTTGTCCAAAATGTGATCCCTCAAGAAATTTTTTTCCAGGTCTACATAAAGGATAAGAGGCGTGCACAAAAAGGAAAGTGATGTACAAAAATAATCACAAAAGTGCAACAAAAATGTTAGCAATTAGAGGTTCTGCTTAACAGTGGCACCTGTGATGACAGCATTGCAAGGAAAATATTACTGTACTAAAAAGGGAACTGAAATAATAATGTGGGAAAGAACAAACTGCAGAAAGGAAACGCATCAAAACGGAATGCACCATCTAGATGCAAGGAAGCAGTTATTGGTCCCAACGGACTTGCACGAAGCTACTTCTTAGTAAATCCAAGATCTAGAACAAATATTTGATCGGCAATACAGTATTAAAAGATTGGGGCACTGAAAGAATTTTTGAAAAACATTCATCTCACAAACTTCTCAAGTTGCCGATCCAAAAAGACCTTGTAGAAAAATCATTATTTACGTCCCCAAGACTAAAGATTCTTCCACACCGCTAAATGTTCTAAATGTTAGTTAGAGTTCATTCTCTCTCAGCAGTCCAGACTTTGAGGACTCAATAGCGCGTCCCTCTGAGGTACTTGTCTTGAGGTTAAGTGACCTGTGTAGTTTGTCAAATAAAGTACATTGGAGCCAACATCACGTTCACACTCACTTTCCTCCAAAATAATATTCTGTATGAATTTATTTATGAAAGAAGCGTTTCAGTCAGAAAGGGGGCACAACGTGATAAAGTGGCAACAACAAAACCAGGGCAACTGAATAGTGACAAAGCTGAGTGGTGAAAATGTTTTTTGAAGAACTGACAACAGAGTATGAGTACAGTGCGTATAATTTTAAAGGTATATTTGAAATATGTAATACTTGTTGGAATCCCTTAGAGGGGCAGGTAGTTGGGCAGGTAGTTCGAAGGATCTCAAAGTGGACGTGGTCCTGTGTCACTAGGGGACTGAGAGGTGATTTAGGATAAGGGAGTGAAATGTTCATGTTCTGGTTAGCAAAGTCAATAAATTCTTCAGAAAGGGAGAATAGATACCATGGAAAACCGTTTCTCACAACTAAAGTATTTAGTTGGCATTTGGCAAAGGGGAAGGGCCTGGGAATCCAGCTGTTGTACAGAAATTGAGTCATGTTTAGAGCTAACCGCAATAAGCAACTTTACTCTAACCCACACCTACAGCATTCTCACTGATCTAGGTCATCTTGATAACTTAGATTAGGACACCAAACTCTGGATCTCAGAGAGTCTCACCATAACCAAACCAGCATTGGCAAAGCCAAAAGGTTTCGCCTATGCAAATTCTTTTGGCTTTGTCAATGTTTTTTTACATGTTGCACAGCAGTTGAGCTGCTATGAAACATGGCTTAAAGTAGGAAAAAAGTACTATGACGAATGCTGGCCGCATCATAGCGCTTTTTTTTTCACCGTACATCATGTTGCACAGCAGCTCAACTGCTGCGCAATATGTAAAATAAAATTGACAAAGCCAATATATTTTGCATAGGAGAAACCTATTAGCCTTGCCAATGCATGTTGCTGTTGTTATTCTTCAGTGCCGGGGTGCCCTTGCTCCTGCTGTCAGGGACCATTACCCTGGCATACTTGTAGTTTTTAATGTTGGGATGAGCTGCCAGTGTTTCAATGCCTCTACCTCACAGTGCATCACACCTGGGTTCAGCCGGCTCTTAGGTGGCTCTGCCGACCTTGGCCTAGGAGGGGTTAGTTTAAAAGTAACAAAAGTCCCGGAGAGGAGCAGGACACAAAGTCCCTCTCTCTGGTCAAGTCTGAGAGACTGAGATCAGAGTTTAAAACATAACATTACACATGTATTAGTAAGCGCACTTACCATGGGTCTCAAGGCGCTGAATAACAGATGTTTATTGTTACCCAACTCAATGGTACTCATTTTATCGACCTCAGATGGATGAAAGGCTGCATGGGCCCACTGGGATTTGAACCTGTGACCATGAGGTCGAACACATGCCCCTGCAGTGGATGCATTAGTCCACTAAGCCACCAGACCCTGCCTAAAGTCTCTGGCACGGGAGAAAACAGCCACAAAAGTTGTGTAGAGAAAGATGAGCGTCTTGGGTGTGTGGGTCTGTAGCCTCCTTCCAGGATGGTAGGAGAATGAATGAAAGTGGAGTGGAGCGGAGTAGCTGGGAGCGCTCCTATTCCTGCACAAAGCCTGCCCACCACCGCTCTCTGGGATCAACTAAGTCCGCTAGCGTAAAGTGCTATGGGAGCCAGCCAAGGGTAAGTAATGGGCTGGCTCTAAGCCCCTTTAAAGATTTTTTTTAATATATGATTTCACAAGCACTGTGCAGGTGAAACCTAAATGGAAAACAAAGCAGTCATAAAATATACAGTTGTTATTTTGAATTTCTATAGAACAAAATCTGCTATTACAATGAGATCATAGCACCTTTAACAGTACACAGCTAACCCTTTCAAATGCTTCCAAGATTTACATCAGAGATTAACACACAATACGTAAACTATTACATTAAGCATGGCAGCAGAGCCCCATGTAACAAGGAGGGAGACGTGAAAGGAAAAAAACCTACATTGAGGAGATTCATAGTAGAGAACAGAGACAAAGAAGGCTAACAAGCATGTGCAGTGCAATCGGTCTCGCCTTTGGGACCTTATATGTATTTAGCTATATAGCATATTAGCCTGGGTGCTGAAACAGCAACTGTTCTTTAACATTAAGGGAAAGTAAGCACCAGACTGCGTGACACGCCAGGTATGAGAACACATGGAGAGAACTATAGCCTTTCAGCGGGAAATGGTATAGTCCAAAGCTCTGTTTTTAATATAAAATCAGGGCCTTTGGAGATCATATCACTGAAAATAGAAGATTTAAAAAAATATTGTCTACAGATTCTCGTGGAAGACTATTTCTATGGACTGGAATCTAGAGATTGCAAAGTGATTCTGGTAGTTTACTAACCTCTGCTGGTCGTTTTCTATCAAGAAAGTTAAATAGAGGCATTTGTCAGAAAAAGAAAAAAAAGAAAGTCCCTCTGCAGAAAGCAATTCTGGAATTTTACTGATTTCTGCTGGTCTTTTTTTCTATCAAGACAGGTAGAGGCAGTTGAACAGAAAAAAAGTCCCTAAGCTGAAGCAGACCAGTCCTAGGGCTGATCTCGAGAGCCCACAAAGTACATACACATATAAGTATATAATAAGTATGTACAAAGTATATACAAGAGGTCTCGAATGCTCGACCTAAAAAGAGATAGACTGGAGAAAGAGAGAAATCATATTTGAAAATGGTGACAAAAGGATAACGACTGAGGCACCAGTTAAATATATAGGGACATTAATGTAATTGAAAGATGGGCCAGAAAGACAGAGCAATATAACAGGGTGGAGTAAGGAAAACCGAGAAAACAATGATGACAAGTGGGAGGAGAGAGATGATACTAGAGGCAGAAGAGGAAGAGAGATTGGTACTATAGACAACAAGCTAGAGACCGACATACACAGGTGGCGAGAAAGGGAGATATACATGAACGACAGACAGGAAAGGAGAAGAGGGAAGCACGCAGAAGATAAAATTTCGAGGATATAAGGAAGTACAGAAAAATTACTTGGAGAGGAGAGAATAACAGGACACTGTATCAATGAACTGAGTGCCAAAGGTTAGCCCAAGAGTGAAACAAGAACAAGGCAAAACCTACATATGCCAAATAGCTTAGGTATACATTAAACTCCTGCTTTCATGCCACAACAGCACTCAACATTAAAGTAACCCTGCCAGAACAAATTATAAGAAATAAGCAACAGAGATATTCAATCTAGTTCGTCCAGCATCCTCCAAAAACACTTTCCAATGAACAGACAACAATTTCCAAACAAATATAATAGACAGTATACCTCACCCATAAACACACGCAAAACTGCAGAGCTATACCATTTAGGTGGCTATCAATGTGAACAGTCATCATCAAAACATACCATCAACACTCACCATCAGAATATGCACCATATGTATGCTTATACAGGAATCTAGTATTCCTGTGACAGGCTACATTTAATTTGACTCCTGTCATACCCAAATCCCATCACTAGACTGACACATACACATACACTGGTTCCATCTCCCTCTCACTCCCATGCTCCCTCTCTTCTTTTTAGGTCTCGCCTGTCAATGCGCTTGCGAGAATATAGGGGCTTAAACCATCGGGGCAATTTCATGCAGTGCCCGTGAAAAGCAAGCTCAATGCGCAAGCACATAGACTTAAAATGCACGTGCACATGAAAGCCAGCCATCTGCCGCCAGCAGCTTCACCTCAGTTGAAAGGCATCCGCTCCGCCCCCTGCTGCATCAAAGGCTTTCGGCTGTGTCGCATTTCTCCTCCCCTTTCCACACAGCAATGCCAAGAGCTTTCACTTTCACAGCCGCCAGGCCGTGTCTCTCGTTACTCCTCCCCCCTTCCCCCCTCCCCACTCGCTCATCAAAGGCTGCTCACTCTCCTTCTCCCCCGCCCCCCACCCCATCCGACTTGTCTTCATTTCGCGCCGATTTTTTTTTCCGGCCGCCAATGCTCGTTTTTATTT
The DNA here is from genome assembly GCF_964263255.1 of Lissotriton vulgaris. NCBI lineage: Eukaryota > Metazoa > Chordata > Amphibia > Caudata > Salamandridae > Lissotriton > Lissotriton vulgaris. The sequence goes on along the minus strand of NC_141694.1, from coordinate 1,279,010,069 downwards.
TTTTAAACACCAACACACCAACTTTCTTAAAAGGATGCCCAGTTTAGAAAGGGATTAGAGAGACATGTTGCAGACTGCAGATACTATGGAGTTACCTTATTGGTTGGTCCTGCAGGAGAGGTTTTCATACCATAAATACACCTGAGACAGATGAAGAGCAATCAAAGCCCTAATATTAAATTACGAAGTTCTTATTGATGCCCTGAGTCTAATCATATGACTGTGTTAGGACTTCCAGGCTGTGAGGATTTCACAGTTTTTCCAAGTGCTTTTCTTCCAAAGTACTTCCAAGGCATAAAGTGCCACGCAACAACAAACTAATGTATAGAAGAAACTCTTTGGTTTGAGAAAAACTAGTTTTAATCTGACTTCCCTCACCATCCAATTCCAAAAACAACGCAAAATCCACATCAGCCATAAGTGACCTTTCTTTGGACATTCAACAGCACTTTATGGACACCAATAACACACACACCGTTATTCCAATCTCGGCTTCAAATGATCAGGCTCAAACAGCTCACATAAGGCAGCATCTCATCACCATCAAGAACACAACATGCCACCAAAGCCCCACAGAAGTCAAAGAATGGTCAAATCAACAGACTTATGACACCACACAAACACCTTATGCAGGTAATAATATCATGAACATCACACACCATTATATGCACAAAACATCATCACTAGAGACTGGCTGGATTGTGAAGCTAAAATGCCAAAGCCAGTAGGTCTGGGTTTAATGTGATAATGTTCATTAGGCCTGGACGAAAAACAAAAAGTGGAGTGCATTAATTTCTCACTTACCTTCAAAATAGTCCTGTTTTTGTTCCTATTTCTAATAAAGGTTATATAGCAAGGGAGCTTTCATTATAGTCCTACTTTACTTCCAATGACGGAGAAGGAAAGCCAGAACTATAGCAAACACTCCCTTGTTCCATTGGAACTTATTTTGACATAGGGACAAAAAAAGTGTGATATTGAAGGCAAAGGAAGCCATCAGCACAGCATGCATTTCGCTTCCATGAAATAAAAATAAAATAATAAGTCCTGTTGGCGTTTATGAGAAACTGCGTGGAGGGAAAGGACAGGTGTGATAAACAAGAAGCAGGCAGTGGAAGGGGGGACGTTCAAAAGGGTGGAGAGCAGAGTTAACAAACGCATATAGAGGAAGGAGTTTACAATATGCAGGGGCAGGAGGGAGACGCAAGTGGGTGGCGGGCGGGGGAATCCATGAGTACAAAGGCCGAGGTGAGAGATACAAGAGGGAGTCAGTGTGGAAGCGTGTGGAAGCAAGGAGTCCACAGAATAGATGGACCGGAGGTAGATAAGAGAGGGCGGCATGCAAGGGAATGAGGAGTACACAGGTGAAGCACGGAGAGGTAAAAGGCAACAAAAAGGAAGAACAGAAGAGAAATGGGGTCAAGTCATAAAGGAGGGAGGCCTGCAGGAGTGGACAGAATGGGCTAGATTCATAAGGTAGTCCTCGTCCAGTTAAATGCAAAACACGAGTGGAGGCGGAAGGATACACCCAAGCAGACAATGGCATTAGGCGAGAAATGTATGGCTGTCAGAGGCTGGTTGGAGAAAGGCAATGCTGGACCAAAGCACGGTGTGTGTGTGTATTGTGAGCAGTAGGCCTTTTTGTCAGCTGCTCTGTCAAAATCCAGACCTACATCTACCCACTGGTTCAGAATAGGACACATTATTTTCCACAATCAAAAGAAAAACACAAAGTGCTTCAAAGCACTGATCCTGACACCACACATCTTCGTTGCTTGCACTAACTCACAAAACCATTTCGAATATAAACAATGGAAAACTCTCTACTAAACGAACACAACCAAAAACGAACAAAACAACAGACTCTATCAAAGTTTGATTCCTTTGATCTGATTGAAGGCCTTCCCAGAACCACACTTAAAGGTGCCCAGATCGAGAATATACTACTTCGTCATGACAACGGTGGTTGATGCTATATAAATGTGGATACCAATCAGGGAAAAGGGAGGTGGCGTATGAAAGAGGACAAACTACCATATTTTTTTACCTGTTCGGCATCATGGTTTGGTTTTCCCCAAATGTACTCATAGTGCCAATTTGTTTCCGAGAAACCTAAATGAGATGGCTATGATGGCGCTGTAGGTCAAGGCCATCACTCGTTTTCCCAGCTGAGCTTTGCAAGGCAGACCCAGGCTGGCTAATTCATTGACTGTAATAACCCACATCCACCTACCTCTCTCTAAATGACCCCATTAGTGTTTCAAATATGAATGAACTAATAATATGTTGAAAATAGTAACCATAGACTGTTACTTGAATTTTTCGTTAGTCCATTTGCAATTATTGAACATTTCAAAAGAGATTAAAAAAGAAATCCTAATATATACTTCACGTATTTGCCTGACCTTGGTCAGAACCTCGGCCTAAAACATTACATTCAACTTTTCAAGATGAAGCAGTCTTGCTGAAGAAAGAAAACATGCTGAGCTTCAGAAGGTCTGGTGAAAGGGACATAAGAAGCTCTAAAATGAAACATTTAACTAAGGCAGCTGGCGTTTAGATACTCATCAGGAAGACTGCAGTTTAAAGCACAGATCACTTGGCACTCGAGGCTTTTTCATTTGAGAGAATGCTGAGAAATCAGCACGGATTTTGAAGAAGAACTGGATTACTATTTATTTAAGGTTAAGGTTTCACGCACTGATTGCAACGACTGTAAAAGTCCTTGCTTTAAAAATATTTAAATGTAGAAATACATTTGCCAGGCTCTAGACCGTGCAAAATAAGTGAGAGTGAGTAGTAGAGAGTGAGTAGTAGAGAGTAGTAGAGCGTGAGTAGTAGAGAGTAGTACAGAGTGAGTCGTAGACATTAGTAGAGCGTGAGTAGAGAGTAGTAGCGAATGGTAGTGCTCTACCACAAAGGCAAAAGTACATTGTGAACCTGGAAAAGGTATACATGCAGTGAATTCTGCGTAACTTGTGTTGTGCCAGAGAATCCCCTGCTCTGTATTCCCTGGTTACCAGCTCCAAAGGTGTAAAGATGCAGGTTCATGGGCACTCATAATGAGTGGATGATATTTATATAGTACACTCTATGCAATACTGCAAAAATGCGAGGGATCATGGATGGTTCCTTTGTCCCCTAGGGGTGCAGGAATAAAGATTTGGGATCATAGTGCCATAGACCTCATTCCTAGATCCCAAAACATGCTCAATTGCAAACAAAAACCTGCTTCTTAACATTGCAAACTACCTTACAGGAGTAACAAGAATTGAAAATACAATAGGTCTCACCCTCATTTAAGTTAAAGCAATTCTGTTTGTAATTAGGTGGCTTTTTAACTTTGCTTTTATTAGTGCTTTTTAAACGTTCATGTACATAACATGCATATGTATGCATATATGTATATGTATGCATGCATTTATATTTGTATTTATATAGATATGCAGATGTATATATGTATATACACATACCTATATATAAATGCATATGCATATATATATACACACACATATATATATATATATATGTGCATATGTGTGCGTGTAGGTAGAGGTAGAGAGTAGTAGAGAGAGGTGTAGAGAGTGAGTAGTAGAGTGAGTAGTAGAGTGAGTAAAGCGTAGTAGAGAGTGAGTAGTAGAGGGAGTAGTAGAGTGAGTAGTAGAGTGAGTAGTAGAGAGTGAGTAGTAGAGAGTGAGTAGTAGAGAGTGAGTAGTAGAGAGTGAGTAGTAGAGAGTGAGTAGAGAGTCCGTAGAGAGTAAAAGAGAGTGAGTAGTAGAGTGTCGTAGAGAGTGAGTAGTAGAGAGTGAGTAGTAGAGAGTGAGTAGTAGAGAGTGAGTAGTAGAGTGAGTAGTAGAGGGAACAGGAGAGAGTAGGAGAGAGTAGGAGAGAGTAGGAGAGAGTAGGAGAGAGTAGGAGAGAGTAGGAGAGAGTAGGAGAGAGTAGGAGGGAGTAGGAGACAGTGAGCAGTAGAGTAGTAGAGAGTGAGCAGTAGAGCATAGTAGAGAGTGAGTAGTAGAGTAGTAGAGAGTCAGTAGTAGAGAGAGTAGTAGAGAGTTGAGTAGTATAGAGTGAGTAGTAGAGAGTGAGTAGTAGAGAGTGAGTAGGGATTGACTTTAAAGCGCTGTGCTTAGTGCACAAAGCACTGGTGGGAGCGGGGGCCTCCGATCTTCAACATCTATTTTCAAGGTACATGCCAACCCGCCCGCTGAGGTCTGCCTCTCGCGGGCTGGCTTTGGTGTCTAAGATCAATAGACAACGTTGGGGAGGGAAGAGCTTCTCCCATCTGGCCTCTAGGCTTTGGAATGCATTACCTTAACAGCTAAGGCAAATTTCCAATCATCTGAAGTTCAGGAAGGAAATTAAAACATGGCTTTTCACTAGATGGGATAGTGGCAAGTACTTTCAGTACGTTACCCTGCATAGCGCCAAGACGCCTCGGCATTAGTGCGCTTTATTAATACCAGCACTCACTCGCACTCAGTAGTAGAGAGTGCGTAGAAAGTAGTAGAGAGTGAATAGTAGAGTAGTACAGAGTGAGTCGTAGAGATTAGTAGAGTGTGAGTAGAGTGTGGGTAGAGAGTAGTAGAGTGTGAGTAGAGAGTAGTAGAGAGTGGTAGTGAGTAGTAGAGAGTGGTAGTGAGTAGTAGAGAGTGAGTAGTAGAGAGTGAGTAGTAGAGAGTGAGTAGTAGGGAGTAGTAGAGAGTGAGTGGTAGAGAGTGAGTGGTAGAGAGTGAGTGGTAGAGAGTGAGTGGTAGAGAGTGAGTGGTAGAGAGTGAGTGGTAGAGAGTGAGTGGTAGAGAGTAGTAGAGAGTGAGTAGAAGAGAGTGATAGAGAGTAGAGAGTAGTAATGGACGTCTGCGGGATCTATTTTGGACGCCTCAAGCCTGAATTGCTGCATGAGATGAAGGCAGTGTTGTTTTTCCTGTCAGTGAAAGCGTGATACTGCCATTCCTGATGTTGGAAGGGAGAGACCTGGACAACAAAGAGAGAGGAAAGGAGTCAAGGAGCCTTTAGAAATTAAAAAAAAACCTTTTGCCAAGTAAGGAACTGCTGATTTGTATTCCTAAAACAATGCCATTTGGTAGATGTGGGGGGGAAAGGTAGGACTGCAGACTCTGTTGTGCAAGGTTAAGGGGACTCCTTGGGGGAGGCCCAGCGTTTTGCTATTTCCAGATGACATGCTTCAGTCTGGCTAATCTCACACCTTTGTGTGCCCTTGTTGTGGGTTCTCCTGGCTGGAGACACCCTGCTATGTAAAACATCACTCTACATAAGTATTTGTCTAGAAAGCAGCCTGCAATTGACACTTAGAAGGAGGAACATCTCAAACCTGTTCTCAAAGTGCCGGCAATAGATCTACATCTCCTAACTGCTTGTTCTGTATAAACTTGTTGCTCCAGTACCAAGTTCTCTATGAGCAAGGAAAGAGGTGCTCTGCACAGTATTCAGAAGAGTGCTATGCAACCAAAGCTGATGTCTGTCTGATTCCCAGATTCACAGAGGTGAAGGGCCATCACTCAAGTCTACCCTTTGCTGTAAGAGTTGTTGACCAGTCCTGAAGTATGGAAAAGCCAGCCTGCCTGAAATGGAAGGAGGTTTTTCCAACCCTGCTGGAGAAGTGATGGTCCAGCAGGAACAAGGTGATGTGTGACCCCAGCGTGGTGAAATCTACAAGAAGAAAACGACTGAGAACAGTGATCTGCATTCCCCAGTGTCAAGTGCGGCAGTCTAAGCCGCTGCATTTCCTGGTGGTAACCTGCAGCATGACCAAAGATTGCTGGAGCCAATGGGGACTCTGATCCTCTAAAATGTGACCAAGCGGTCATGCTAGAAGAGAAGTTGCTGCATGTCCTGAGCCGTGCGTCAAACAAGAAGTGTGGGCATGACCTGAGCTTCAGTACCCAAAAACAAAACTGAAGTGTCACTTGAGCCGCTAAAAGTAAAGACAAAATCAAAAGAAGACCTGCTCTGCATTTAGAGTGTGGGGCTTGTGCTGGGCCTTGTCATATAACAGAGCTGCACCATCCTGAGACTGGCCTGCATGTAGCTCCACCATCCTGGCCTCGATTGGCTCAAGCGGGGCAACACTGATGTTTGAGCACATACTTAGCCAGTCAGTGATCCAGAGCCTCCTGGAACAGCCGTCTCAGCCTATGAGGAGCCACCCTGTCACCGGAGAACACGGAGCAGATACTTCAAAGGAGACGCGAATGCCAGGAGAGACACTGACAAGAACTGATAGCTTGCTCTCATGCAGAAGCAAGAGAGGGTAACTGGAGGAGTCGGTGGGCACCAGCATTTACCGACCTGGACACAGACTAAGAAACCTTAGTTGGTGAGATAAAATGTAGTAAGAGAGACTTCATGCACTGAGAGACTACTGGGTAATTAGAGCTGAGCCTGGCGCTGGACATGGAAGGGAACTGCCTGCACTATTAAGGGGGACTGGTGCCAACAGTTGTAAACAGCGCAGAAAGTCTCAGGAGTCCAGAACACCAAGTTGCATTATGCTTGTGTCGTATGAGTAATATGTAGTTCTAGCGTTCCTTAAAATACTTATCTTCTTGAAATTAAAGCACTGTGGTGGATACTCTTTTAATACACTAAGGCGTTCTTGTTGAGTGCTAAGCTCGAGAATCCTCACACTACCACCCTGAGAAGCAACTGTTCTCCAGAGCTTCCATTGCCAGAGACGTGCTGAAGGCGTTGTCCATAACCCAGTTTGAAGAGCCAAGCAGAGCAGGCTTCAGGCCAAAGGCAAATAACATTAACAACTATGGTAGAGACCCAGTAGCCCCTGCCTGTCTCCTTACTCCCTGAAAAGGGTCTGACAATATCCTACTCCTTGCAAATGACAACTACAAAGTCTGCAGCAACAGTTTTCAGAGGGCTGAAAACAGAAGCTCAGGAGCACACCTTATGTAGTAGCCCCAACAAACAGTGGGGCACGCTTCCAGTAATCAATAAAATGAAAGACTACTGGAAATACCATTCACGGACAACTTTGCGAGTCTGAGTGTTTGCAGTATGTGGTGAACATAACGAAAGGCTCTCCTTTCAAGTCAGACCACAGAAACTCTTATCAGTTGGTGAGATAAGTAGCCTGACGTACAACAATTATTTAAAAAAAGAAGTGTGTCCATTTTTGGTAGAGTGGAGTACAATAGACTGCCACAGACATATTGAGGAACTTCACCTGAAATACACTCTGACCAAAACGGGAGTGCACACAGAGTTCTTTTTTCTCCATTGCATAATTTACGTATCACTCCAAGCTTTCAAGTAGCTCGGTTTCACTGATAATAGTAGGCCTGCTTATGACTGGACTAGGTTATACTACTCTGCTCGGCTTTAATGAGAATGAAATGTTTGACAGGAATTGCTTTGAATTTATTCTAGATGAACTTGGTTCCCAAAATTCAAAAGCTGTAAATAGTCGCCTTAGAATTGTAAATGTGATACTTTATTTTTACGATATTTTACTAATACAATACTATAAACGCAGGCAAAATACAGGACTTTAAGAGGATTTCAAAAGAGAGATGGAAGTGGATTTGTGCTTAATTTAAAATGTTCTTTGTTTATTGTGTAACTTTAAAAAAGTTGCTTCTTTTTTGACATGCTATGTTCCTTAAGCTTTCAATGGTTTTGACTTCTCACTACATTTATTTACACGGTGGTACGACATGGTGTCTTAATGCAAATTCAGACTGCTTATACACATTTTAGACAAAGGCCTATAATAATAGGCAGTGAGACTTAACAACGCCCTATATACTATGTTCTGTTGGTACAAATTGGGTAGACAAAGATTCTAGCGCACATGACTCCAGGATACTTTTTGTTTTGACATGTGATGCTATGACAATTGAATATCCACAGTTGTGGGTTTGTTCTGATGTCAAGGTCTCAGATTTGCCAAGAGCCAGAGCAATCCTGCATTCATTAAATCTGAAGAGATAGTGAATTTGAAAGGCCTTTACTATGCAGATACAATAGAACTCTTCTAAATGTACAGAAAGAGTTGTGTGAATATGACACACATCAAGATCAGGATAAGAAAACTGGCCTCACAAGGCTAGCCCACAAGAAAGGTGAAATGTGGTGACGAAAAAACTACTTAGTAAGAAAGGGAAGAAATGTACACTATCATTATTACGATCTCTTAATAGCTGAAGTGATAATGAAGCCGGTTAAAAGGAACTACAGGCTTGTGAAAAGTAAATTTTAAAAAATAGAGTACTAAATCAATCTATAGAAATTACAACCACTTCTCTCTAAGTATTGCATTTTCTTTTCCTTTGGCGGTGTCAATATTTAATCAATCATGAACTTATTTTTCATATTTTCCAGTATGAACGCAATTAAATGGTTCATACTTGACCATCGCTCTTGGCGCTCATTAGAGAGGCCAAGGACTGGATGTACATGTTTTATGAGTACTTGTATCACTCACTGACAGGTACTGAGGGAAACTCACATTGCCTTCAGCATCAGCTTCTGAGCTCTCATTCATGCCTGTCATTAACACTCACCCTCAATGACTCAGCTCACCGTATGCACAATTCAAAAGTCAACTGTTGCATGAACAAAACTAGAGAAACACAACATCTGGAAAACAGCAAATACTCTTAGGGAATACAAAATCAGGTAAAACACGAAATATAAACAGGGACTGCATAGATGACATGGATTATCTTAAGGTTTTTTTTACAGTCATTGGGGAGAAAAAACTAGCCCAGTAGGGACCCTTTATCAAGTTGGTTTTTATTTACTGTTGGGTCTGAGATCCAACAGGATCCGACACACTTAAAGCACTGTCGCTCCCCTATTCGAGCACTACTGGATCTTCTAATCTATTTAGCTATAATCCATTCCTCCACTTTTTCATTAACGCTATTCGTGCCCTCACGTTACTAGATTAACCCATACTCAGTGTTACTTTATCTTTCGTGCACAGGCATTATGCCTCCCTTACACCATTACTCCGGTATAGCCCTTTCACGCTTGTTAGTATCTCTGCTTCCCTGTTACTTCTCAATGACCACTTCCTCACTGACATCTGCGGACACACTTGCTCCCTATAAATAAGGTATCGAATGTATTTTACTTTAGCATCCCCTGAGAGTGGTGCTTTTGCATGCTTTGCATAAGATACTGGAATTATCGCCTCCCTTTTTTTTTTGCTCTCAGTGCTGTGGTACGCCTGCCTCCACATGGCGCCTCCGCTCCCGCACTCTCCTGGCTAGTGACTGCTAAGAGAGTAAGGCCAAGGGACGGTTCCTGCTCCTGGGTCCACAGAGTAACGAGAAGAAGTGAGCCAAGGACAAAGTTGTGTTGGCCGCTCACTCCGGAAGCAAAGCGTTGTTGGGTCAATGGCCATGTGAGTCACAGACACGGAGGAGGGGAGAGGTAAAGGGCGTGACCATTAAACCAAGTAATCTAGCAGCCATTTTGGAATACAATATTGTATTATTTTATCCGTGCATATTTATTAGAAATTTCACGTAATAAAGTGTAGTCACTTTGCAGTACAGCTTTTTATTATTGTGATTATTAACTGTCATGTTACTTTGATTATGAATTTATTTTTCAACTAAGTTCTTAAATTGGCTTAAATAGGTTAATATATTTAAAGATTACCTAAAAAGTTTGTTTTTGCTCAATAACGTATGTTAAGTAAGATTTGAGTTGTTAGCATTCCTCATAAAGTTTCACCAGAGCTTGCTATTCTCTTTTTCTGCCGTCCCACTTGGACGGCCTGGCCTGCTTTCCTTCTTCCGTAAAAGGTTTGTTATCTTTATGGGGCCATGTGTATGGCCCCATAAAGATAAAAAAACTTTTACGGCAGAAGGAAGGCAGACGAGCCTGTCCAAGTGGGACGGCTCAAAAAGAGAAAAGTCAACATCACGGAAAGCTCTTTTCCGATGGCTGGCCACAATTTAGCATAAACGGTGACGCCGGCCAATGGAAAAGAGCGGAGGGGCTTAAAGCCCGCTAGCGAGACCTACCTAAAAACATAAAATCTCACCAGCGAGACTGCGCATGTGCGCAGCCCACGCTAGCGAGACCTAAAAACAAGTATAGTTCAGCAGGTTTTTTTTCTTCTTTTTAGTGAAGACAAGAATTTAGTAAAAAAAATAGCAGAAGCTGATTTGAGGAGACCCATCACGGCCTGTGTGGTGTCTGATTTACAAAGACTAGTCTTAATTTGCATGCATTTATATGGCAGTAAAATTAAATAAGGAACAGCACCAAAACAGAAGGGCCAAGTACTCCTGAGGCCGAGATACAGTTTTATAGTGCTTTCCCACTAGTTTACAACTCACATACCATTGGCCTCCGATGAGCAACCCAGCCAGTACATTGTTGCTTAAATGCACCCCAGGGTGCATTTAAGCCCGAGGGCTTAAATTAAGGTGTTCGGACTGTTCGAGGTCAAAGCACTTTAAAAACCAGATTGACGTACTGCGTATTATTGGCCACTTACTTGCAAATCTCAAGGCTAGCCTACTAGCCCTAGCTTCAGCCCACCACAAATGTCATGCTACAGAACAAGGTTTGTAAGTGGTTGGCCATATTCTAGAACCATTGGATCTCTTTCTATGGCTTAGTTTACTTTCGCCTGTAAATACACTAAAAGGAGCCAGCGTGAATGCTACACTGCATACAGCATGCCATGTTGTGCCTGAGCTTTGTCTTGGTGTTTTGAAGGTCACTCATGCAAAAGGGAGAAGACTCAGAGGAATTGAACTCACACAGCTGTAAATCTGCCAAAATAATCTGAAAATTCATACATTATAAACTCTCAGAAACCCCAAAAGTAAACAGGGATTCATATCCACAGAAACCGTGCAAAAATAAAAAAACAATTCTTAGTCCATCCCAGTAGGGAGTGTAGTGGGTGATCTTTGGCAAAATGATATCTTGAAGTTTACTTCATGAAATACACAAGCCCACAAGATGAATGCAGCACAGCCACATCACCCAGCAGGAAAACTCCGAGAATCATCCCCCAACATTCAATAACTCCTAATGAATACCTAACACAACATTCTACATTTTAATGTGACAACACAACAATTCTAGATTCCACTTACCCATAAAGTGAAAAGCCATCCAACATATTAAAACATCTATGCAACAGGGAGTGACAAGGGGGCAATGAACACCGTTCAAAGGGAAGTCAACTGCTCTAACTGGTATGGAGTTGCAGAGCTTTCTGGAAGACCAGGTCAATACAACTTACAAGCAGCCCTGCCAAGAACCACGCATCAGGCATTAGACGAACGCATTTTAATATTGTGGTCTGCATCACTGCACTAAAATGCATTAGTCACGCAGCATAATTAGCACCTCATGACACCACCAGGCTAACGAGAGAAGATGCTTTGACACTTGATTTCGGATTCCTCAATAAAGATAATGCTGGCCTTTTGTACTTCGAGCAGGATACATATTTCCAACAATGATTAGTTACAACTCTGCAGCATGCTGGCTCTTCTTACTTACGGCATCATTCCTGCATGGTTCAAATTTTGCTGTAGCCACTCAAGGTTGTTCAGAGGATTTGTTTGTTTTTAGGTAAGTTTTTGTGGAATGGTGGGCATCCTTTTTTGTCTGGCTCGACGGCTCTGAGCTGCACATTGTGCATGGTAGAGCAGCTTGCTTGGGTTGCCTGGGAACCAGCGGGAGGGAGCACAGGCGCCTAGGAATATCATGGGGTGGATACCGGGCCGGTGACCTGTCCTCTATTTGGGGGACAGAGCAACTAGTAGAGACAGACGGAGAACCACATCACACCAGCAATAGTAAGACAGTCCTGTTCACATATGTAGTATGTGGAGGTAGTTCCTGGACTAGTGTGTACTGTAGTCTTCAAGCAGCCTGTGTTGCTGAACACTGTCACAACGCTTTCAAAACTGCTGTATCAAAGGTCAGAGGCGAGCTCTCTTTAGCGAGTCTCCGACAGTTGACAACAGTTTCCGCTGAAAGTGCTTCAGGCTGGAGCACAGTTTCGGGATTTGTGTGTCCTTGTTGTAACTGGTGTTCATGTAAAGCGCTCCAATGCCTCTGGGTCGAGTTTGCGCTATATAAAACTGCAAAAACAAAACGATGCATAAAACTGCAGTTAAGTCCTCATGAGTAGTCTTTGTGTTTTAATTATTATTTACTTCAATACATGCTCCACACTTCGTCCATGCACAAATCCACTGTGCCCCTCGTAGTCTGGTGGGGAGGTGGGGTACTACCAGGCCAAGCCAGCAACCGAATGGATGAGGGATATGAAATGCGTCTGCTGTGTGTACTGAAGCCACAATCTACACACTCTTTAGAATAATGGCCAGTTTGTCTCTTTGCCCCTTTGGGGCAGGGGTACATTTTGAAGACGTGTTTTGAGCTCAGTTCCCTGCAGGCTTTGCCATCCATGCTCTTAAAACTTTGAATATGACTCGTAGTTCTGATCATGACCCTAGTTCAGCCCCTTGTGCAACCGTGAGGTTTTTTGTGTGCAAGAAAATATTATTTCAACACAGATTCATTGTAGCAGCGCAGACATCTGAAGATGTGGCGTGGACTCTCATTCACACAAATGCCAAGGGCAGTAGAATTGATGAGAGACACCCTTTGACAGTGATTGCGTTGAAGGATTGGTATCTTTTCTTCCGTTTGCTGCCAAGAGGCAGCGAGTGCCTTGTTCAGAGAGTAAAGGGGACTCGTGGAGGAATATTTTGAATGGCAGCCCTGTCATGGCTGCGATTCTGGAGTCCATATTGTCATAGGGTGACCTTGTGGCCTGCTGTCGGAGTCTGGTGTCCACACTTATAATGAGTGGGTTCAGTGATGTCTGTCACTGTGCTGGAGAGATTGATATCAAACTAATGTGCTTCTATATACAATGAGGAAAGGAGTTGGATTTCTAAGCTGTGATAAATGGTGTTTACGTAGCCAAGTTAGAAGGCCGGGCAATTTTACACTGACTCTTCAGGGACCGTGATGAATGTCCTAATGTGTCCGTGTTACTGCAAGCAGCTCAGCTGCAGCGTTCAATACAGGTGTGAAATCATGCAGGGTGTGAGGAGTTCGTGCAAGTTAGTGGGAGCGTTTTCACTTTCACAGAAGGGTGTTTAAAGTTTAAGATTATGAAACCTGATAGGATAATGTAATCACTCATGCGTGTGTAACTGGGAGAGAAATGAAACTGTATCCTGGTTGGCACAGGGCATGTTATCTGGCTTGTGTATTTATAGTACTACGAGGTGCCAGCCTGTGACTGAGAGCACAGAGAATGTGAAAGTCCTTATTTCAAAACTGCACTACACACAGTATATGACAGGCTGCCGCACAATGTGCAAACAGATTGACTCTTATTTCCAGTAGGTTAGGGACACTACTTTTCGGGGGTTTCCCAACAGTATCAATATCCTTTTATAGCTTGTAAGTGCTAAAAAGTATGTAATTTCTGATTTCATCGCTTTAGTAGGATGTCATTGCTTTGTTTTACCTGCGAAAAAGTTTCACACATTTGGCAGTTTATTGTCACTCATAAGTACACAGAAATTATAAAAATGTCACATATAAGAAAACTTGCCAGCTATGTTTGACCGAAGTTTCTAACTGTTTATAGAAAATCATATATTGTTTACTACTGTTTTGAAAGGGCTCAGTAATTAGGTGACATGTCATAAATCAAAACATACATTCTTTAAATATGTGTAAAAGAAGTATAATATGTTCAACTGTTTCTACAGCTTCGTTTTACACCTTCGTAATAGTGCAATGTGTATTTATTTGCACTAACACAAGTTTTCAGCGGAACATCTCCGGGTTTTGCGCTAGCACGTCCCAGCGTTATTTTTCACCTTATTGCATTAGCAACCGATGATTCCTGAGACTGACTGATGGTACAATCTCATAGTTGCTCTTTCTATGCTATAAAATTCGCTTTTTGGGCTAGTGTGGGATTATGGAAAGGGGCGATCACTCGGTCCCCCCGAACGTATGGCGGAGTGCCTCGATCCTCCCGGGAAGCCATTTTGGGCGGGAGGCGCGTCTCGGCTGGTATGCCCGAAGCGGCGTAGCCGGGGCGCGCTTTTTCCCGCCCTAGAGTGGGCTGGCCTAGACACTGACGCGGCTGGCCACGCCCTCGGGGCAGGCAGGGGCGGGTTTACGCCCGCCCTGAAGACGGATAAAAAGGGACGCAAGACCAGAAGGCATCCTCTTGTTCCTGTGCTCTGAAGCTGCACCTCCTCGCTGCACGTGAGCTCGAGACGGAACGAAGAGCCAATTTTGAGCGTTGTAATCTTTCTTTTGTCTTACAAATACTCTGTCGGAGAAATGCCCAAGAAAGGCGGGAAGAGAATGACGACTGAACAGATGGTTCGGGTCCTCATGAAGGAGATGTCTGAGCTGAAGAAGCGGGTGGCGGAGAGAGACGGGGAAGGGGGGCCGGAACGTCCGTCGGCTGGAGCAGCTCCAGGAGGGAGAGCCAAGAGGCCAAGGAGGGGACCAGCCGGGGGAAGCGTCCCGGTTCCCTGTACCCCGCTCGAAGCGCCAACCCCAGTACCGGCGGAGGGAAATCCGATTCCCGTGGTGGTCACCCCGGTGTCCAATAAAGATATGCCGCCCGAGCTGGCGGCACAACTTGCAGCGTGGTTGGGCGACAGTAGCGAGGGCGCCACGGCTGCCGAGGCGCAGGCGCTAATGAAACAATTGCGCGAGAAACGGGATGCAGCCAAGGTGTCCGCGCCGGCTGCAGTAGTTGACAAGCCACAAGGGACGATTGCGACCGCAGAGGCAGCGTCCGGTGCAGGTAAGCGGCCATTGCCGATTGCGAGGGATGAGTCAGCACCCTCTCGTAGAGAAAGGTTGGGTCAACATGTTCCTTTGGCAATTAAGGAAAAGATTTGGGCGGGGGAATATGTGAACATCTTCTCGTTGCTTGTTGATCATTATGAGGTGGAGCATGTTAAGGGTCAGAAAGATCTCATGCATCCGAGTGTTTGGCGCGCTAAAATGGCCGCCTTTAAAGTGAATGAGAATATTGGCAATTGGGGCAAAGCATGGGGAATTTTTACGTCAATCTTAGGGGAACGTAGACCCGAGTTGCTTTCCGAGTTGCCGACCTATCAGTCGCGAATCATGGGGTACTCGACATCACACCAGGGTAACCATTGGTTCTGCTACGATAATCTTTTTAGAAAGGCTAAAGAGCATAATAAAAGCTTAACCTGGGATTGTTATGATTCTTTGACATGGGATAAAATGAAGGAGACAGGTATGTTGAAGATGCCATTGGTAGGAAGTAATGTTGGCGAATCCTCCCGCCAATATGTGGGAACGCCCTTTCGTTCAGGTACGGGTAGCGACGATTACTCGAGACCTGCCGGCAATACAGGAAAAAGGGGGTTCTGCTTTAATTTCAACAGAGGTAAATGTACTAGGCCCCAGGGATCGTGTAAATTTAAACATGAATGTAGTGGGTGCGGGTCGTCCCATCCTGAGTCCACGTGCAGAGCCAAAACGGGTGATAATGGGGGGAGAGGAGGCGCCAAACAGGTCTAACGTAGTCCGAGGGGCGCCTTTACCTACCCCGATTGATACCTTGGCGATGATTCCCTGGCTCAGTGAATACCCGGATCATACTTCTGCTGGGGTGCTGCGGAATGGATTTTCGTATGGTTTCCGCATCCCGGTAGGGGACTTTCAGGGTGTGGAGAAGTGTAAAAATCAACTTTCCGTCCTGCAGCATACGACCGTGGTACAGGATAAGATCCGGAAAGAGGTTGCTCGAGGTCGGGTCGCCGGCCCATTTAGTGTACCCCCGGTGCAGAATTTTGTTTGTTCTCCTTTAGGGGTGGTCCCCAAGAAGGACCCAGGTGAGTTCCGACTGATTCATAATTTGTCAGCTCCACGTGGTCTTTCTGTAAACGATGCAATAGATCCAGAAGTATGTTCGGTGCGGTACGCATCCTTCGATGAGGCCGTAGCCATTTTGAATCGCCTGGGGCCCGGGGCGCTGATGGCGAAGTCAGATATCGAATCAGCGTTCCGATTGCTCCCGGTACACCCAGACGACCAGCGTCTCCTGGGTTTCATGTTTCAGGGTTATTATTACATGGATAGGTGTATGCCGATGGGGTGCTCTATATCTTGTGCCTATTTCGAGAAATTCAGTAGTTTTCTACAATGGGTCTTCACAAAGAGGACGGGTTTCCAACATGTAATGCATTACCTTGATGATTTTCTGTTCCTTGGGGCAGCCGGGGATCTCGAATGTGGCCGGGCCTTGGCCGAATTTTGTGTGTTAATGAACCAGTTTGGTGTGCCATTGGCACCGGGTAAAACGGTGGGTCCTGCGACTTGCCTCGAGTTTCTGGGGATTGGGTTAGACTCCAGTGAGGGTTGTTTTCGTTTGCCAGCTGACAAAGTGTGGAAGTTCAGGGCAGCCTTGCAAGTGTGTATAAATCGATCTAAAGTTACGCTGCATCAATTACAGCAGTTGGTGGGACAGTTGAATTTTGCCCTGAGGGTGATACCAATGGCCCGCCCCTTTTCCCGTTCAATTGCCCAAGCTATGGTCGGCCTCAAGGAGGGCCATCATCGCACAAGACTATCGGCTGAGGTCCGCCAGGACATGCGTATTTGGTTAGCATTTCTGGCGAACTTTAATGGTCGAGTCGTCTGGAACAAACCAGCCGTGTCCTCTGAAGAGCTGGGGCTATGGACAGATTCAGCAGGTAGCATAGGTTTTGGTGCCATCTTCGGCACAAAATGGTCGGCACAGAGGTGGCCGACATGGTGGCATGACAGTGGTCTGACAAGTAACATTGCTTTCTTGGAACTTTTCCCCATTTTGGTGGCCTTGAGAACCTGGCCCGAAGGGTTCAAAGATCACTCTGTGATATTTTGGTCTGACAATATGACCGTGGTTGAGTGCATCAATAGTCAGGCAGCACGATGTAAACTGATTTTAAGACTCCTCAAAGAAATTGTCTTACTGTGTATGCAACTGAATGTGCTATTCAGAGCAAAACATGTCCCAGGGGTAATGAATCAGGCGGCTGATGCACTGTCTCGTTTTCATATGCAGGCTTTCTCGGGTTTCCTTCCCTCAGCGGACCCAGAGCCGGCACCCTTTCCCGAAGCTCTCTGGTCTCTCGGTGCCCCGAACTTCGTCACCTCGTGGGAGAGAGTCTAGCACCAAGGACGAGGAAGGCATATGAAGGGGCGTTTCGGTCCTATTTAGCCTTTTTGGGGACTGATAGAGAGAGGCTTTGGGGCCACGAGGAATGGGTGGTGAATTTTCTGATGTCCTTACGTAGGGCTGGGAAATCGGTGGCTACGGCCCAGAGGCATCGCGCTGCCATTTCCTTTGTTGCCAGGGCTCATAGTATCCAGGACCCGACAGTGTCTTTCGTTGTACAGAAAGCGCTGCGTGGGTGGCAACGCCTTGAGGGTCGCAGAGTAGATGAGAGGCGCCCGATAGGTTTGGATAGGTTGGCCCAGTTGTTGGCCACACTCCCTGCCACATGTTCATCTCAGTTTGAGACGGTTTTGTTCCGAGCCGCTTTTACGCTAGCATTTCACGGGGCAATGCGGGTAAGCGAACTGGTAGCAAGGAACAAACAGGAAGTGGCAGGGGGTTTGTGCCAGGAACACGTTCAGATCAGAGGAGAGACAATGACTGTCTCCTTTGTCAGGTCCAAGACCGATCAAGATGGGATGGGTGACTGCATAATCATACGCAGGATTCCCGGGTCCTCCATGTGTCCGGTAAAGTGTTTAGAAGAGTACCTAGCACGAAGGGTGGCATCATGGGGGGGGACCCTGTTGAGACACGCGGACGCCACCCCACTGACGAAATTTCAGTTTCAGCGGGTGCTTGCGATGTCAATTGCCGCTGCGGGCTTGAACCCGGGCGAGTTTGGGACCCATTCCTTTCGGATAGGGGCTGCTACAGAAGCTACAGCCAGGGGTCTTAATGTTGAACAAGTGAAACGAGTGGGGCGTTGGTCCTCCAATTGTTATAAGAGGTATGTGCGGTTGCACATGTTGTAAAGCTGTAATAATGTACTCACGCCTCTTGTTTTTGTTTGGTTTTCAGTTGCGCAAGCCTACGAGGCGGGGCGGACTATGCAGGCGACCCAACACCGGGCCAGCGGTCAGACATCACCGGCTGTGAAAAAGGAGGTGTGGGTCGTGGGCCACTCATACGTGAGGCGTGCCGCGGACGTATTCAAAGCAGGTGACATGATTCACGTAGCTGGGGAATACGGGTACAGGGTGTCCTTCTACGGAAGAGGCGGTCTCTGTATTGACCAGTTTCAAACATTTTTCGAGGGTTTGTTAGGGCGGACGAGGTCACCGCCGTTTATAGTCATAGTACATTTAGGGGGCAATGATTTGGTCACCACCGGTAGACGACTTCTCCTGGAGGCGATGCTTTCCACTGTAAGTTGGTTGGCGAGGAGAGTTCCGGGGTGCACAATTGCGTGGTCCCATATGATCCCACGAAAGGTGTGGCGGGGGGCTATTTCTATTCCTGCTTTGAATCATTCTGTTAGAAAGCTTAATAACAAAGTGAGTAGGTTGTTCCGTTCCAGGACATTGCATTCTATTTCGCATGGCTGTATTAATGATGACAGTATGTATTTGGGGGATGGTGTGCATTTGTCTCGGGTGGGGAATGAGTTACTCATAGCAGACTTCTTAGCATGGTTAAAAACGTTAAAACATGACCTTTAGATTGGAGCTTTGTGGGGGGTCCGGATAGCCGGTCAACTATCCGGCCTGTGGCGGTAAGGTCATGATCGGTGAGCACTAATTGGAAGATCCCTATGAGTGGGCGTCACCCAACACGGATGGGAGCGCTCGGGAGAGGTGGCCTTTGGCCCCTCAACGGGGAGGCGGTCCCTTCTAAGGATGGGTCGCCGAAAGAAAAGGAAAGGCGGTCAAGGCCCCTTCCTGTGTAGGAGGGGTTACAGCCCCCTCCTGGGGAATTTCCCGGGGCCAGTGACGTCTGCGACGGCAGATGTGGTAAGTTGTGTGGGGTTGGGGGGAGGACTACGCTACCTTCTAGATACCTCACACGAGTCCTCGAACGACCTTTAAGTGGCGTCGAGTTTATTGGTGCCCCCGTCAAGTCAAGGGAAATTGGTAGTTGCACTCGAGGTACGCCTCAGTGCTGTCGCCCCTCCCAAGTGGGGGGGGTATTTATGGTTAGGGATCTTGACACCGGTTACGACCTTGCCGTTGGCCCTTAAACGTTAGGATGTACAATTTCAAAATTTCAAGAAAATGTTTTGTAGGTTGTTAGTTCGGCTAGGAGAACCTCTGTATTAGAGAATCTGTTAAGGTTAGCCAAACATCGCAATGTGGTAATGAAATTGTACATTAATATGAAACTGTTTAATGTTTTAATTTTTTGTTTTAATAAATACGGCCGGGGAGGGTCACTCCCTCCCTCATCCAAAAACTTCAAGAACTGTTTCCGGTTTCCCTCCTTTGGGGATTGTGTTGAGAGGGGGTGGCGGGTATCTCAGCCATATGGAAAGGGGCGACCACTCGGTCCCCCCGAACGTATGGCGGAGTGCCTCGATCCCCCCGGGAAGCCATTTTAGGCGGGAGGCGCGTCTCGGCTGGTATGCCCGAAGCGGCGTAGCCGGGGCGCGCTTTTTCCCGCCCTAGAGTGGGCTGGCCTAGACACTGACGCGGCTGGCCACGCCCTCGGGGCAGGCAGGGGCGGGTTTACGCCCGCCCTGAAGACGGATAAAAAGGGACGCAAGACCAGAAGGCATCCTCTTGTTCCTGTGCTCTGAAGCTGCACCTCCTCGCTGCACGTGAGCTACAGTGCCTGCCTGCTCTCTGTTACCGAGAACTGCAGTCATGCAGTCTGTCTCCAGTTAGTGCCCATCCATTTTTGGCGCTTTGCAGCAGTTTCAAGATCTTCTTAGAGTTTCTTGTTGCTCAAATGGATGCAATTTCTGATATTTATAGGTCTCCCTCATCTTCATTGCTTGATTTTGCTCGCAAGAAAGTGTCACTCCTAGTCGTTGAAATTTCACTCATAATTACTCGGAAATTATGCAAATGTCACACATAGCAATCTGAAACCTTGGCAGCTTCTTACAAGTTCGAGTGCAAGAGGCAATATTTCTTTAAAACTGTTGCTGCGGATAGTAAACTTGCTCCAGGCAAGTTGGGGCAAAAGTTGAGGTTCAAAAGTATAATCCGAATCAACAAAAAGTAGAGTCTATCCATGCCAATCTTCTATGGCTTTCACAAAGGTGAAGAAGAGGCAGAGACAAACTGCTTCCAAAATCTGGATTGTGCTAATGACAACAGACATAAGTGACATCAAACGTTTTCATTCAGCACCCTAAAGCTTGAGTAAACCACCCACTAGTTATAGTATTTTCCTCAAAAGACTTCAAATCGCTTGATGTGGCTGGCGTACATGTAGTATATTTGGTGTTCTGTATGAGGTTCGGAGGCGTCAAATCATGTTGGGCAAACTTGAGGTTGTGTTTAATCAATTCCTGTGAGGAAGTGATGTGGGAGAAACAGTTTTGTTTACATGATGTTTCTGTTAATAAAAGTTCTTGTACAATTCATCTTCTTTTTTTACTTCCCTGTTGACTGAAACTTGGAGAGTTGTCCTGGCATGATACGCCTCATTCAACACTTTAATGAGGAACTCGATGTAATGAAAAGTGAGGTTGGCTGGCAGAGTTTCCATCAGTCACCAGACTGTGACAGTCCACACGATTAGGTTCTTTTTCCTCTGCTGGCACCGATTGCTTTATTCACAAAAACTTCCTTTCGGACTACCCTTTGACTTTCTGACTGGGTTCAATTTCTTTCTGGGAACTCCAGACAGCTTCTCTTGCCCAAAAGTAGTGTTTTCATCACGCTTCCTTCAGATTGGGAGCATATAGCATTATACATTATTTTCTCAGTCTCTCAATTGGGCCTTTATCGAGACATATATTGTCCTCGTGCTTTTGACATCTGTGAAGCGTGAATGAAAACATATTGCACCACCTATATTCCTTACAATCTTCAATACCATATCCTGTTTGTGATGCAAGACTGACATACGATCATGGCAATAGGAGGACACAATGGTCTGATGATGTATTTATGTGCTCAACAAGTGGAATACCACTCAATCAAGAAGTGTTATTAAGGGGAAACTGAATTAGTTTTGGAATAAAGGTATCCAATTTTTAAGAGTCATTCCATCTTTTCAGCCTTTCTAAGTGGCTCACACGCGAAGCTGGTGAGTGTGCTCACAATTTGCTTAACCCTACCCTAAAAAAAAACAATGTGATATCTGATTTATTTCACCCTTATGACAAGCTCATACAGACAGCATTGCATAAATCTTCTTTCACTGCACCGCTAATGTTAAACAGCCTCTCAATGAGGGAAAGGCACCACGATCAGCCACTCTGCCTGAAGATTTGGCCATTCTGAGTTGCCAACATTTCCTAGTCTGTGAGTGATGTATTGCATTTAGTTTATTGCAGAAGAATAACATTTATTTCCCATTTGCCTGAGGAAGAAGTGGCAGTAGATTAAAAGGCCATACCTTAAGAGTCAGTATCATTTCAACAATGTCTATCCTGCAGTCTTATCCTTCTTCACCCACGAAGAGGCATGAGTAACACACTTTGTCAGCAGACAAAACGTCTGTTACTGAAGCAAAATCTCTACAACAAATCTTTTCATGAGCAGTATGGAACCATGGAAGCCTTCTAACACCAGCACCTATATAGTTTGCCACCCAAACCTTTTAAAGAGCTATGAAGCTTTACCCAGAATCCAATGTACAGAAGCAGACCGATTATTGCGAATGACGTTCTGACTGTGCGCATTACCCTAGTTTACCCAGCTGAAATGTTTTCTTTGATGCACAGCAAAGTGGTAAGATATGCTTTCAAACTTATTAATTAAATAGTACATTTCTCAAAAGATATGTTTTTCGTTCAAGTCTCTTCTTGTGCAGCAAAGTCCTTCAGTACTGATTTTTTCCTCTAAGTCAACATTCTGCCCCGGGTAAATATTTGCCTTATTCCGTTAGTAAAGCCTTTCTTTGAGCCTTTACCTTATTTATCTTTAAGCATCTCTTGCCAAGAGCACCTCTTGGTTGCGGATCTACAGAGGAGGAACCAGTAAGAGCTGAAAGATACATCTACTGCTACACACCCTACGTTGTGTGGGCTGCAAACATTTAGCACTTTGCTCCTGGCCCGTAAATTTCACTCTTCTGTGTACTGCACTGTCACTTTAGCAAAGTCAACAGGTTTCACCTATAGGAGAGCTATTGGCTTTGTCAAGTTCTTTTAGCCATGTTGTACAGCACGGCTGAAAGTTAAGAAAAAATTCGCAATGACGCGTCAAATGCTGACCGCAAGAGGCAGAGATCGGTTTTCTTAGCATGGGATTATTGCTCAGTCTTTACCCAAAAAAGTTTAATTACCTTCCGTCAGAGCTGAAGTTAGCTGTGTTGGCCCCGCATGCATACAGCGTCAAAAAGAGCAGGCAGTGCAGCGTAATCTGCATCTTTGTAGCATCTCCAAACCCACTGTCGAGGCTTATGGGCGCTTTTATTTTCTGGCGGGACGGTAGGGGGCAAGAAACGAAGTGGAAGGAGGTGGGGTGGATGGGCAAGAAATAACGGGGGAGCGGCTGACCAGTCAAGCAACAGCACATGAGCAGGATGGGTCAAGGCAAGCAATAATGCTGGAGCGGGGAAAGAGGAAGGGGTGCACGTAAAAGGAAAACAGTACCTCTGATATCAGTGGGCAGTGGAAGGTAAGCAGTACTTGGGACATGCTCCAGGGTAGGGACAAACACATGACAAGGAAATGTAGCCAGCACTCACTGACCAAAGAGATGCAGGGAAATGAGTGACGATGAAACCAACCAAAGGTAAGCAATGGCCGGGCTCTTAGCACCCTGCAAATAAACAAAATGTCTTGCAAGCAAAAGGGCATATGCTGTCTCAGATGAAATCTAAAGCATAGCATGTGGGCAGGGGAAGGGAAGGAGTTAACTGTTAAAGAGACATAGGCGCTTGCCAAACCTGCTGAAGGACATAAAACAACCAACAGTGGGCAAAAACATTTAGGGGCAATAAGGTGAAAGCAGGAGAGTCTTTAAGGAAGGAGCAGGGATGCGTCCTGCCTAAAGGGAAACAGCTGTTAATATGCAGGACCTTCAACATGCAGTTTTAACCAGGCAGGTAAGTATTTGTACCATAAACATGTAGTACTTTACCAAACTGGTTTATAAAAACAAATAACATACTTTTAATGTTATTAAAATAAAACGGATTTTATGGTTTAGGTATGGATAAAGATCACGGAAGTTAGGGTGACTTTAGGGTTCAGGTGTGGAAAGAGGTAAAGGGAGATAGGGGTAAGCTGAGATTGAGGGATAGGTATAGGTAAAAGGTAGTGGAGGGTGACTAGAGGGTTCAGGGATGGGTAGACAGAGGTGAGGATGACTTGATGGTTCAGGGTGGGTAGAGGTAAAGGGAGGTGAGGGTTCAGGGGTGCATATAGATAACGGGAGGTGAAGAGGACTTGAGGGTTCAAGGGTGGGAAGAGGTAAAGGGAGGCGACAGTGACTTGAGGGTTCAAGGGTGGGTAGAGGTAAAGCGTGCTGAGGGTGGGGACTTGAGGGTTCAGGTGTGAGTAGGGCATGTCTAACTTGGAGGGATCAATAACGCTCATTCTCTTGTAGCTGATACTTTTCTTGAAGAGCACCGAATGTGAGCACAGTGTCTTTTCCCCAAATATCCCTGATCTGTGAGATCCCAATGAGATCCCATTTGTCAAAACCCTTTGTTTTCCACAAGCTGCCCAATCTCTCAGAGTTCCACAACGGGGTCGCAAAGTTGAGTTTACCGTCCCACTTAAGATGTAGAGTAGCCGCGTGCCACACCTGCACCGCATGGTCCAACGAGGGGAAATCGTCAGGCCTTGGAATATAGTGCCCTCGTAAAATCGCCCCTGTGGTACCTGCCCGCGGTCCATCGCATATCCAGGGTCTCCGGGAGACCCGTAAATAGCGTGATTTACCGCCGCTAGTAGGGAGGCCCAGTAGTACTTCCGCAGATCCGGCAAACCGATTCCCCAATCATACGAGGGGAGAGAAAGTTTAGAGAAGGCGATGCGAGGCTTTCCCTTCCACAGAAGTTGCAGTTGAAACGCCTCAATTTCTTTAAAGTAGGACAACGGCACCGGGTCCATTGCATTCTGAAGCGCGTATAGGAATCGGGGAAGGGCCATCATCTTGAAGAGCACGCCCTACCCAAGAGGGAGGGCGGTAGCACCTTCCATCTCGCCACATCATTCCTAAGCCGGGTCAGCGGGGGCATAGTTATTCAAGTATCTCAACTTCGGGTCTAACATCACATAGATGCCGAGGTAACGGAATCCTACCGGTTCAATTTGTAACTGGCAGGAACTCGGAACCACTGGAGGATCTCCACTAAGAACAAAGAGCACTGATTTCGACCAGTTAATTGCGAAACCAGAGTACCTCCCAAATATAGCAAGTACATTGAGAAAATCAATCAGAGATTCTTTGGCAGAGGTAAGGTAAAGCAGGATATCGTCTGCGTAGAGCGAAATCTTGTCTTCCCACTCCGGCGTCCAACGTAGCCCTCTGGACCCACGCCGCCAACGGCTCAAGAGCCAGAGCAAACACCACTGGGAACAGGAGACACCCCTGCTTAGTGCCTCTGCCCAGATGGAAGTCAGCTGATCTATGATTGTTCACCACAACCCTGGCCAGAGAATCTGCATATAATATATAATATAATATATAATTATATATATATTTTGTATATAAATTGCTATTGTGTTGATGTCACACCACCTTTACCCAGTCCCCCACTGACCCAATCATCCACATCTTACCCAAAAACCTCTCTTCTTTCTATTCTCACTGAGAGCACTATATGATATAAATGATACAGTAAATTTGATGACTTTGAATTACAAGATTCGACCACGTTTTGTTAGGTTTCTTAGAGGATCATGGTTTCCTGAGATATAAGGACTTGATGAATTATGCTGAGTTAATAAGCTTAAAATTCGTTTTTTCATCCTATTTTTGTAATAAATCAAATATGATGTTTAAATTTTGAAGAATTATTTTGTGGTGAATCATGGAGATAATTGCAGAATCTGGAATAGCACTTTAGGCTCAGCATTTAGTAGCGAAATGGGCATGTATGAGGAGCAGAGCGTCCTGGGCTTTCCCGCTTTGTGGACAACGACAATATTAGCTACTCGCTGATCATAGGGGAGCTGACCCCCCTTTTTACTCTTAACAAACATGGCGCGAATGAACAGAACAAGTTTATTCGCACTCAGTTTATACAACTCTATAGGGATTCCGTTCGGGCCCGAGGCCTTCCCGGAGTGCACACCTCTGATGGCCTGTGCCACTTCATCATTTGTGAGAGGGGAATCTAAATAGTTCAGATCATCTTCAGACAGCGTGGGCATATGAATGTCGTGTATCACGTCCGCACTGTCTGCCTCTGTGTAAACCCCTGCAGACGTATACACTGAACTATAATATTCAGAGAACTCATTAGCTAGTTTGCGGGTCAGTTATCCTATCCGAATCACTGTTCTGTAACTCTGGCACCAGCCTCGATGCCCATTCTCTCCTCTCCAGCCATGCTATCAGTTTACCTGCTTTATTACCATGTTCTTATATCCTACTCGGAGTATCTGCGTGCTGTGCTTTGGCCCTATCCCTAGCTAGGTCCCTGTATTCATCTTGAAGGAGTTCCAACCGGTGCGTACCATCAGGGGTCACATCCCTGGATATCTTAATCTCCATCTTGGTCACCTCCGCCTCTGCCCGGTCTACTTCGACCCGACTCTTCCTCTTATTCCCCGTGACTTATGATAAAACCTCCCCTCGAATAACCGTCTTGTATGCCTCCCACAGGGTCTGTGCAGAGTCGACAGATCCCGCATTCTCATGAAAGTACCTTTCCGTACATGTGACGATTTCCTTCTTGGTGGCGGGGTCCCTTAGATGCCATGCATCAATGGGGGCTATTCTACCCACGTCAAATTGGCCAACCTCCACCCGGAGCCAAATCTGCGAATGGTCAGAGATTCCACGCCCCAGGTGACGCACCTCCCGGACCGTCGCCGCCTGTATAAGTATATCATCTATTCTAGAGAGGGTGTGGTGAGCTGCCAATGCGTGCGTGTGGTGCACCCCGTTAGGGTTTTTTAACCTCCAACCATCGGTAAGCCCAGTTCTTTCTAGGAAGTCTCAGAGCCTTCTAGGACGGCCTTAGAGTTCAGGCAGGGTGTCTATCTCTCTCACCATCTATCACCGCATCAAAGTATCCACCAATCAACCAGTAGGCCCACGGGCAGCGTTAGGAAGATCGCACCCAGGTCTCTGAAAGTGTCAGCCTGCAGACCCAGTGGTACATATATAGACATAAACTTAACAGTCTCCCCTCCCAGAGCCCCGATATGCCGATGTATCTTCCTCAATGATCAGCCCCTGTGGCCTGCTTGGTCAGGGGAAAGGAGTTTTTAACTAAGATGCCCGTCCCGCTAGATCCCGTAGTGAATCCAGCATGAGCCATTAGTTTATAACCCCCCTTGTGTAAGGCCATGCAACGATTACCAGCCAAATGTGTCTCCTGCAGTAGCATTACATCTGGGGGATGTCTCCTAACCGACTGGTTTACCATTCCCCTCTTAATCTTATCCCCTAGACCGTTTACTTTCCAACTGAGCACATTTATCCCCGATCCCCGTCTAACAGCAGACATTATCGTGGTACGGAGTCCGTTCAATCATAGCAATGCAACCAGATGCAAGAAGAAAATGGAAAAAAATTGTAAATATAACTGCACACAATGCAATCCCAATACCAAAGAAAAACCCCTTTGCTCTCAACCCGCCTCCCCCTCTACCTCCCTGCACCCCTGCATATGGCTGACGCCGATTCCCAACTAGCAGTGTGCCCGTCATCTAAACATTAATCTACAAATTAACTAAAGGTAGAAAATGGAAGGAGGGCCAAAAAAAACCCGCCTCCCTCAGCCTCCCCAAACACTTATTCGAATCTGGGTCATTCCACAATAATTCCAGTTAAACAGGTCTAATCAAAAAGTCTGCTGTGGAGCCACCCCACCCCCGATGTACAATACTAAACTTTATCTTCCACAGCATTATCTATTCTCATTCCTGTTGCTCATCTTCTCCACCACGATCTCGATCCTCTGATTTGCTCGGGTGCTTGCTGTCCAACCAGTCTGACGCCACCTCAGGGTTATCAAGAAACCAGGCCTTCCCGTTGAGTTCCACCCGCAGGCGGGCCGGGAACAGAATAGCATATTTCAGTCCCTTGTCCCTGAGTTTCTTCTTTACCGGCAGGAAGCTCTTTCGTTTCTGCACCATTTGAGTAAAGTCCAGAAAAAAGGAGAGCGTCGCATTTTCATACCGCAGGGGGAACCCGCTCGTGCCACCTGGAGGATCGCGCCCCTGTCTCGAAAATTCAGGACCCTCGTGATCATCGGGCAAGGGGGGGCCCCGGGCCTGGGCCTTCCCCCCCGGCACTCTATGTGCGCTTTCGACCGTGAAAAGGTTACTCAGTCCCTTGGGCTTAAGGTGATTAAGGACAATATCCTCGACAAACAGGCCAGGGGTTGGGCTTCTGATTTTTCTGGCACCCCAAGAATGCGAACTATGTTACGCCTAGCCCTCCCCTCATTCGTCAAGCTTGCGATCCTGCTTGAGGTCTGCAGGTCTCTCAAATCTTGCTGCAACAATGCCACGTCATCAATCAGACTAGTAGTTTTGAGCTCAAGTGATTTGACCATCTCACTTGCTTTTGATAGATCCACTAAGTTCACCTCAATTGTGACTGTGTCCAACTTAGCGTCTAAATCTTCAATTTTTTGGCCCAAGGACACCTGGACCTCATTTATGGCTGCCATGACGTCTGTCAGAGTTGGTTCAGTGGGAGGGCCTGTAGCGTCTACCCTCGCTGAATAAGCCCTCTTCGTTTCTGTGAGGGACCCTTTAGGCATGGTATATCGGTCCAACTTATTGGTTTGAATGTTTCCGGACCCCTTGGAGGATGTAGAGAAGATTTTTCGGTTTCTCGCTTAGTTGCCATCTTAACGCCATTACTGCGTCGCTGGCTATCAGCGGCAAAAGGAGTACTGTCTAGGTTTCTGGTGCCCCCGCGCTACTTCCGGTCATTCCAGGACTAGCCGCCCATTCGCATTGCCCCCAGGAGTCTCAATAGACCAATATCAGGCTCTGTTGGTCAACAGGTAGGTGGGGCAGTGTGCACAACCACTGGACATCCAACACAGAGGACAAATCGCCAATCACTAGCTCCCACCCCTCCGCCCACAGAGCGCGCCGCTTGAGTCACTTATCCAGATGATGGGCGCAGACACTGCTAAAGTAACAGGGCCACACTGTTTCAAACGTTCCGCCTCCTCAACAGCAGCACAACCTCTCGCTTGACCCCCCACGGCCAGCACCTAGGACTGGATGGATCACTGGGGGTTGTACTTGCATCGCAGCGCCAATCAGCCGCTCGACTCACCCTATGATATTATTGGCAGGGTAGACACACCGCGATAATGTAGGGCATTGGCGGCAAGGACATCCCTGGGGCCGCCACTTTCCACAGTCCGCAGTTCTTATCACCCGAACAGGTAGCCGACTTGGCCACCACCACTCGCCACACAGTTAGTATAGTGGGCACCACCTGCTCACCTAGTCGGCTCCTCCACTTACACGGGCACCACTGGGCTTTTGTATGTGCCGCAAGGAGGGGCAGCACCACCAGCACACCGCCCACCGGAGCTTTAGTGCTCGATTCATCTCTCCCTCTGCATCGTGCTGAATCACCGCCGGCCCGGGCCCGCCGGCCCACAGCGCGGTGCTTTGTATCCACGCCAGGCGGCTCCTCTCATATGCTTCACGGAGCAGGCCAGATGAATCTCACGATGTCCTGGCCTCACCGCAGCCGCACCGCCCCCACTCAACTTCCGCCGGGTCTGCCACAGTATCGGATGCGCTTTTGGCTATTTCACGGGGCCGGACCGGTGCACTTGGTGGCGTCTCCTCGCCCACTCAAGCCCCTGCTTCAGACGCTGGTAGGCTGCAGACTGCCGCACGGCGTAACTCCAGTTCCGAGCACTGTAGGTGGCCCGGAGAAACAGTGTGAGTCGTCGCTTCACCAAAGCTTTCAGGGAGCAGGGTTGTGTTACAGGATCAATGCCAGGATGTGGAGGCTGGTAACGGAGGTCGGCAGAGCCGAGCTCTCACGCAGGCATCTTGGTCTCGCGCGTGGCTCCTCCCCCAGGTGTGGTTAAAAAAAGGTGACAGTGACTTGAGAGTTCAGGGGTAGGTAGAGATAACGAGTGGTGAGACTGACAAGAGTTATGGGGTATGTGGGGGCAGAGGGTGGTGACAGTGAATTGAGAGTTCAAGGGTGGGTGGAGGTGAAGGTGAAGGTGACTTGAGGTCTTCGGGTAGGTACAAGTAGATTGAGGTGAGGATTACTTTAGGGCTCAGGGTTGGGCGGATGTAAAGTGAGGGGATGGTGACTTGAGGTTTCTAGGGTGGGTAGAGGTAAAGGTAGTAGAGGATTCAGGGTTGGGCAGAGGTAAAGGAAGGTGTTGGTGAATAGTGAGGGTAACTTGAGGGTTCAATGGTGGGTAGAGGTAAAGGGAGGTGAGGGAGACTTCAATGGTGGGTAGCGCTAAAGGGAGGTGAAAGTGACTTCAGGGTCCAGAGAAGGTAAAGGGTGGTGAGGATGATGACGTTTCAGAAGTTTAAATGTGAAGCGGACGGAAATGGAGCATGTTGTGGCTACACCAACCAGGTTCGTCTCTGTCAAAGATTTTACCTTGTGACTTAGTCTTTTAAATTCCAATCCACCATAGGAGTACACTTATAAAGCCCCCAGGATACCAGGGGAGTCGCTTAGAGACTCAAAGGTTGTCAGGAAGAGGCCAAAGCAGGGTCCAGTCCAAATACAGTTGCCACTGGCCAGCTGGATACTGCCAGAAAAATATTGTCTCTCTGTAGCCAAACAGAAGATCAGCTTTAGGATTCTTAAAATCCCCACTTTTTTGTCCTGAATACAAGAAGGAGCAGGTCCAGTCCTTCAGGGCTCCTCTCAGGTCAGAGACAGCAGGTCCACAACTCTACTGGAGGTGCTGCATTTATGCATGGTACTAGCTAGGGGGAGAGAAAGTCTTCTGGGCATGCCTTAACCAATGGGGCAAAAGTTGCAGTGGTAACCCTATCCTTTTTTCTGTAGTTTTTGTTTGCCTTACTACAAACAGGCCTAAAATGCAACATGCCAGGGCAAATCCAAGTTGGCGAAAGTCTTCTGCCACACAAATCTTAGGCTCTAAGGACTGAGGGGTGTGGGGAGGAGTGTACTATGGTAATCCTAGTGTCCTCACACATCTAACACAAAAATGCAGTTAGAGGCAAGCCCTATACCCATAACAAACCCAGCGAAAGATACCTTATAGGAAAAAACCAGGGTTCTTCAGCAACGAGAGAGAATTCAGACAAATTGCCTTGGCATCCTGTTCTCTCCATTTCAAGTGTGCCCCAAGTATTACATGTGGTTCGACACATCTGTCATGCAGGATTTATATTGTAGTGTCAATAAGGTGGGCACACATGACCCACCCTTTATATTCTCTGGGGTTCAGAGGAGTCATCTCTGCCCATTCAAGTTAGTCTACTGTTTGCTCCTGAGAGGCATTTTCCAGAAGCAAACAATATGAAAAATTGTTTGCTCCAGGGAAATGCAAAATGAATGAAAAATAAGATGTTTCAACTCTGTTCAAGGCTGAAAACAAGCTGAGAGCTGGCAGAGTCTAATGCTAATTATCCCTCAAATAGTTTTTGCAGGTAACGGGTAACTTTCTAAAACTTACGTTTCTTTAATATTTATTAAAAACCTGACTTCCCCATTGAATTGGATTTTTAATGAATGTTAATAGATTTTATAGCTGTTCATTTTTAAGACCTAGCATTAGTATTTTAATCTATATTTCAGTGTTCTACACAGGACAGCTAGACCTGCCATAGTGGAAATAGCTTTTAGAGCTGGACACTGTAGGGGCATCGTGATAACCCTTTTCTACATACCCGACTTTAAAATACTATGCATCCTACTTTATAGGCTACAAGGCTTACATGGGGGGACTTACTAATATTTAAGAGGTTTTTACCTGTCACAAAATGGTTACTTTAAAAGGTCACACTCCAGGAGTCAGACTACACAGGGTAGGTTTGAATCAATGCTAGTCCCGACACGCTTGTGGATGGTGCAATAAATGCTGCAGTCCCCTAGTGGCGCTTCCGATCAAAGGCCCTAGGCACACTTTCACACCATTTATTAGGGACTTACAGAAAAGTCAAACATAGAAATTAGCAAAATGCCAATTCAACCCTGTTTAAAAAGGGAGCACAGCACTTTACTACTGGTTAGCAGGTGTAGAGTTCACAAGTTATAAAGCCTGCAAACAAAAATAGGGTTCAACAAAGCCTTGTGTTATATTTGCAGAATTTTCAAAGGGCAGTACTGGAGCGCAAGTAAGGGAGTACCTTGGGTTAAATTTCTTATTTAAAAATACAGGTAGGGAGGTCAGGAAATTGGCACTACAAATATGGAGAACTCAGAAATTAGGAATTTGCTTATATTGACCAAGTGCTCTAGACAACTGCTGCGACAAACGACACCACGGCATGCCTCAGAAAACACAGTGGGACATGGGAGACGATGAGACCACCTCCACAATTCTGTGCACTGAACAAGCTCAGGCTTCAGTGTGCTGCATACCACCGTTAATGGCCATCACAAGTTTAGTTTCTGCAAGATGTGTAGTCCAACAATGGAAATCAAAAAGTCTCTCTATAATACTGAGAAATTGACTCTCAGTATAAGCCAACAGTTGTAGAACTAACATTGTTGAGTTTATAATTTGGCCTTGTGTAATGGGGATGACTAGCAGAGACATAAAGTTTATAATTAATGAAGAATTCGGCCTGGAATGCAGAATGCACCACTATTTCTACATTACTCCAAAATTAATTAATTAAATTTTTCCAAGGATCATCCGTAACTTCCCCCTCAGTAAGATAGGGGATGAGACCAAACTGTGCGAATTAGGAAAGTAGTTGATACATTTCTCCCTGGTCATCGCTGCACATGGCCTTAGTGAAAACATTCAATAGCATACCATTATTGCTAGTGTCAACTACTGGTTAATGTAATGGTTGATGACATACATTTGCAGCTTTCGAAGCTTCTAAAAATGCTCCATATTCCTCAATCAACACAGAATGAAGCTAAGAGTGAGAGTGAATGGGAATCAGTGAGAGAGAGTCGTAGTATGAATAAGTGAAATTGAGTACATGGGAATGAGTGAAGGAGTGCGAGTGAGATTTGAGGGGATAAAGGGAGTTTGTGAGAGGGGTAGGAATTTAGTCAGGGGTGTAGCTATCAATAATGCAGCAGGTACAGTTGCACCAGGGCCCAGAGTTTTGAGGGGCTACTGAATCCTATTAAAGCAGAGAACCTGTACATCAGGAGTTGTGAGTGAGAGTCGGTGTGTGAAAGGTGAGGTGAGTGTGTGTAAATGTGTTTTCTAAGTGACAACCAGTGGTAGTATGCTTGTGTGGGAGTAGGAGTGAATATGAGGAGGGCCACTAGAATTATGTGGCAGGGGTTGGCCAAATTATGCAGCAGGGTTGAGTAACTTGTGCGGCACGAAAAGGCAATGTATGCAGCTTAAAGTGGCACATTTTGTGATTCTATTATTTTGTCCTTTATACACTTGTTGAGACGGTCTGGGATTTGGTTGTACTAGTTAAAAATCCAAGTACAGCAATAAACAACAATATGTGAACAGTCAAACTTTGCAAAAGTCCTTGCACGGCAACAGGTGCCGCTTCATTGTTATTAACTTTTGAACCGTTTGAACTAGCAACCATTTTTTTGTTAAATCAGCAGATTATGCATCAGATGATTAAATATGTGGCAAATGCATCAAATCTATAATCACAGCAACTGCACAATCGCGTAATTCCAGTGCCCCTGAATATGAGTGAGAATAAAAAATTATGTGAGTGTAAGTTTAAGTGATTAAGGAGGAAAGACAGCAAATGAGAGAGGGAGTGAGTATGTGTAGAGTGAAAGAGTGCAAGTGTGTCCTTGTTTGCATGTTTTAGGTTTATGAGTCTGCATTTGGCTATGGCATACTCAATATAATTCTGGACTTATGGTGGAACAAACGTAACATGCTGCCATTGGTATACTGGAGGTAATTCCTTAGTCCCTGACTTACTAGAAGTAATACTTGGCATTAGCCATCCATAGAAAAATACTGGTGTTGACATACTGAAGGAAATTCATAGTGGGGGCACCTGTGGCAAAATGCTGGCACTGGAACATTGGAGGTATTTTTTGGCATAGGGGCACCCTTTTCAAAAGGAAGATGCTAAGACACTGGAGGTAATATTTAGTATATGGAGACACCAATGGTGCTAGCATACTGGAGGTAAGTCTGGGTCTCAGAGAGGGAAGCATAGGCATACAGAGGTGAGAGATTGGGTCAGGTGAAGCAAACCATGATATAATGCTGACTCTGAAATACTACAGGTAATTTGTGACATACGGGTAACCCATGGTATATTGACAGTATTGATAGCAACATATTAGTGCTGATGTATTGTGTGTAATCATTGGCATAAGGGGCTACAAATGACAAAATGCTAGTATTTGCAAAGTGGCGTTAATTCTTAACATAAGTTCAACACCCAAGGCAAATAGGGGGTGAGGGGGGGGGGGGGGGACTCAAACACAGATAAAAAACCCAGGGCACAGATAAAACAACCTACAAAATGGCCTTTAGAAACTACCACAACAATATTTAAAA
The DNA here is from genome assembly GCF_964263255.1 of Lissotriton vulgaris. Taxonomy (NCBI): domain Eukaryota; kingdom Metazoa; phylum Chordata; class Amphibia; order Caudata; family Salamandridae; genus Lissotriton; species Lissotriton vulgaris. The sequence goes on along the minus strand of NC_141694.1, from coordinate 1,278,976,072 downwards.
AGAGCAAGTTCTGACTTCAAAACTCTAAAAATTGCAGAGGTAGAATTCAAGCCAAAAGAAATCTTCAACATCTTGTCGTGCTTTATGGACGCCAAAGCACCCCCCCACCCCTGGTCACATTCCACCCAAATATAGTTCAGGAGTTAAGCAAATTCTTCCAAAATAAAATTATCACAATAGAAACAAACCTTAGCGTCCCATCTAGATCGCCCAATTTTGCCCTGCCCCATGTTCCCACAGAACCCACCCCATCCTCTTCCCAGACATTGTTCTCATCACCTAACAATGAAGAACTAAAAAGTCTCCTTCTATCGAGTAAATTCAGCTCACCACTAGACCAATGCCCTCCACAAAGCATGAGAAATATAACAGAGGCCATAGGACCGGTCTACACAAAGGTGTTCAACGTATCCCTTCAAACCAGCTAGGTCCCACCGATATAGAAACAAGCCAGTGTCATCCCGCTATTGAAGCAGACAGTAGGACCTATCTAACTTCAGACCCATATCCCTACTCTCAGCAGCCACAAAAATTCTGGATCTATCATAAACAAACAACTCTCAGAATTTTTATAACAATCGCCTTCTGCACACCTCCCAATCAGGCTTCCAATCGTGAAACAGTACCCCTTGGACAAAGCACACAATGCCTCACTCATTTTGCTAGACTTGTCCATGGTTTTCAACACTATCCCCCATTACATCCTTCTACAACGCTTATTTAACTGTAACAGGGGAGTGGCCTTAAAAGGGCTGACCTCGTTCCTTTCTGAGTGAGAACAATCGGTTTGGGATAAAACCTCCCTTCTCCAAGGCCAAACCACTCAAATGTGGCCTACCCCAGGGCTTCTCACTCAGCCCAAAATTATTTAATGTTTATATATCTCCACTGGTCACCCTGGTAGAGTCACTTGGAATCACTATAGACTCACATGCTGGCGACACTCAGTTGGTCTTCTCCTATGAGGGCAACTCAACACCTGCAAGGAATCATTCTCAAGCTGCATGATCGCAGTCTTCGGTTGTCTCAAAGAAAGCCAATTACAATGCAACCTGGTTAAAACAAAGAATGGCGCTTGGCCTAAGAACGGGCCTACTTACCTACCGCCAACTCTGGCAGTGACAAACATAGGAGTTGCCTTTGAAAATGGTCTGTCTTTCAATACCTAGATCCACTCAGTTACTAGAAACTTTATGTGGATCCTCAAGGCTCTCAGAAAAGGTCTCCTCTTTCTACCTTGGGGACCCGCAAAACCGTGGTTCGAGCCATAATTCTCTCCCAACTGGACTAAGCGAACTTCTTGTATTTGGGACTACCCCCGTACTGAATTCAGCAGCGCACCATCTCTTAAACCTGCGAAGTTACCCCACTTCACTTTTTCTTGCCAAACTTCACTGGTTCCCACTCATCAAAAGGATTACCTTTAGATAGTTCAGATGAGGAAATGGAAGATATTTATAACGGCTTTGTGGGAAGGGGGGTCAATTATGGGATGCAGTAAATGGGACATGTCAGAAGATAAATGCCTGGAACGGAATGTACTTACATAGTTACTGTAATATGATCATGATCTATGTGTATTGCCAAGTTTCTCGAAATCACAATAAAATCGTTTCAAAAAAAAAAAAAAGGATCACCTTTAAACACTTAAGCTAGCACACCGGGCCCTGCACAATGTTGGTCCCAGTTCTCTGAACAAAGGAATCAAAGAGCACCAGCCAAGCAGAAATATACGTTCCCGCAAGGCTCACCTTATAGGAAACCCTGCATAAAAAAACAGACTTGGTGGGACCTCCTTCCTAGGATGCACTGCCAGAATCTGCAACTGCCTTCCACTTCAGCTCAGAAGCATACATACTGAATCTGCCTTCCGCAAATCCCTAACAACCTATCTGTTCAGCCAATACCTGCTCTCCCGCCCTCTTCCTCCCTGTTACCTCTGTGGCAAAGCTGGGGCAATCAATTTTGAATAGCTATTTGCGCTATACAAATACCATCATTCATTCATTCATTCAAATCCTGGAAAGCATTATGTCGCACCACTTTCAAAGATCACAGCCACCACTGGAATTACCAAGTGAAAATTATTGCCAATTGTAACGTGCGAGCAATAACTTGGGAGCATCAGACCTGACAAAATAATACATAATACAAACATCATTGGTAAAAACCCACTATGTACATTTTAGCGAAATTTGAATTCCCATTATCATTGATCAATGATAAACAACATGCGTCTTTCAGTGTTCGTTTTGTACTATGTGGGATGTCAAGGAATTGATAACTCTGATGCCAAGTAACAAAGGACAGCCAGCCACCCTTATAAAGCCTGATCAGAGAACACGCTCAGCAAATGAAGACAGCACAAGATAGAGCTAGAATGCCAAGGCCACCAGCTGGCCCCCTTAATCCTCAAATGCCCCAACCCATTTTGAAGTCAAGTTAGACCAAGTTTAAATCAGCGACAGTCACCATAAGCGTATGCATCATATTTGTTTTACCACCCTGTGTCCACAAATAAGAGGAGGCAGTTTACCTAAGCGAACAGACAAAACAAGCATTTTCAATGCAATAGGTCTCGCATTTGTAAGAGTTTAATCTATTGGTATTGTAAATGACAATGCCTATTATTTATCTGTTTTGCTAATTAAAACATGAATAAAAGGCATTGTGATTTACAATGCCAATAGCTTCAAAACTTGTAAATGTGATAACTATTCAAAGAAGCGGCACTGTCCAGGGCAGCTTGGAAAGTTAAAGCGCACATGGCGGCCTGAATGTTGCAGGAAAGCATGTTGATACTGAAGTGTTCGTCATCAGGGATGCCATGTACCAGTCCTGAACGTTCACTTAAACACACAATGCATTCTGGGAGCTGTAAGTCTGACTCACCAATGTACATGTTGGGCAATTGAATTCTTCACTACTTGGCACTCTTATGTAACCTCTATTACACAGCTAAAAACCATTTTTGAACAAAAATATATTTTATTTACATTCAGCAAAGGTATCAAAATCAATTTTCTCAGAGCTTAAGTGCCATTCTGTAACATGGATTGGTACACAAGTATTTATTTCAATCTGTTTTACATATGACACAAAAATAGCAAGGTGGTATCTAAGTTGATTAGCATACGGGAGAATATAACCCATAATATGCTGGTCAACAAAGTAGATTAGATAAAAAATGCTGTATTTACTTACAATTACATTTTCAAATCTCATCTTTACAAAGTAAAAAAGAAAACATAAATGCGTAGATAAAACCATGCTGCAGGCAGTTCCCGTAAGTGTGACGAGCCCTTGTGTACAGAAGTTAACAAGCATTACAATGCAATGGTTTTGCCTTTGTTAAAGTTTGAGCTTTTGGTATTGCTTTTGACAAATGGTCTTTTGTAACTTCTTTGAATTATGTGTAAAACGTTGGTGTGTTTTACTTTACACAGAAAAGTATGAAAAAACACAAAATCGTTTACCTGAGTCAGGGCAAGGGAGTTACACGCCAAGATAACCCCTGCTCACCCTCTAGGTAACGTGGCGCCGGGGAACTCGTGGACCAATAATGCAACCTGAGCCTCTCAGGGCTCAACAACAAATGCCCCCAGGATTTTGGTGGAGTCCATCTCGGGAGACTCGAACTAAAATACTGCCCGTGGGAGCCTTGGCAGGCTCTTCCACACAAATGCCACCTTCGTTGGAGTCCCTCGCTGGGGACTCTAAATAAGAAATAACAAAAAGGTGCACCACTGAGGAAAGGGCCCCCCTGGGAGATCGCGCTACTGGGGGTGGGGGGGCCGACACCGGCAATGTGTCCCGACGCCCCCCTCTCCTCTTTGACCTTCCCCTGCACTCACCGGATTGCTGTGCGGCGGCGGCTCTCCTCTCAGCAGCACGGGACTCTGCTTCTCAATGCCAGTTGCCACGGGGCTCTCCCTCACTCCTGGGAGCCCCGTGGAAGGCGCCGGCTGCAGGACTCTTCTTCGTTCCTTCTCTCCCCTCTGCCTGTGGGGGCGGGACTTCCGGCCAGGTCGCGCCGTGATTGGCCGGCCGGCCGGCCAACCACTTCCGGGTCGTCGCGGGCAGCGCTGCGGCCCGTTTTAGGCAGGCAGGCGGGGACTGACTTAAACCGAGGGGTTGGCTCCCTCGAGTTGACCAAATAAACAGGCAATGCCAGGTAGGCACCGGCCAAAGGGGACGCAGAGTAGGCCAAAAATGCGGCAATGCGGCGTGGGCAGCCGCTAGAGTAAAAATAAAGCGCTCTGAGCGCTATGGCAATTTCAGCGCTCCGAGGGCTTGAAGGCAAAGTACAGCGCTTTCCAGGCGCTATAAGGAAAGGTACAGCGTTCCCAAGACATTAAGAGCGAAAACGTCAAAATACGTAAACATACAAGAAAAAAAAAATAGCACACACCCACCGCCGCGATGACGATCAGAAAAGGGTGGAGAGGGAAGAAATCGCGGGAACGCCCACGAATCTGGTCCGGCCATGATGGACAGATCTCTGTTCCAATGGCTAGCCTCCATTTATGGAGCTAGCCAATGGAACAGAGGGCGGATTCCCAAGCCACATAGTATTCTCATTAGGTTTTCGCCTGCGCGAAAAGCTGCGCAGTGCAAAGCTTTCACTTAGGCGAAACCTAAAAATGTCTGTTTTAATGTACTGGTACTTCCCCCAGCAAGTGCGACTGTGATCGCGAGCTCCCGAAATAGGTGCGCGGACGAGCGAGTATCAACTGCAGCTCCTTTATCAGGATTTGCCCCACCCTGAGCTGTGCTATGAAACCGAGCGACTGAAGTTCACACTACATAAGACAACTATTAATAAATAAATAAAGCCTACTTCTCGAGACTACGGTTGCTACTATAACAGGGAAATGTAGCATTAGGTAGCAGTCGAAAATAAAAATACTTCTATTTTTTCAGTGAGAATTTGAATGGCAATGATTTATTATTGCTGCTGTGCGCATTTTGAGTTGTGATCCCATGTTCACTAAACTGAACCAACACATCCCTCCTCCCAGGGGAGCCTTGGACTGCTCGCACCATGCATACCCTAAGAGTCAAGTGCAGATGGGATACTTGGCCTAGTTACTCAGAATCCCTTGAAAGTCAGGCCACGGGACATCCCTTTGAAAGTGGCTCTAACTTAATCTTAAACTGACTGTTTAACTCAGGTAAGGGCTGAAAATAAGTGCACCAGAGGGAAAAGCATGTAGTAGTCTAGCAAACCCCGATATAGAATACAGGAAACAAAGGTAAATTGATGGTTTTAGAATGTTATTTTGTTGAGTTGGCCAACCCTATAATTTGAGCACAAACTGCAGCTACTAGGAAGATTACCAAAACAACGTTTAAGAGTCGAGCTAACAACAAAAGCCTAGACAATATAGAGCTGGTACAAAGTCTTGAAGGATAACAATAAATCAAAATCATAAAAAAGCAAACACAGCCAGCAATGAATAAATGCAGATGGTTACCAGACATTACATTGAGCTCAGTTTCATTGACAAGAGCGTAGAACTTTTGGAACGAGTAAAGTGTTGAAACCAAATCACACAAATTATCTTTTTTATTTTTTACTTTTCAGTGTGCATTTTAATTAAGTTCAATTGTTTGTCTGATTCTTTGGATTTTAGCTTCACAGAATACAGATAACTGCTATCTTTAAACTAACATGAAAGCAAATGATGTTCTTCAAAGTGTTAACAACAAAACAGCCATTAAAATCTGGGTCCACCAAAAGTAGCTGTAAATAAATGGGGACACCAGACAGCTAATGGTCGCACAAGAAAGCATGGGTTGTAAAAGGAGTGCCAGGAATTAAGGTAGTGGGGTGGGACGTCGGAAGGGGGGTCATGGGCTTCAGCATTTCCCAATCACCATCGTTGGATTACATAGTTGCGTTTGTAGATTTTAGGTGAAACACTAATGCCGCCATTTTGATGCATAAATCGTCTGGTCAAAGGCACCACTTTGGTGTACACGCTTGATCAAGAGCTACACTACACCCCATCTACCAACACAAAATACAGTAAAAAACCCTTGCTTTAATGTCAGAAGGGAGGAAGAATGTTTAAGGTATTGGGCTAAAATTGTGAATAAGCTGCATGAACACAGGCGAGGGGACTGGAATTTAGAACATTTTAGAAAAGGACTGAAAACACAAGTTGACATTACAATTATTACAAATCTGCTATTCCATTTCCGCAACGAGCAGGTAGATACCTTTGCGTGATTTGTAGCTTATAAAGAAACAAATAAAATCAAAGTAATGATGCGTTCCAATTCACAATCACCTCCATGACTGAAGGAAATCTTGTGATTTGAGTGTGAAAAGAAGGGCTGTGGTGGTAGAACATGCAAAAATTGACTCTATCCAAAGAGAAATGCCGGAGAGATTATGGACATCTTGCTTGACCACAGTATTCATCAGTTAACAAAAATGTTGCATTCTAAAGTAATTCAGGTATATGTAAATGTTTTCTACTAAGTTTCTGCCTTGGACAAAACTGTAAGATTTACATACCAACTACTGCTTTTTCGTCAAGATTTCGGATTTTTTAACCAGCTTCCTTTATTTGACCTGGTTGTGAAGGGTTTTATTAGCTATGCAATAAAGATTTAATTCCAAAAAATACTTTGAGTAGAAGCATGTTAACAAATATTTACTTTTAGTGTTGTATTTTAACATTTATATAGCTCTTTATATTGTGCGTCATACCTCTTTGTGTGGTGCAGAAGTGTATTATTGGACTGACAGCATGCTATGATGTGGGGTACTGTGTGATTGGCAGGGTTTTATTTATTGTAATTGTTAGTGGGAAGCATTTGGGTGCCAGGCATGAGTGACCAAAGAAATGCTCAGGTCTTGCTTGAAATAAAAATCTGCATTTATATCTTCCCTTTGGAAAATGCAGCTAAAATGATTCAAAGTTATTTTCTACTTAGTTCTGAAAATCTAAATCAATGGTGAATGTCTATTTTTGATTCCTTTAGTGAAGAAAAATTAACTTTATGAAGATGTACTTTGTGCTGCCCGAGCTAAAACAGGCTTAGAACAGTTATTGCGACTAATCTAATTTTTATAAGCCCAATTCACATTCCCAGCTGCAGTTAACAATCCTGCTCTCCAGAGAACAGTGGCCTAGCCTTTGGCCCAAGGAAGGCAGGGCTGTTGCCCATAACTGCACACAGGGATTAGTCATCTGGGAAGGGGACAGGAATAGTTGGTATAACAAATTACAGCCTTCCCACTGCCTCTTTTGACTGAGATGCCACATTGGGCTAACAAAATCTGCTTCCATTCATTACCAGGGTACTGGATAACTTTCTGTCTCCAGTACCAGCAGTGATCAAGAACCATCCTTAGTTTTTAACGAGGGGGAAAACACTTCTGCATAGTAAATTGTTTAAGGGAAAGCCAGAGCCACATTTAATAGGAGAGGCATTTAGCAATTTTGGTTTGGGGGATTCTTAGAAGTTTTAAGTAGGGAGAATAGGTTGTGTTACAACCCAGGAGGGCAATGGGTAACAAAAAAGACAACACTCAGTTGGAAGAATTCTGCCTGGCTACTACGCGGGATAAGACTGGCACCACACCACTACCTTCTCAGAGCACTCCTAGATGATTGAAGACAACATCTGCAGAAAGAAGACCACACAAGGAAGAAAAGGACAGATGATTCTGGACTCCTTCTGGCATCCAGGGACTGTAACTGCTTTCCAAGATCTGAGTGGCTCACCTCCTGCTGGCCTGACACAAAAAGTTATTGATGGACAGGTACAGGTGCCTACAAGCCTCAGAAAAATGCCTGGGTTCTGCAGGAGTGACCTGAAAAAATTTGCCCAGTAGTTAAAGAAAATTAACTTGTCATTTTTCCCCTTCCCGGTAGGTGGGTTAAGGAGCAAAGACTTGCCCATTGCGGGCACACCCACGGCAGACAAGGAAACAAGGTTTGTACTGCTAATAGCATTTTGCCATATTGAAACCAGATTTAGCAAGACCATTTTATGAAAGTATCCTGCCTCATGGGGCCATGCATATCTAGCGCTTGCAGCCTTGCCGGAAGACTTTGAGAACTACAAACGTGACCATGTCACTAAGTAAAACCGTTCACAGGAGTGAGGCGTTAAATCTATCAAAGTGGCAAAGTGAACTTGGCAGCTATGAAATCCAGTCTTTTTATGATTGAAGCTTTTGGTGGCAAAACAAACAGTTTCAGCAGGAGTTTGAGATCAACAATGATGTATAAGACTTTAATGGACCTTCACCAGATTCAGCATTGAACCTTGCCTAGCTGGAAGATTTTGAGCTCAGTCTCAATGAAAAAAATATAAGCTGGGGTAATTTGATTGGTGTATCTGACTTCCACTCCATCAGGATCCAGCATAAATTGCATCTGAATTCCCATCAACCCCGAACTGATATTTTTCAAAGATGCTTTACTCTATCTTGGTGTTTTTACCATAGCACTTAAAAACACCATTGATGGTTTCCCTTATTAGATTTTATTTGTTTTTATGTCACTTTGCTTTCTAAATGTTTCTCTAAATTGATTTGGGATTTCTTATTGTGCTTTGTTCTTTACTTTAAAATTGATGGTAGTTCTTGAACATAAAATGCATTTCTCTAAGGCTCGACTGCTGCTTGCGCCAAAGCTACCAGGGTTCAACAGAGATTTTCTAAGAACTGTGGTTTAGCCTAATCAGACTGTGTTTATGACACTGGTGGTGGTGGGGGGGGAGGCAACCCCTTCCAAATTATTAGTCCGTTTTCTGGCACATCTGCTTACCAATACAATTCTCTCTAGCCTTGAAGAGTGTGCTATTAAACTTTGCTGGCCGTTTCTCGAGTGATGGCATAAAAGCCTGTTAAACATCATGTGTCACACAAACAAAACATGGGGGAAACCATGAAGAATACAGTAGCCCCTTCTCATTTTTTTCACAGGACTTTCACAGTTACAAATGTGAAAATTAAAGAATGGAACATATTTTTATCTTCGCCATGCTTAATTTAGTGGGGACAGAAAGTTAAGTGCAAATGATGAATGTAAAATACACACAAGTTAAATCAAGTCTAAACTTAATTCACACTTCTAACCATTTTGTTGGAATATGATTATCCTCTGAACAGTACACAGGTGTGTATCCCTGCCCCGAATGACCCATATGTGTGTGATAATGATACCCTGACTTTATAACAGCCTTAGGTATCATGCTAATCTAGCATGCATGCTGTGGCGAATGCCTGTCATTGATAATGCCAAGGCCCAGAAGAGGTTCTCTGTCCTGGAGTGGCCTACTCTCCTTTACTGACAAAGAACTATTGTCCATGTCCTGGGATGCTAACATGAAGCAGTGGTGGCAGCGTACCAATGTTTGAGAATTAATGGTTCTCAACAAACTTTTTTCCTGTATCAGAAAGGAAAGTGTCATATTGGACCCACTTATGTAAACGTTCTGCTTAAATGTGGCACCCAGACCTTTATGCCAACATTCAGTGTGTGTGTGTACATTGTGGATGTGTGGGACATACATGACAGTAAGACTGTACAAATGTATATTTGCTGGGAACAATGGGATCCACTTTAAATAGCCTCCAATTTACCAAGGCACTCAATGGAGGATGGATAGAGATTCCCCTAGGCAACAGTGGTGTACTGCTTGCACTCCTGAAGCGTAAGGGTGAAGAATCAGAAAATCTTTGATTTTCCTGAGCAATTGCATTTGGTGGGTTGTAGGGGGAGTGGTTGGGTCAGCAGGTTCTGTTATTCGAGATGAGGAAGCTTTGAGCCTGTACCTGTCCGTTTGTCTGTTTCTGATTGCTACCCCTGCAAGGTTGAGGTCAGTGATGTGCACAGTTTTCTCACTCCATTGTGTCTGTGTTTCAGATACTCCTGCTTGAACTAATAACATCATAACCTGCCGTGAGAGCCATCACCTTGCACAAAGGCTGTGACTGCAATACAACCAGAAAATTACATTTGAAAGAGAACCTCCCCTAACTGGTTACTGGAATTTAAACAGAGGATCAATATAACCTGTCTGAGAAATTAGTAGAACAGTGGGACCAAAAATAACCCACTTTTTTCCAGCTCCGAGTTCAACTTTTCAGAGTACTTGAAGAGCTGCACCGAGACCAATGGTGGTTTCTGCATGACAGCCAGTCTCCTAGAGGTGACGAAACATCACCTGAAGTCTGCGCAAATTCGTGGAGTAGTTGTGGATTTGCCTAGCACCTAGAAGAATTTAAAGGAGACACTGACCATGCAAGCCAAACATGAGGACCTTCAAGAGCCATCCAAACCTTTTTTCAGCTGATCAGGTAACCAAGCAGGAACAGCTTCCAGAAACCGAAAGCTTATAATGCAAACCAAGAAAAGCTGCAATAAGAAGTTGTTGTTATCGCTGAGATTCTGCGCTAAGTATTGACCTACCAGTTTCCTGAGCAGTAATTGCTTAGTGAAACTTGCACCTGTGCCACATTTTCCCTAAACTAAACTTGTGGGGATAGGACCATGGATAATGGGGTACACGGTAGAGTGGGGAGTGTGTAGTGGTTGGTTAGTCCATACCTTGCAGTCGTACCCCTAGCTAATTTTGTAGTATTCCATATTGCTATAATATTAAGGTGTTTTCTTTTACTGAAAATGCAAGCACTAGGCTGGACAGTGGTTTATTGTGTCTTTTGTTTGACTGTTGAGTTCTGAGTCTCTACACTGTCACACAGAAGCCTTTTGAATGCTCGCCTTGTGACTTTGAATCCAGAAAGGGTGTACTTGGCCCAGTTTGCAGAGCCATAGTAAGACGGACTTCAGGGCACCAATGGCAAACAACCTCAACTACCACATTCGGGACCCAGTCGAATCTGCCTGCCCTGTACCCTCCCCCACCCTCAAAGGGGTCCGACATATAATACAACTATATAATCTTCCTGCTCAAAGATCTACAATGCCTGTTTATACAAGACAACACATTGGCCTTTACAATATAGGTGCTATCGGTAGGCTTGCCAAGGCTGGCTCAGGAAAAATTGTGACTCTGGCCCAGCTCTGGTGCCAACTGAAAGATGAGCCACAGATGAGCTGAGGCGCCACCCTCTGCCCCTCCATTATGCAGTTTGGTAAAAGAGAAAGACAAGCAATATCCTCAATAACAAATTACAGCTCTTGTAATAAATTGTGAGCATTAATAAAATATGGAATGTGAGCTTTTTAACTTTGTTTTAATTAAAAGTATGTCTAGCAGTCATGCTACATATACCATGAATTTAAACTTTCCCTTGATATCACAAACGAGGTTTCGAGGAGCACACTGTACACAATGAAAACGAGGTCACATCTTCCCATTCCTTGAATATCAACAAAAACTACATGCTAAACTCTCACTTGTAATCTCAAAACTTGTCTGTGCCAACAGACGATACATTGGTGCACAAAGTTTCAATATGCACAAAATACAACTAATCCATAACGCTGCCACAAGGCTCTTTCTCTGCCTTCACCCAAGAAAACATGTGACTCCAGTTCTGCTTTCAGTCCACTGGCTGACTACCTACAGCTAAAAGAGCAATGTTCAAGACACTCCACAGAGCCTCTCGGGAACAAGGATCATTGAACCTACAAATTAAATTCAGGCAATAGAAAATAATAGGTCAATACTCCCCAGGCTTGTACCACAGCTCATCATACCACCTTACTATAAAGCAATCTATAGGATGTCCATCTTTCTCAGTGCAAACTTGTCAAGCTTGTGAACTCACTACTGGCTAGGATTTGAAGCATTATGGAGCATGTACACTTCAGAAGGCAAATGAAAACATGGCTATTTTAACTAGATTTCCAAAAGGTGATGGTCAATCGGCGGGCTCTAACCTAGTCGTCCACTGCAGGTCCCAACGAGCTACATACGATGACCACTTCATTACATCTCAAAATGACGTTCAGATATAGAATGATAGTAACAAAGTCCATCCCAGGAAATATATTTCTACCACTTCTTGCTCTAACCAATCCAGTTCATGGCATAAACCTTCACAGGGCAATCTCCTTGAGAGCAAACTTCAGGCCCTCTTGAGGTATTCTTTAATATAAATTTCCATTTCTAACCTGTCCATTCGTCTTCTTTGAAGCTGTAGACACTAAAACGGATTTTGCTTCTCAAATGGGAGAAACTGTGATGGACATCTGATGTGGTGAACCAAGGAGCTTAAGGAGGAAGCGAGAATGTTAAGAAGCATTGAGGATCCAAAGTGGACACTGATGCTCCACACAGTGAAAGCAGCTGAATACCCTTGGCCCAATTAATTCTCCCTCTACAAAGCCGAGATGCCCTCCGCCACACCAAAACCACATTGGGGCAGCCCTCCCTTCTGACTACGGATCCCACTCCCTCTGTGTAGCCCAAGCCACTGGCAAAGATGGTGCGCACACATGATAAACGTGCTGTGCAAGAAGTCGAGCAGGGTGTATCACGGACTTGGTAGCACAAAGGTTTGCAGGTTAGGCCAGTGGGTGGATGAGTTAAGGCGTAGAAGGCTCGTTGGTGGCATTCTATGGAAAGATAATTTTCAAGTTCTACCCCCGTGGTGTGGAGGTAACATAAGCATATAAGAAGTGGAAGCAACTGTGCATCATCCAATGTTGAATGGGATCGAGTCACTCAATTGGATTGCATTATCTTGAGAAATATTTCTACTTCAGGCTGGTGCAACATAGGATTAGGAAATACAAAGCTGTAGTGAGCTCTGAAAGTTATCCAGCAATAAGCCACCAAAATACCCTTCAAGCTTGAGGATTGAAGACTTTGTAGACCCTATGTATATTCCTAATAAAGCTTTATATACCTAACAGGTGTACCAGAATTTTGCCTAGATCTTGGCTCACTGAGTCCATAAGACTCAAAGTCGGGTTGGACTTACGGCAAAGCCCAAAGAATTAAGGGCCAATATAATGTTAGATAGGTGCATTGAATTAGGGATAATAAATACAGAGGAGCCTTTTGAGTAATTACAAACTGGAACGATGACAATAAAAAGAAATTAAGACATAGGAACTTAGTCATAAAAACAGAAATTTAACTAAAAGGACCAAATGGGGCTTGAAGGAAATCCCTATACATGAGCTCACTTGTGGGACTACCATAGATGCCCCCCCCCCCCCCCAAGCTAAATGAAAAACAAGTATTGGCAAAGCCAATAGGTCTCGGCAATCCGAGAGTTACAGGTGTTGGGCAATGTGAATGCATTTGTGTACAGTTCTGGGGATGTTTTCATTGATCTACACAAAAGCAATAACGTTGCCAATGAATATACAAATCAGAATGCCAAGACCTACTGGAATTGCCAATACTAGTTTCATTACTGATGGCAACCGTGACTTATAAATTGAAGGCATCACTGCTGGTAATCTTGAATATGGCGACCTGGATTGAAATGGTAGTGGCCGATCTTTGAATAATTAAGACATGCTCATTTGTATATTTTCAGGTAGCCCTCTTCCTTTTATATATTGAAAACTGAAGTAAACACGTTTGCAGGCTGAAGTGTGTTTATGAAATAATTAACCAGTATAGCAAGGAGAATATATAGGCAGTGTTAGGGGTACTGCACGCACACTAGGGAATGCCCAAAAATGCAGGTACTCCTGCTGCAACAAACAAAAACAAACTCATATCCAGAGATAGACCCAACACACAGGTACACGACACATACACAAAGCTAAGCTACCACACACATACGTATGTACACATTAACACACATAAGACCCACAGACAGGCACGGATGTACATAGAAACAGACATCCACGCACATGTTCATACATTAAGGTTAATGCTATTTAGAACACAGAAACTTTGTAAGTATCATTGTTTCAAGAATTTCTGTTCTTCACTACCTTAGTGCATAGCCAATCCTTGTCAGTAGAAGTATGACGTCACACCTAGGTCGACGCTCAATTGATGTACAGAACGAATGCTTCTATTAAGGTGGGGGCGGGTTATAACACAATGTGCCAATACATTTAAATGTGTCCATGTTTATATGGAATTCAAACGCATCACGATATTTAAAACATCATATAAAAGAAACAAATTTGTCCAGTTTGTCACATTCACAAAAAGTGGGAATTTCTACATTTTAAGCTACTTGAGCAATTCATTTCCCCAATGGATGCACAAGCCTGGACGAAAGACTGTAACTTGTTTATTATGCACCATGCAGGCGCACTTTAATTCTTTTAATGCATGTGGCCTGCCAACCAAAAATAAAAAAAACACAAATTTCGTGGTAGAAATGCAATTCAATTACAGTTGCACATTGAATAACGTTTTCTAATATCAATAATGCCTATATTTATTGGGATCATCACATATCTTCGTTTCAAATCTAGAGCCTTGCGCTGGCGTGATGCAGGGCTGAGCACCTTTTTATGTGTTTACAAAGTCTCATGCGCATATATATTGTCCATATAGTACACCTTGGAAACATTGTTTTCAACTTGTTCTGTATGTATGCCAGGCAGCAACTTGGGGAAATCTGGCATTACGTGTATGTACTTTAGACAATGCAAGCGCATAAAAAAAGGCGGTGTACCTGCAGCGACGCAGGATTTTTTTTTTTTCTTTGGAAACCTTTATTGTGCAACAGCAGCATACAGGTACGGGCCTACAACCATTCTGGCCGGCCTCGAAATCAATTTGTAGCACAAAAAGCAACCATAGAACAACTCAGCAGTCCCAGAGATGAAAAGCAGCAAATATTCGAAATATCACATATGGTAAAAGCGACCGCCGAGTACAGGATAAATTAGGTTAATTTTTAAATTATAAAATAAGAAGGATCAGACGCCATTCAATCCGCCGAAAGCACATAGTGGGCAATGAACACAGCAGGTTATCAACGAAGCGAAGAGTCACAATCGGAAGAGCGGCACAAAAGTACGCTTATCAGGATAAAGGAGCATATATTCACAGTACATACTGGTCATTACCCACCCCATAAACGTGGAACATCCTAACTAATGTTAGCGGTAACACTAACAGAAACGATAAGCAACGCTGCACCTAGCCACCATACTGACCCAAAAGAAGGAAGAAAAAGAGAAAAGAACCAAGAAAAGAGAAGAGAAAAAATAAGGCCCATAGAAACTAAGAAAGGACAAAACAAAAAAACCCCGCCCCCCAACCCCCCACCCTGCACGCATGCAGAGGCTACGGCCTACCCCCCCCCCCCCCCCCCAGCAGTGTGCCTGTCGCCCGAAAAACAGGAGCCCGAAATTTAGATACAGAAAAGAGAAAAAGAAAAAGAAAAAAGTTATATAAAACCGGAGGAGGGCCATCCCAACAGGCTCCCTGTCTCCCCTTCCACGAATTTAATCTCCACCCCAGAAGCAACAGTCAACCGCAGCAATCACTTAATGCAATAAAAATGGGGGTGAATCATCACGTATTGCGCTATTAGGTATATCCTAAGAACTCGCCAACCCACTTCCCCGCCAGCCACACAGACATCAAATATTAAAGAGAACCACTTAGCCCTGGCCCGTTCTTGTAAGTCCCCCGTGGCATGCCCGCAGAGGAGATCCCGTCTCAGCAGACATGTGAAGACAAAATGTCCACGCACGGCAGAGGCGCAACTTGCAAATACAAAATGGACGTCGCCGACCACCGACAGAGTCTCCTTCACTTAAGACCATCACTCCCAGTTCCGACCCAGGACACGCATTCCATAGCTGAAGTACAGGGGCGAGGAAAGAAGAAGCAGTCATAGGAGGCAACAGTAGCTGAACCAGTGACCGAGTCATCAGCGGCGCTACAGTGGACGAGGCCACCATCCAATGCTGGGAAAGGCATCCTCCAGCACTATAGAGACATGCGGGCACTCTGCCACAGGCACCAACACTGTCCGGGATCATCCACTCCCCTCCGCGTCCATGTATAACCACAGTACCCTCCTCAAAGATAGTTGGGGGCAATTCCTCACGTACCTGGGGGCCATCCGGACGCAATCGCCCCAGTGTAAGCGCAATATCATCCAGCTTTCCACCAAGCGCTCGGGAGCCATCCCTCCAAGCGGACTGTAAGTCACCCAGAGCAGCAAGAATATCACTGCGAGACAGCATAGGCTGTATTTCCCACATCACAGGACTACTCGGTGACTCGCACTCGCCCTCACGCAGCACTTCAGTAGGCAGGGTAGCGTACTCCTTATTCAGGCATCCATCAGGCGTTTCCAACTGGTCGGGAGAACGAAGGCAGGGAAGGGACGAGTCCGGCTCAGGCAGACTACAGCTGGAATCCCGGGGGCTTTCAAAGTACATGCCTGAAAATTAATCTCCGGTAATGGCCATCCCCTCTCCGACTCAGCACTAGTCACGAATTCGGGAGCGGCCCGCGAAAACCGGGCAGGATCGAAGACAAAGCCGGCAGGCTCACCTTCCGCACTCCGCAATTAGCAGTAGTTCCACCGAGCCTCCATGTCGAGGATGCACTCCAGCCGCATCGTGTGACAACCAAGGCACCTTCAGAAAATTCCCCTCTGGAGTTGCTGCGTCCCGGTGGGCCGACTCCGCACAGGTCCAGCTGGCCGCCGCCGATGAGTCCGGGCCCGACCATGTTTCGCAGTCGAGGTCTCGGCTCAGGGTCGTTTGAGGCCACCAGTCGACTTCGCGGATATCTCCGTCTGTAAGGCCGGTAGAGACGTCGGGATCGCGCAAGCGATATCTGCGCGCATTCACCGTCGCCCCGCTGCCATGCAATACCAGGATCTTGTGTAGGATTTCCTTGCGGGGCTCGGAGGCTTACGGAGCCGGGAGCCTACACTTCCATGCCGATCGCCATCTTGGCTCCTCCCCCGACACAGGATTTTTAAAAATAAAAATGGTGCTCGGTGCCAATTAAAACACCTGCACTCCTCACGTGGGGCAGGACCTGTCATCCATTTCCAAAAATACAAAAGCAATCTCGAAACAATGCTTGAAAATGGCCACTGTGTATGTTTAACAGTGGTATGCATGCCCTTGACAAATGGGGAGAATGTAAAATGGAGTGACAATGGTACCAGCCAACGAGAAGCCTAGGAGCAGGCTGTAAGCTCATGAAGCAGATACATGTCTCTTCGAGACAGCGCATGCATGCCGTCTAGATCCAAGACCTTAAAATGATTGAGCCCTCTTACATTTTGTTAATTCAAGAGAAAAAATATCAACTTTCAACACCATCCTGAACTTCTTGTACTTAAATAACAGTCTAAGTAGACCGTGATCATAACAAATTCCACAAAGGAACCAGTGGAGCTGCTCAAAGCTGTCGACTACAGAAAACTGCATTCATCACACCTTTTCATATACCACACTGGTAACCACTGCATCACATAACATGATAATCGCATCTCGGTGGCCATCATGCATGAAATGGAACGAAGACACTCTTCCAAACATACACCCTACTTGCTGCCCTTGTAAGCAAATAGTTCAGTGCCAGAAATGAGTAGTAAGCGCTATGTAAATGCTGCAATAAACTACATTTTTGATGGCTGTTCTCTTGCTTCGGCTCTCAGGGCCAAGCCAGATCACTGACTCAGCTCTTCTTTAAGGTTGTTGATTTGAAGCTTCAAGTCGCTGCACATCAGTCCTCTTTCCAGCCCTCATAAAAGGAAACGCAATAATCGCCTCTTAGCATTATCGCCTCTCCCACTTGTGCTAAATAATCCAAAATTAAACATAATTGTACACTTTGTTTTTCTAACATACTTGCACTCGACGCCGATGATCAACAGAAGAAAAGACAAAGGGCCCCCTGGCATATCACGTCTCCAGATCTCATCGGCGCGCCGCGCGGCACATTCTTCTCGCCGCGGATGCTTGGCTTGACCTCCGGCATGTTAATGAGCGGCATACATACGCGCCTGACAGTGCACTGTCTTTTGCAAGTTTGATTGTGGGAGGCACGTGCTCGGAATAGCACATGTTTATCAGCACAGAACAAACTCCATTTTAACACTGAACACCACTTGCAGATTATCAAGCGGCTTGCATCTGTTGGCAACTGCAACGGGCTTCTTGAATAGTACAGAAAAACCTAACAAAGGAGCTGGCTTACATTTACTTACATCGAACCAGGTTACATAATATATTATATTTACTTATATTGCTCACGTTTACTTACTTATACTAGTATTTCACTAAGTATTGGTTATTACCATTTTCTGTAAACTCCGAGTGCCGAGAATAGTAAACAAGCACTGACAAAGTCAGCTGTTCTGGCCTTAACATGCAAAGGCTTTCACAAATGCTGTATACGTGCCTTATATGCACAAATTGTGTTTATCGCATTAAAGCCCGTAATACTGGCTGTGCCAATGCTGGGGAAAACAGAAAAAAAATATTGCTTACACTGTGGAACGCTTATAGGAGGGAAAAAAGGAGTATGATAAACAGGATATTTTAGTTTATTTTTCAGATTTCGAATAATCTCTCATGCACTATAAAGAAAGCCCTTTCTGGAAGGCAGAATGATACATCGCTGAATGAGAGCTCGAGGTGAGAAAGTAATTATTTCTCTGGGTGGAACCAAGCTAAAGCCCACACTATGCATGTTTTAAATAATTGCTAAATAACATGTCATCTAGACAACTGCGCTGTGAAGTCAGACCTAAAAAGAGACGTTTACCGTGCCTTCATAGGGCATTTTTTATTAACAATGTATAATAGTCATGAACTAATATTTGGTGTATTTTGCCGTATAGGCATAGTCCTTTTGAGGGTCATTTATAATATGTGGGAGGCTGTAAAAATTCTGTTGAAAGGAATAGAAAGTGGCTTCAGTGCATTTAACATTGTTTTTGTATTCAGATAAACGTACTGCGTTCCATGCAATTAGTTCCAGAGAACAAGCAAAAAGTTACGCTATTTAAACAATAATAATTGAGAAAAAAGAAATAAAAAAAGTCTTGCACGTTTGTTCCAAAATTTGAGGTAATGTCATGATGATACTGGTTGTGGTAACAATATTACCAAATTGTGGTGTAACATTAAAACATTCAGCATTCAATAAACTACTATTAGCTGGTTTGGAGTTACCTTCTCACCAGTGGTATAGCAAGAGGGGGCGGCCCACCCCGGGGGACATGAGTTTTGGGGGTGATGCCCCCCACCCGCTCTTACCTGAGGCCGTTGTGGTGCGGCAAACACAGGAATTGCCAGCAGCCTCCCTGCACTTACCAGCAGCAGCTGTCCGGCGGCAAAAGCAGTTACCGCTACAGGCGGCAAAATGTCTACCTACACCACTGCTTCTCACAAGGGACAAAACAGATCATCTCCAATGTTCATAAACAGTAGAATGTGATGTGAAAAAGTGCTTCCACTTATACTCTAAACATTTTTTTCCAATTCTTTGAAAGGGTAGGTTTTGACATGTTGCTAAACACCACTAAGGGACTTTAAATGACGTTCTTGATATCACCCAACTACTCCTCTCAAGCGTTTCCAACACCAAGGAGTTGATCATTGTCGGAAAGGAGTTGGCAAAGGAAATAACAGGGATCATAAGTGGGATATTGAAAGTCGCCTTAGAAATTAGGAATTACCAGGTGTTAGAAATGGGGTTTCTGGTTGGCAAGAGTATGGAACTAAGCCATGCAGAACCCATTACTCACTTTAGAGGTTGTTCTTTTGAACAACTTTTTCGATTTCAATGGCTCACTGTTCATGCAAATCAAGGGCACCAGCATGGGGGCATCTTGTGCCCCCAGTGTGGCGAACACGTACATGGGTGAATGGGAACTGAGGAATATTTTTAATGAGGATGCTCCATTTTTTGAAAAAATTTTTTATGGCGTAGTTTTATTGATGATATTTTTTTGTGTGGAGAAGTAACGAAACTGATCTAAAGGAATACATACTCTGGTTAAATATGAGTGATCAGAACCTTAAATTCATGGCGAATTATAGCACCAGCAAGATCGAATTCCTAGATATTCTGATTGAAGGGGATAGTGGCAACCTTCTGGTCAGCTTATATAGGAAACCGAGAGCGAAGAATACTATCTTACAATATGGGTTGCTTCCACGCCAACTGTCAAAAAGACTCCATCCCCTTTAGGGAATTTTTCCGCATTGGCCGCAATTGTTCCAACATGAGTGATTTTCATGTCCATGGTGAAGCCTTGAAAAAGAGACTTATGAAGCGTGTGTATCCCCATCACTTGGTACGTCAAGCCTTCAAAAGAGCAAAATATTATAACAGAGATGCACTATTGAAGGGAACCAGAAGAGAATCCCATGGTAGAATTACCTGTGTGATCAACCACTCCTCCCTCAATTTTAAACTGAAAAACATCAATAGAAATTGGAGAATCCTGAACTCTGATGAGCATGAAACCCAGCTCCCACAACAATTAATAGCGTATCGAAGAAATCGAAACCTAAGGGATCGATTAGTTCATACCAGGAATAAACTAAAATTGATTGAAACTCAAACCTCTCTTACTGGCCGTACAATTATCCTGGGAAACCACAAATGTGGCTCATGCCATGCATGTGACGCGGCTGTTGTCACAGAATCGCTTTGTTACAATAACATCAATGTTAGACTTAGGTCACTCACTAATTGTAGGAGTAGTAACATCATTTATATACGGTTTTGTCCTTGCGGATTATCCTATATAGGAGAAACAAGTCGTGAATTCCGACATCGATTTAGTGAACACAAATCTGCAATAAGAACAAGAAAAATCTTTGCACCTTTAGTCAAACATTTCTTAGAAAAACAACATCACGAAAGTGAACTCAAATGGTGTATTTTGGAAAAAGTACAAACCAAAATTGGTCAATTGAATGAAATAACTCATAAAAAACGAGAGACATTCTGGATTTTCCATCTGGATAGCATAAAACAAGGATTAAATGAGGACATATCATGGTATGTGACCAAATAGGCGCTAGGCAATATTCTAAAAATGGGAAAATCTTAAAATGGGAAGGCATTATTTATCTACTTCCCGTAAACCTAAAAGATATTATTGTCCTATATATAGTATGACCCTCATGATTCTCAATTTTGATCTCTAAATGTATACTTCTCTGATCTGACCTCTAAATATCCAACAGAATGACAGTGTCAAACAGTATGACCCTCATGACTCTTAGTTTTGACTTTCAAACGTATACTTCTCTGATCTGACCTCTAAATATCTAACAGAATGACAGCGACACTAGTCTATGTAGCCATACAATCTGTGCTCATTGCACTTTGCTTTGCGATTTTGTTTGCGTTGAATTATATCCTATCAGTTTTTTATCTAGTTATGTGATTAATGTGTTAAATTGCTAACCGCAACTTTCCAAATACTAGAGAGAATTTTTATCATCTGACTAAAATTTAGACACCTGTGAAACTATCGTATCTTAGGATCACTACAAGATGGCGCATGCACCTGTAAACAAATATATAGTCCACCCTTTATCTTTGATATGCGAGTAAAGGTAGACCCATGTAAAAAGATAGTATAATTCTGTCTGTCTTTTCGGTTTTTAAATAAAGTTTCTGTATGTCTCATACCAATTGCGCCTGTCGCGCTTCGCCATTCGAGTTTGTTCGCATTGTATCACATCTTATAAATTCTCCTCTTTTTAGTTCCACTACTAATTTGTTGGAGTACTAATCACATCTTTCCAAATGTTACAGGGTATCTATATTATCTGGCCAGAACTTGGACTTTTGGGAAATTCGGCTACCATATGACCATTGTAAGATGGCGCCTGTATTTGCTAATATCGTATTGAAGCTCCCCTTAAACTTATATTTAGGAATGCTACCCACGATTGTTCCAGCTACTCTCAGGTCTCAGGGTAAATAAACAGACTGTCTCATTTTATTAGATCTTAGTGCCCGTTATTTAAGACTGGCAGTTTTTTGTAATGTCATGGGCAATCCTAGACGGCAACCGCTTTTACAATTTAGACGTACGAAACTCAATTTAGTATAAAGCATGGACTTTTGTGTATACATTTCTCAACGGCTCTTATACATCACGGGCTGTTATTAATAAGATAAGACGGTTTATATAGACTTGTGATGGCTACATTCCTTCTAAAAACAAATAAAGAAAATATATATACACGTTGTGCCGGATAACAGAAGGTAGCTGAAGCCAATATATATATATATATATATATATATATATATATATATATATATATATATCTAGATATATATATATATATATATATATATATATCTAGATATGTATGTGTGACTCTCTCATATCAACTAAGAGTGTGAGACAAACAAGAATGGCTACAGAAACAGTGTGGTTCTTTTTTCTACAGGCTGTAGGAGTGATCACCACGAAAATGGCAACTCGTGTGTAAAAAGAGGGATTCCTGTTTGCTACCAGATAAAACTATCATTACGTTTGCGTTTGAATAATATAGGTTAGTTTGGAATAACTTGGAATAAGGTATAACTTAAATTTTGACCTTCACGCAATTGGGGAGGAGGAAAAAAAAATTCATGGTTGTTCCTGGTTTATGTATCATCCTCTACAGGAACTACAATAGTGAGATACTATTTCACCATTTTTGCTGTGCTGAGACGCACCCATTAAGAATGAAAGGACATTAATAAAAATAATACCCTTGTGTGGCAATAATTAGAAATATAAAAGGTAGGCTTCTCATGAATTAAAAAAGCATTAAATAGTTTGTAAGAATAGAGCTTGTATGACCTTTTTGCTCTCATACTTCTTAGGAACTAATATCACTTGATGCGCACTGAGACTATTGAAATACCGAACATTGCCAATTGAATTTTAAAGAAGACTACAGGCATACATCTTGTGAAAGAATAGTAAGTTCAGATGTCGGTTACTTAAGTACCGAGGCATACAACTTTGGTTGGTAGTATCACTTCTTCTTTTTGCTCATAAAATCCTTATCTCCAAAGTGCTTTTGAGTAA
This sequence comes from Lissotriton vulgaris, assembly GCF_964263255.1. Lineage (NCBI taxonomy): Eukaryota > Metazoa > Chordata > Amphibia > Caudata > Salamandridae > Lissotriton > Lissotriton vulgaris. The sequence goes on along the minus strand of NC_141694.1, from coordinate 1,278,953,115 downwards.
AAGGTAGCCATTTAGAACGATAATTGCTTGCAACCTTATGACACCTTTAAGGTTTATGTTTTCTTCTCTTCACAGTTTGGTCCGACTTTACTTGGTGATGGTTTCTGCTCAAACTCTGGACGCTAATCTATCTGGAATCACTGAGAGAACTAATTGAATTAATCTAGTCTCTAGCTCAACTTAGCTTGGAGACCATTCGTTCAGCTGTGTGGCCATTAGTTAGCTCAAACGTAAACATGTGCTAAATGTTGTTTTTAACAAAAAATGATGCTTTGTATATACGCACAACAATTTTTATGTTTTTTGATTTCAGATCCCTGGCTTTTGTTGTGTAAGGAATGTTTGTATCTGCATAGGTCCTGAGGAAGGTGGTACAGAACACACCGAAACGCGTGTTGAACTTGCGTGGAATCCATTGTTTACATCTGATGGTTATAAATTTGGGCAGTATAATTTCTCCTTCTGCCTTATTACATCAAGATTTGTTCAGATACTGCATGTGTATGGAATGTGTGGATGGTAATAGGATTAGAACGAATGTGAATGTATGAGTGGTACTGTATTTATTGTGTCTATATAGTCCAGAGTCCTTTTTTCTCTTTTTGTAATAACTTTATTAGTATTTGTTGTAATATATGTATTTTGCACAAAATAGTATATACTTAAAAAAGATAAAAATATTTTTAAGAAATGAAAATGAACAAAAAGAATAATGAACGTATAAGAAATATCAATGAAAAACAAAAGAATGATGAAATAAAATATCAAAGAAATGAAACTTATTAGTTTTGATGTTATTGTTGTGCATGAACAAAGTAAATGTATGCAAACCATGTTAATAATGGAAAGTATATAGGTCTTGAGGGAATTTCTCCACTACTTGTTACTTTTTTCACCTCTTTTCCCTGACTTTAAAGTAACATTAGAGGGGTCCCATCCTATATGTATCTGAACCCATTACTCTCATCAGGGCAAGTAAGTTACACATCAAAGAGAACCTGTGCTCAATCTCTGGTAGCTTGGCGCAGAGCAATCAGTCTGATCATCAGAGACAATGAGAAAAGAGTTTGTGCAACACACTCATACAATAACACAATGAACACACCACAAAAAAGACTCCACCCAGGGGTTTATAAAAATATGCTTCTATATTATATACACATTAGGACCAAAACAATAAAGTTACACAATATACTTTGCAAGATATGTCCCCTAAATGCAGTCAACATATAACTACTTCCCAAGGTTTGTAGCTTTAAGGTATCACGCTAGATGCAGAGCAAGACACTGCATTGATATCAGTTTAAATACATTTGTCACTATGGCAATCCTTATGGCCCTATTAGAGCAAGTGCAGGGAAAAGAGTCAGGGTAAATCACACCAATACAGTGGACACATAGAACACAGAGTACCTGCGCTTATAAACCCCTTTGTGAGGCATCAGTCCCAAAACGGAGGGCGCAAGAGCACCTGTGTGCCTATTACCTGCAAATCAGTGGTTTCTTGACCAAATGACAAACATGCACAGCAGGCCTGTCAAGTTATGAATATTGCAGACCAACTGACATCAACTAAATGTATACTTTCTGTTGGAACTGGGGTCACCAGTCCCCTAGGGTAGCATGGCACGAGCGGGTAGGCATCAGAAAGCTTATGTGTTAAGCAACCATGCAGCACACGCAACCACTGAGTCAGAAACCTAGGCACGCAATTAGTGACACCACTCCAGTGAGTTTGCCTAAAAACTCAAGTTAACTTTATTCAAATAGATAATCAAGTAGATGGAGCAGGATCAGGGTAGAAGAAATTCATTATAACATTAGCTTTTCAATTTACCTCTACAAATACATATGTTGTATTTCTCTGGAATAAATTCTAGATGAATGAACCTTGAATATGCAATAAATATTAATTATTAGATAAATAAATATTTGAAGAGCACAGGCCTGACCTCAGCCTTGTTCTGAGCCAGCACCTGAAAGTAGTACATTATGGAATTATAACAGGAAGCATGTCAATAAATAACAGTAGGCTTTCTAGTAAATTTAGTACTACGTGGAAGAAAACATTTTAGCAATCAGGAATATGCATTTCATGCAACAAGGATGGCATCCCCTTAAGTAAACACCTCCTTATGTAGTTTTCCTAGATTGGAGCAATGTATTTCAGTAGGTAAGGGTAAACCGTTTCTTACTCAGGAATAAACATTTCAGGAGTCAACCATAGGCAGTTCCTGTCCTTTTAAACTCAGGCTACATTTCAGTAGACATGAAATAACTAGGCAATTAATTAACAGTTGCCCTATGGTGGAATCAACGGTTCCTTAAGTGTAGGTCAAACATTTCCTTGTGTAGAACAGTTAGTTAACCAAGGTAAAACCTCTCCTTAATCAGGAGTAAACACTTCAGGGGAAGGGTAGCAGCCCTTCCCTAATCAGGAATCAACATTACCCTAGAACTCAAACATAGGCCTTTTTTATAGCAAGAACGGGTATCCTTTTAGGTAACCACCTCACTGGGTAAACATCCCATTAGAACTTGGATCCCAATTCACCATGTAGGGCCCACCCATTTCCTTTAGATAACAATAACCAGTTCCTTAATTAGGAATCCATTTCTCATTAGAGGATTACTCCCATTCCAGTACTCAACAGGCAAGGAGACCCATACATTTGTAGAAAATCTGTACTACATTGGATGCATGCACTTGGTCTGAGCACTTCACACATATTCTGGGGCTTCTAACATTGAATGGGGCCACTAGGACAGGTGAGCACTTCAGTTAGATGGGATAACCCATGCACCAGGCTAGACTGGTCATTTCATTTAGTCAAAAACAAACCATGTATAAGGCTACAGTAACCGGCATTCAATTAGATATGTACAGGTTATTAGAACCCAGGCCCCATCTTAGTATGCCAGAACAGAACCTTCCTTTAGGCTAGCACAAGCATTCCCTAACATATGTAACCAACACCTTCTGTGGCAATGACCAACATTTCATTCTAACTGGTCTTCTGATTAATATCTCCTCCCTTAGTTAGGGGTTCACTTTTATAAATCCGGGCCCCCCAGTGGTCTAGGCTCCGGTAAGGCCTCACCACACTCGAGGCTCTTGGGAGGGGGGCCAACGGGACCCAGTCACAGCTTTCCCAGGGGAGGGGGATCTCGGGGCCTCTTCCGGCCTTCCGCCCGCCTCCCCTAGGGAGTTACCTTATTGTTCGGCCCTTCCGGGCCCTTGAGCATTCCTTGGGGGCCTCGCTCGACCGGGCGCGGTGCAGAAAGGAGCTGTTAGCACCAGCGCCGGTCGCGAGGCAGCAGGAAAACGTGGGGGCAAGTCGGAGGAGGCTCCACTCCTCCGCGGTGATTCCAAGTTCCCCCTCCTTCCTGGGCACGAGTCCTCTCACGGAGGGCTCAGGGCAGAAAGACGATCAGGAGCAGGCAAGGTGGGGGCACGGCTCTAGACGCGGCACCCCCGTCACGTGACAAAGGCGCCGACTCCCTTGCAGCTTCAGGGACCGCCGCGGGCCTTCCTAAACATACCGGCGTCCTCTCCTCACACCAGGGATTCTTGCCTCAGGGCCTAACGCGGCCTGACATGAATTTTTATGGCGGCCCTCTCCTGGCACCGAGGGCTGCCGGGGCAACTCCAGTTCTCCTCAGGGCAGCCTCGGCTGCGGCGGTGAGTGGGGCAGCAGCGCTTTCAGCGCGGAGAAGCTTCACAGCGCTTGAATGGCACACGATGCCAGCGCTTCTTAGGGGGGCATGCAGCGCTCGGTCAGCCCAGCAGTTCCCAGGCAGTATAGCGCTTCCAGGCAGCAATCCACAGTAGCGCTTCCAAAGGGTCAATTACTTCATAGCGCTCCGCAGGGGCACAGGATACGGCGCTTTTCAGGGCACACAGACTCTAGCGCTGATAAGAGGAACAGAACACAGCGCTGTGTACAGGCACTGTATCGCTTCAGGTGCGGGGGAAAGCCATCCATTGGCACCATAGCCTGGAACAGAGTTAGCGCAGAGGCCTAGCGCTTGGTCAATTACAGCAGGTCTCACAGCGCTACCACAGGGCACGGCATTTCCCAGCCAGTCACGCGCTTGGAGGCATAATACAGCGCTCTTCCTCACAGCGCTCCTCTGGGGGCACACAAGAAAGCACTTGAGGTACTAGCACAGCGCTTCTCCAGATGAGGGAAAAAGACAGCGCTTAATATAGGCAGTCAATAGCGCTTACACCAATAGACTAAAGCGCTTTCAGCAGTAGCTGACTTTAAATAAAGGCAGTTCACAGGTCAAGCCACACAGCAGTGGCAGGTTAGCGCAGGAACCCCAGGTGGCGTCAGGAGGGGCACAGGGAGCGACACAGCGCCAATACCTGGGTAGTTCCTCAAAAGTCCTGTGGTGATTTAGTTTTCTTCTTGGCGTGATGTTTCTTGTGCCCTTAGTTTAGTTGCTTGGTTACTTGTTTCTTGATTTAGTTGCTTGGTTTCTTGTTCCTTGAAGGGGGGGGTAAATTGGTGGCTGGTGTTCCAGGTTCTTCTCAGCCAATCCCTTCAAGGGGTCCCTGGGGGTTCCCTGCCGCGGGGCTAGGTCAGTGGGGGGGGAACAGGATACCTCAACACTTGCAAAGCAGCACACTAGGCCCTGTCATTCCAGCATCATAAGACCCTGCCCTGACCCCCACTGCCTATCCTCCTGCGTAGGTACTTCCCCAGGTCTTCTCCTCAGCTTCTCCCCTTCTTCTCCTCAGGAAAGTTCCCTCCCTTTCCTTTTATAGTGCCAGTTGACAGTTGATAGTGTCAGTTGGTGTCAGTTGGTGTCACCTCACCTCTTCCAGAAGGTTCCAGAGGCTTCCGGAGGTTCCACCATTCTACCTGTGGACAGGCTGGCAGGCTAAGATGGATACATTGCCTGAGGGTTCCAGCCTGCCCCTGGCTACTAGAATGCGCCCTCTAAACCACGCTGCTGCTGCAGAGGTCTGTGGCGGCCATGTTAGGTGTAGAAGGTACCTGCATTTTAACACTAGTTTTAAACTAAACAGGGCATTCTCCACCACCCAAGGCCTATACACTGTTGTTTCAATAGGGGCATCCTAAATTAACAGGGGATAAAAAGCGAAAAATTTCTGGGGAAAGGGCCAAGTCTCACACATCTCCCCCCCAGCCAAAAGCCAGGGTAGACCGATCATTCCCTTGATGGGCTTCCCTGCTTGGGGCGGAAAAAGGTGGACGCAGGCCCAATACCACCATGACATCCTCGCTAATCCAACCACCCCACTGGTGTTCCTAGTGGGATGCGCCAGGACAGACCTCCAATCCAGAGGTCTCTGGCCCTTACTCTCTCCCAGAGTGGGGGGCAGTCGCCCCAGGCCCGTGGTACCTTTTTCCACTCTCCTCCTCAACCTAGGGTCTAAACCCTTAAGTTGAATTGGTGACAGGGGCGAGACTTACCTCTCCCTGCACCCCCTCCCAGGGTTCCGCACCCTCCCTCCTAGATGACACATCGGGACAGCCTAGTCTCCCAACCTGGTGTCCTCTTAAAGCACATGCCAGGCCCAGTGACCACAGCTGGGGCACCTCGGGACACCCCTGGGAGTCACAACGGAGGAACTCTGAATACAGAGATTCCTCCCGCCAGGTCAGGCAACCCCTGAACCTGGCCACCCAACCCAGGATCTTAACCCCATGGCTGGACCGGTGCCAGAGGAGAGTCTTTCCTCCCTCTGCACCCCCTTCCAGGGTTCCGCACCCTCCTCCCCGGATAGGTACCCCTGGAAGTCACAACCGGAGGAACTCTGAATACAGAGATTCCTCCCGCCAGGTCAGGCAACCCCTGAACCTGAAACCCCAGTCCAGGTCCTTCCCCCTGTGACTGGTCCAAACCCCGAACCTCGGGTACGCTGCCACCATGGAAGCACCTGGTACACAGAATTCCAAGGCCTTCAGCTCTAACTCTTCTAGCTGAAGTTTGTGCACCAGCTTCCTCTCATCCATTGCAAGGCTCTCACTCTCCCTCTCATGCTCTAACCTCTCTGACGACACACACCCCCTTCCAAGGTTCTCTGGTGTGCCCGCCTCCCTGGGTGTGACCTGCCCCTCCTGTCCCCCATCCCCTCTCCCCTCTGGGTGGGCTCCTACCCATGCCCTCAAAGCGGTACGGAGTTCCTTCTTCCCGGTTCTCCGCCCAACAGGCACCCCCATCCCCTGACAACACTCCAGTACGCCAGGTGGGGACTCAGATAAATCTGGGAAAAGATACCAGGACGTGGGTGACGGGATTAGGTCTAACAGGCCCTGATACACTCACAGGCTAGATAGTGGAGGGGTCAATTACTTTGGCTTACACACAATAATTGTGCAGCCCAATTGCTGTGCACCCTGTCCCAATGGAGGGTGCTGCATGGCCACAAGTCCCGGATCCCACCGCTCGACACCAATATGTTGGAACTGGGGTCACCAGTCCCCTAGGGTAGCGTGGCCGAGCCGGGAGGGGGAATCTGAAAGGCCTGAAAGCGGCCTGGGGGCAGTTGAAATTGGCATAACCTTCCCCTCGAGTGCCACGCAGAGGAGCTGGCTCGAGTGGGGAGAGTGAGCATTACGGAGAGTTTTGAGGCGTGAGGGCCTCCCCAGCCTCAGTTCCTCGACCCCCCTTCATTGCTGTTCCTCTATCAGCCTGGAGCAGGACGACCCCAATTCTGTGAATCCAAAGTAAGGAGAGTGGGGGTGTGGGAAAACGGATGCCAGGGAGCCCTTTTTCAGGCAGAGAGATTTGCTAATATCAGGGGTGATTCCCAACACCCTCACAGTTAATGACCAGGGTTCTTGGTTGACAGAAATCTGAGGAACTTTACATTAAGGCGTTGGAGGAGTGAATCTAGCTATTCTTCTTGGTGATAACCTTGGAACTGACTACTGGGAGGAGGCCTTCTCTGTATACAAACTGGCCAGGGTGATCTAGGCTAATTGAGATCATAAACCTGTTCCCCTTTAATCAATTGCTCAGTAGTTGAGCCTCTTAGTTCAACTGTAATGTACTGAATTGTGATTCCTTTTGAAACTGATAGGTATTGAATTGTGATTCCAATTGAAGCTGAATTGTTGCACCTTATCAATTGTTTGCCAGAAGAAAGGAGTTACTTACTAAAGGTGTCTGTGTAATAAGATTAAGAGTGCTGAAGAGGATAATTTAGTAATTTACTTAATAGTCTTAGAAATGTGGTTGCCGATACTAAGATAACCTATAATGACTTGCACTGTATAATTTGAAACTGAAGAGTATATTATTTTTATAAAGCAGCACGTATTTTCATATAATTTTGGTGTAGTGTTTTCTTTTTGAGTGCTATTGCGTGGAATTACTTTTGGGTGGTCTGCAACCTTAACACTGTGCCTCTGAAATGCTAGTCTTGCCCTAGGCCAGGCTACCCTAATTCCAACACTTTCCAATTGTGTTATTGTCATGAAGTAGGCAATATTGCAACAAGGAAAATAACTTTAAAATTGCTGCTGTGATGCAGGTCTGGAGATTTCATAGGGCAGAGGAGCCCAAGGGAATATAAGGCTATGAAACTCTCACTGGGGGATTATCGAGTGGAAGGTCGTTGGGACAGCAACTACGGGAAGCGTTGCAACACAATTGCTGGGACCACTCGGGTCTGATCACAGGTAAGTACTGTTATGCACAGCCGTGGAGCTGGAGCAGGTTGCTGGAAGATCAGCGCCTACCCACGTCTGGTGAACAGGTTAAATACCTTAAGAGGGTTAGTTGAAACTGTTGGCGGGCCTCAGACTCGGGGCCCGCATTGCCAACGCTGTTAATCTCCTCCCGGTAAATTGACCCAGCAGGGTCACTGCAGGTCGGCTTTCCAAGCTGGGGCAGGGCTGCGGCATGCGTTCTATTCTCCCCGACTTCCTGAGTGGGCGCACCTAACGCGTCTCGGTCACAAGAGTAACAGAGAGGCTAGATCGGGGCACGCACACCGTGCTGGTGATCCGCAGTGCATCCTCAGCCAGCAAAAAGGCAGGACCGGAGCTCACAATGCTGTTTGGTATCCAGAATGCAAGTCCTCAAAAGCGATTAAAAAATAAAGCGGCCAAATCATGGCTCCAGTCGATGCTGAACAGCCTCTGCCGTAGACCGGGGAAATCACATCGCTTAGCCCACAGCAATTTGAGCAGTGCTGTAATTCCAAGAATGCAGCTCGTGGTAGGGCAAGTTCTGTGATGTCGCTGATCCCTCAGGGAGGACACAGGGAAAGCCAACAAGCCCTTGGAGAACACTTGGAAAAGCAGGCAGGCCATCACAAAAGTACAGTTGCAGAGTGGATATCCTCTGGCAGCCCAGCAGGCCAGCACAGCAAAGCAAGAAGTCCAAAAAGTGTTTTCTCCTGGCAGCACAGCAGCCCTCTGGCAATGTGCAGAATGTAGCGCCTGCAGCGTCTGGTTACAAGTCCCAAGCAGTGTCTAAAGATATAGCGTCAGAGCCCCATTACCTATAATCAAAATTTTCTTTGATAAAGGAGTGACTTCAAAGGAACCCTTGGAAGTGCGCAACAACCCTTTCAAGCAAGACCTGGCTCCAGATGACTACTAGGGAGTAAATCAGCCTTTTGTGTGAGGGCAGGGCACAACCTATACAAATGTAAAATGCAAACCACCTCTTCCTCTCCCAGCCTAGGAAGACTAACAGTACGCAGATGTATCTCCTGTCACACCCAGTCCTTCTTGTGTGGTGGCCTTCTAGAAAGTATGCACCAAGTGTAGCTGTCACCTACATCAGACGTGAATTGGAGGCAGGCTTCAAAGCAAAGTGTCATAAGCACAGAGAAATGCCCACTTTCTAAAAGTGGCATTTTTAAAATAGTAATGTTAAATCCAACTACACCGGTAAGTAAGATATATCACCACAATTCTAAACATAGCGAACATTGTACCGCCGCTCCTTTCGGGTCAGGAATAACCACTTAAAAGTATATAAGGAAATTCCCAATGCTAGCCTATGAGAGGAGTAGGCCTCACAGCAGTAAAAAATGAAATAGGCTGTTTGTTACTACCAGGACATGCCACACATAAAAGGCACATATCCTAACTTTTACTTGCACAGCACCCTTCCCATAGAGCTGCCTAGGGCCTACCTTGGGGTGACATTTGTGCAATAAAAGGGAAGTTTATGACCTGGTTTTAAATGGCAAGTAAAAGTGGCAGTAAACCGTGCACGCAGGCCCTGCAGGGCTGTGACAGGTTTAAAACAGTGGTGGCTCCTCCGCTAAGGCGGAGGAGCGTCGTCCCCCTGCTTTCCAGCAGTGAAAAATGAAAAATGAAATGATAAAGATTATCATTTTATTTGTCCTCACTCACTTCCTGCAGCTGAGCTGAGGGCGGGGTGGGGCTGTCCATTTTGACATGACAACTAGAGGAAAGAGGAGGAGTCTATGTCCTGTTTCAAGTGAGCATGACAGTTTGGCGTCATACGCACTTTGATCTCCCCACCCAAGCTGTGCTATACAGCCGGGTGGAGAGCAAGCACAGGGTTGTAGTCCCTTAGTGAGTGGATAACTAGGGTGCTCACACCAATCACAGCACTGCTCCTGCTGGGTAATACTAGCATGAGACCGGCGTCTGGATTGGCGTAGGTGTCAGTATCACCCAGAAACTCCTCAAGAAACTGCAGAACTTTCAGAACACCTCCGCCCGGCTCATTCTCTACATCCCCCATTGCAGCCACAGCACCGGCCACCCGAGAGACCTCCACAATCTCCTTCAAGCTCCTGACATGCGCCTACAAAGCCCTACATGATACAGGACCTTAACAGCCTCACATTCCATGCACCCACCAGAGACCTCCGCTCAAATGTCCCTGGCTACCATACCATGCATTTGCAAGACTACAGCAGGAGGAAGATCCTTCTCCTTCGAAGCACGAACTGAAATACCCTGCCTCTCCGCCTCTGGCAATCACTGTCACTGCCTCAATTCAGGCAGGACCGAAAGACCTGGCTCTTCGACTAAACCATATCGCCTTCGACGGACGAGCAGCCCCCCACCACCATACCCCATTGCACAGTTTCCCCCCACATCCCCCTTGTGCCTTGAGACCCTTACGGGTGAGTAGTCAGGCTCTACAAGCCACACAATTGATTGACTAATTGATTGGCACCTGTGGCATGCTGGGAGTTGAGGAGCAGAGGCCAGAAAAGCACAGACACTCAGAGGGCAGGGAAGTATTTTTAAAATTCTTTTCCCCACACTACCTCCCACGTGCGGCCCCACCACTATAATGCCCCAGCAACTGCCACTGGTTTGAAAGGCTACCTCTGTGACAGGAACAAGCAGTGCTACAGGCCCACTAGTAGCATTTAATTTACAAGCCCTGGTATATGGGATTCCACTTTACAAGGAACTTATATTTAAATCACATATGCCAAACATGTGTAAACGTATCATACCACATTTAGGGAGAGAGCAAAAGCACTTTAGCACTGATTAGCAGTGGTAAAGTACCTATAGTCCTAACGCCAACAAAACTCTGCAAACAGGGCCAGGCCCAACACCAAGGAATCAGTAATGTGATTTTAAGTTGATTAAGGGAAGGCGATCATTAAAGAAAAGCAAGGGGTGTACAGGGAATGGTAAAGTTAAGCAGTAGTATGGGGTTTTAGGGTTTAGGGAAGGGTTGCTGTAAGGGTTCTTTAGGTTTCAAGGAAGGGTAGAGTTAAGAGTTAGTAAGGAGGTTTTTATTTTTTAGAGTTCAGCGAAGAGTAGCATTAGGAGAAGCAAGGGGCTTGCAGAGCTAAATAAAATGAAGCATTAAGGGGGTACTAAAGGGTTTTAGGGTTCATGGAAAAGCAGCATTAAGGGGCAGAAGGGCTTTTTAGGATTCAATCAAGGGTTATATTAAGGGTTATATTAAGGGTTACTTTGAGATTTTAGGTTTCAGGGATAGGAAGAGTTTAGGGGTAGTAAAGGGTCTGCCGGGTAAAGAAAGGGTAGCATTATGAGGCTTGTAGGTCTCATGAGAGGGCTGCATTAAGAGTTGAAAGAAGATTTTAACGTTATGGGAAGGGTAGTGTTATGGGGAAGTAAGAATTTTTAAAAGGTTTATTAAGATAGTGTTAAGGGGGAGTAAGGGATTTTAAGGTTGCAGGCAAGAGTGGTGTTAAGGGGTAGCAAAGAGTATTTCAGCGAAGGGTAGATTTAAGGGTAGGTTTTACAATTCAGGGATGGGTAGAATTAGTCAAGTCAAAGAGTTTTATTGAGTGCACACATCACCCATGGGTCTCCTGGCCCTAGCGTAAATCTCCTTTAAAGGGCCGAAAGCCAACTCAAACAGGGAGTGCCGTAGATGATCAAATAGCCAGGTTTTTAATTCCCTGCAGAACAGCTTGTGATCTGTGATAGTGAGAGCTGTAATGGAAGCTCATTCCAAATAACGGGAGCAAGGTAAGAAAAGGATCGACCGCCATTCCAGGCGGTGCGGATCCTATGAGGGGTAAGGAGAAATTTGGTACTCAACCTAAGCGTCCTGCTTGGCTGATACCAAGTGAGTTTTTTGGCAAAGTACCTTGGCCCAATTCCATACATGTTCTTGTGTACCAGACAAAGGACTTTGAAACAAATTTGTTTCCTGATGGGGAGCTAGTAGAGAGTCTTCAAACTGGACGTAGATGGACGTAGATGGGGATCTGGATGGGAGATTTAGTACCAGTCTGGCAGCAGTGTTCTGCAGGACTTGAAGTCTGGAATAGAGCTCCTCATTAATAATGGATGCCAGTAGGGCATTTCCATAGTCGAGCCTACTTATGATTAGACCCTGGACCAGCGGCTTCCTTAATTCGATGAGAATCCATTGGAAGATTTTACGTAGTCTACGCATTAATCCGTAGCAGGTACCAGTTATATGGTTTATGGGATTTTTCATGGATAACTGGTTGTCAATCCTTACTCTGAGATTCTGCACCATAGGCTTAGGGGTGGGACAGGGACCAAGACTCTGGGGCCACCAGTCGTTTCACCAAAATTCGAGTGCCTTACAGAAGAAGATGACCTCTGTCTTACTAGCATGGAGTTGGAGGCGATTAATGTGCATCAAATTATCAATGTGGGTCTTACAATTTTTGAATCAGAGTCTCGTGTCGGCAGGGCTGGGGCAAAGAATGATCAGTATCTGGGTGTCGGTTTAAGCAGTAGAGCAAGGGTTTCCAGTGTCCAGGCAAGGGTAGACTTAAGGAATAATAAAGATTTATTAGGGTTCGGAGAGAAGTGGCCTTCAGGGACAGAATGGAGTCTTTAGGGCTCAGGGATAAGTAGTGTTAAGAGATAGTAAGAGTTTCTATGGTTCAGGTAAGGGCAGCAGTTAGGGGGAGTAAGGGAGTTTTAGGATTCAGTGTTAGGTAGCATTAAGTAATAGTAACATGTTTATAAGTACCAGGAAAGGTAGCCTCAACGGATCATAAGAGGTTTTTAGGGTTCATGGAATGGTAGCATTAAGTTGTAGTAAGACGTTTTTAGGGTTCAAGGAAGAGTAAGGTTAAGCGGTAGTAAGGGTTTCTAGGGTTCACAGAAAGGTAGCTTTAAGGGGTAGTAAGGAGTTTTTAAGGTTCAAGGAAGGGTGGTGTTAAGAGGTAGTAAGACATTTTTAAGGTTCAGGGTAGGGTAGCTTTAACAGAATAAAGGTTTTAGGGTTCTTGCATAGGTAATATTAAGGGGTAGTATGGGGTGTTTAGGGTTCAGGGATTGGTACTTTCAACAGATAGCAATGTTTTTTAAGGTTCACAAAATGGTAGCATTAAGGGGAATTAATGGGTTTTTAGGATTCATGAAGGGAAATTTTAACATGACAAAATAATAAATAAGTAAATTAATTTAATGTAAAAATATTACATTTTAAGTTAAATATATTAGCAATGTAATGTTTAAAAAAGAAACAATACATTACATTTAATAATTAAATACATTTTTTGGAGCCAAGGAGCTTAAAAAAGCCTCTCCAGCCCTTAAATCTTTTAACTAATAGTTAGAAAGAAAAAACACCATGCTATGTTACGGTTTCTCTGAAGAGGATGAAGGGAAGGGAGAGGTGGCTAAGACTGTCTTCCTTCCCTCTGGGCTGCTGCCAGAGAAGAACAAACTGCATAATTATCTAATTATCTAGAAGACATACATCATTCCAGTGGCATGTGCTTGACCTAAAGACAAAGCTCTGTTCTAACACAATAGCTAGACGTGATAAAGAGCACTGGCTCACTCAAAACGATAATAAATTATCACAGTTCTTGAAGAGTAAGCACTTTTTTTTTAGATTGGTCACAAAAGGTCTGGTGACAGCGGCACTGTCAAGCCATACCTAAAAACGGATTTTTGCAACTATGCGTTGTTTATTACAATGCGCAATAGCATATTTAACAGTAGAGGCATTCAGAATATGCTCTAAAAAGTAGTACACCAAAACATAGCTGTAAAAAGATACTGGAGTAAGGCTTAGGCAACTGGGCAAAGCACCCCTGAAGCAAATGTAGACTTTGAGATGTTCAGTCAGGCCTTAAAGAGTGGAGGGTTGTTCTAGATAAATAGTATAGTAACTCTAAGCAAATCAGGCACATTCAGTTATCAGGCCCTTGTCAAGGTGTTGTGGAAGCTTATGGTCACAGGGCAGCCCTCTAATGAGTAATAGTCGTTCACTGCTCCGAAGTGTCAAAGGGTCATATTTTGACTCACTTGGAAGAGGATGTGGGCAATGAAGGCGTATTCTAGGAAGTGGCTACACATCTGTATCTCAGATTCAGAGTGGCATGAACTAACAGCATTTAAAATGTATAGTGATGTCCTTGAAGTGGACTGCGACTGGGTAGCTAGCATGTACTGCAGGTAACTCAGCAGACATAGATGTTAACAGCTTTGCAAATATTTAATTTCAAGGAAGCCTTTAGGTTGCAGCAAGCGCTGTGTGCAAATCAAGGAAAGTTAGGAATCTGTTGATGCGGTTTGGATGCAAGATTAGATCCAAAACTTCAGTTGTATGTGTCTTCTATAAGAAGTTTTTATCATCAACAACCGGATTGAAATCCGGTTATAACTGCATTGATAACAGCAGTTAACTAAAGTGGTTATCCACTGTTATAACATTACTGGGGAATGTGTTTATTTTTCCTTTATTCCGTTGCCTCGCTCAGGTCTCCGGAGACTAGAGAGCAGTGGCAGAATGACAACCTCACTCTCCTTATCCTGGGTCTCCACCAGAGGTGCTTCTCCGTAATGGAGAGGGAGCGTCGCCCCACTGGTCAGAGTGAGTTGCAGAAAAATAAAATGATATTAAAACAATAATATAATTTTATTTTTCTGTGACTGTCTCTGGCTGAGGCATGCTTGCTTGTGGGGCAAGCTTGGACATGACAGGGAGGAGTGTTGGGCATTTTGACGTGACCAGGCCGGCCAAACAGACATACAAACTTCTATTTCTCCAACCCAGCTGTGTTGCCCAGCCAGGTTAGAGAAAAGCTGCAGGCTCCCAGGCACTGTCTGAGTGGCAGACCAGGCCACCCCTACCAATCCTGGCGCTGCTCTTATAGCATGAGAGCAGCATATGGATTGGGTAGGGAGCCTGTGCTTTCCCAGAGACTGCCGGGAGTGAACCACTGAGGCTGTAGTCAGTGTAACGGCATTTAATTTATTTATTTTTAGATTATTTTCAATTCCCCATTTTGTTCTACCCCTCCCACTCACTTTTGTTGTGTGGCAGCCGCCACTGGTCTCTACAGATTTGAGGGAGTCAGTATAACATGAGCAGCACTGTGTCTGCACCAGCTTTATTCTTCCCGGTCAGTGCGGGTCTCTGCAGACGCATGCTGAGAAAATAACCTATGCTGCACTGATAGGTGACACTCACAGAGCTGCTGTCAGTGTGGTGCCAGCTGTCCACTCTGTGTGATAGTGGGGAGCACAGCTTTGGGCTGGAAGGGGTTTGGAAGGCCCAGAGGATTGTGGGATGAGTGGCAGGAAATCAGGTAATTATTTTTCAGTGAGAACGGAGGGGGAGGGTTTCCAGAGAGTGGTGGTGTGAGTGACTGTGGGCAGAGTTTTTTTTCCCCTGTTTTAGCAGGGGGATGTGGCAGGTGCATATATGCAGAAGCTGGTCTGGGGGGGAGCCAGGAGGCCAGTTTTTTTTTATTTGTTGTAGTATCTTGAGACTGGTGGGGGTGAGTGGCAGAAGACCAGATTATTTTTTTTTTTTACATGTGACATGGCTCCTGCATTACTTTTCTGTCTGGGTACACATGTTCAAAGCAGAGACACATATTTTTAGGGGGTTGCATATAGTACATAAAATTAAAGCTTGAGCAACATGGTTGTTTATCACCACAAGGTTCTGAGTTATAACAGACAACATAAGCTTCACTCTCATAGTCTATTTGATGTCACTCAGAACCCATTGTTTCCTTCATTGAGATTCATTCAAACTTTCAAATTCATCCATATAATACAGTGGCATTTCTTAGTGATGCACCTCTAATCAATAAATACACTAAACATATCCAGGAATAAAAGAAATATACAAACAGCGATGCATTCATCGTAAGAGACCAGGTACAATACAAACTTTCTTATTAAGAGCAACTAATGTGTCTATAATGCATTAAAGTGCAAACAGGGATAGAATGTACAACTATACAAATAGGTCTAGCCCCTACTAATATTTCATCTACTTAGCAATGCATTCAAAAAGAAGATATGAGCCTTTCTAAATAACAAAAAGAATAAATAATGTAAATCAAATTTTTTATCTAACCTTCGTATTTAATCGAAGTACGATTCCCATACTTTTTCAAATTTCCTAATCCCCTGTTTCGCATTGCATACAACCGTTCACTATTTCTGTCCTACTTCATTTTCCTACCCCACTCACACATTGTTGTAACCTGAAGTGATCGCCATCTTTGAAGCAGCAGAGACCAGGCAATCACCATTGCAATCTATATTAATTTAAACCATTATCAGACAGAGGAAGGGAAGGATCATATCCCAAAACTTTCATCCAGCTATTAGAGTCCAGTTTAATTAGACATTCAGCCTCCAAGTACCGGAAGATATAATTCCAAAACCCCTTGACTAGAGGACACGGAGTGATAATATGCGTCCAGTTAGCTGTCGATTGATTTGAACAGTGGAAACACTGACTAGAATGATTAGGGTAAACCTGGGATAAGAACTGTTGGGGTTCTATATTGCAGCTATATGTTAAAAAATCAAATCCGCTGCCAATTAGCTCCATTTAGTGCACTAATATTGAGTTTATTAACCTTGGTCCACATTCTCACTGTTAACTCCAACCCTTCATGTTTTTCCTATTTTGTCATTGCTTTCTGAATGAGGTTCGGACCCTTTGTAGAAGCCAGAAGTTTTTTCCACTCCCACATCTACTTTTCACACCCATTAATCGGTGCCAGATCCAGATTACTATGAAATTTATAGAACATTTTGTAGGACCCAAGGAGGAGGAAATCATTTTGAATTAATTAAATCATGCATTTCGGAGATACTGAGCTACCTATCCATCACAACAAAGTCTGAGGTTTTCCTACTACCAGCCTTGGCCAATTTTTTTTATAACTTCAAATGAATAATCCTGAATGCCGAAGTGAGTTCGGATAAGGGGGTTGCAGTATTGATAACTGGGATTGAATATCTTCTATAAAGATCCTGACTTTTGTGAAAAAACAAATGCATGCTCTTATAGCGGATTTTTTAGGGTGATTTCGTAATTTTTAACGTATCGTGTATCTAGTACTCTATGTAAATTGACCTCATGAAATAATTCACGAATATTCCTGTATGCACCTAGACATGACCTGTGCAAAGTATGCAAAATAATAGTCCCTGAGATTAGGGAGCGCTACCCGCCTTTCTCCAAATCCTTATACGAAATACTTATTGCAATTCGGGAAGAAGGGCTTCCCCCAAAGAAAGGGAATGAACATGGGCTCAAGCTTTCCAAAAAAGGGTGCTGTTAAAACACATGGAATATCAGAAAATAAGAAATTGAACAACGGGAGAACAGACATCTTGATCGGCAAGACCCTCCCCATAATAGTTAACAGAAGACTGTTCCAGCGGGACAATAGATCCTGTACTTTTAAAAGCAGCGGAGAGAAACTTGAGTTGTACAGGCCCGCAATTCGTTACGAGAAATTGATTCCTAAATATTTCTGGGGTTGAGAGTTTGCACATGAAGCAATATCAATATGCATAACGTCTGGCTTGCATCCGCATCAAATTTTTTCTGTTTTCTTTTTTTTAATTTTATACCAGCCGAGAGCTTCAAACTGTTCACAAATCTCAAAAACCTTCGCCTGGACCCCCTAATCACAGTCGAGAATTAGCATACAATCAGGGGCGTATAGTTTTAATTTCTCCATATCTGGCAGAGGGGGGCTGATATCTGCATTCTCTCAGATGGCAATAGCCAGAGGCTCAATAAAAAAAGGCAAACAAACTGGGAGACAGCTGGCATCCCTATCTGGTATCTCATTTAACACTTACTTGACCTACCTCAGCAGTGTTAACAATGATCATGGCTCCTGCATTGTGGTACATTCTTTGTATCAGCCCAGTGTTCTGGGGGATGGTATACCGAATCTGGACAAGATACGGAGTAAGGTCTCCCAGACCACGAGGTCGAATGTCTTCTCTGCATCCAACTGGAGAACTGGGGCTGGTATATTCTTGGTCTCAAAGTAATCTAATGCTTCGGCTAAATAGTGCATTTTTGTCCCTAGCTGTCTCCCTGCAATAAAACCATTTTGATCAGAATGGATCAGATTTGGTACTATTATGTTGAATCTATTAGCTAAAAGTTTTGTAATAATTTGTAGTCAGAGTTCAGAAGTGTGATTGGACGATATGAGTTGGGATTCTCACTGTCCTTCCCTTTTTGTAAGAAGCTAACCACATTCCCTTTATAAAATGATACTGTATCGGGCCTCCCTCTAACATTATATTGGCGACCAGTAGAAAATATTCCAATAGAACCCCAGAAAATGCTTAAAAGAATTCTGCCGATAGACCATCCGGTCCACAAACATTTCCATTCGGGAGGATCCTAATAACCTCTGCCAGTTCTGCTTTAGAAAAGGGGCATGTGATATTAGCCTTTCGGTCTCGGAAAGTACCAGGATTTTCTGTTCGCGAAGGAACATCACCAGGGACTCATTATTGATTGATTGTTCTTGGACCATAAATACACCTATAATGTTTCAACATTATTCCCCCAATGTTAGACGGATCCTCGCTCCGAATACCGGTGACGGGGCATTTCAAAGTGCTTAATCAATTACTTGCGGCTTTCTCCCGAACCAGCCATGCAAGAAACCTCCCTGTAAAATTACTTTCTTCATATACCTTTTGCATATAGGTACAGTTTGAGGTTTCACATTTTAGGTAATATGCCTCACCTAGCGCCCAATTAACCTGATCGTGCTTTCACTGATTAAGAGCTGAGGGACTTCTAAGTAAGCTATTGTTGCACTGCTGCATGTTCTGTTCTAAGATTTTCTTTTGTACTTTATCTTTTTTTAAACTTTCAGCGTCCTTACCTATACCCAGCCCACGAATATATGCCTTAAGAGAATCCAACACAATATGGGGGGGGGGGAGCCGTCCGATGATTTATTGCAAGAAATACCTTTATCTCTGTTTTGCAGAATAGCACCCAGCTTTCTTCCTATGGATACTGTCTATTAAGAAACCATCTCTAAGGCTGAACTAAGATTTTACCTAACTCAACCTCCAACATAATCATTGCATAATCCGAAAATCCATTAGGTAAGATTCACTGATTACTAAAATTCAGGGTCTTAGATATAAGAAAGAAGTCTATAAGGGAAGACGTACGGAATCTACCTGAATAACCGGTGTATGCAATTTTGGTAGGAAATACTTCCCTCCATGGATCAATTAACCCTAGGGTTTTACTATAATTTTGAATAATTTTAAAGGTTTTAGGTTTTAATTGCCTTTTGGATGTGACTGAGGAATCAATCTTAGGGTTTGGTAAAAAGTTCAAGTCTCTTCCTATGGTTTTTTCACCAGGAAATGTTATTAGTGATTGAAACAATTCTTCATATGGCTTAGTATTATCTTCAACTGGGGCGTAAATGCTAGCGAAAGTAAGATATCTGACCCCCCCAGCCTACAGGTCACCCAGCCCTACCTTCCATTTTTATCATTTACAAAGTTTACCACCTCTGTTTGAAATTTGTACCCAGAAAAATTGCAATACCCAGATGTGTTGCCTGGGAAAAGGAGAAGCCCTTGTATGCCGCCCAAGATCTGAACATGGAGAATTCCACTAACTTCTCCACCGGTATACGAGTTTCTTGGATTAAAACTCCAGATGGACTTTCCGTCTTAATCCAGTATTCAATGGCCCACATTTTCTTATTATTATTAAGGATGTTGAAATTGAGGGAGACAGCCTTAAGAGTTTCCCTTTTATTCATTAGCACAATATGTTAATTGACCATAAAGAGTCTCAAATATAGAGTGAGACTTTAGGGTAAGTCCTCTAATATACCGAGCCAGCCCCCAAAACTCTGCTGTTTAACCCCTTCCATGCTGGTGACGAACCCCAGCCGTCATGCACTACGGTGCTCGTGTGCTGATGACGGCTGGGGTTCGTCACAGCCCACCCCTGTTCGTCCGGCGGCCGCACACGGGGGAAATCGCGGCCGCACGGAAGGGGTTAATAAAACAGTCAACACCAAGAGGGTGCTCTGCAGCAATAAAACTCATGGTGTTGATTTATCAAGGCTTTGCGTTATTAACTCTCCACAAACTATTCCTGAGTGCACATTCACGAGAAAAGTTCTGATAGTGCAGTTTAAGATTGGCAATTGATTTTAGACATGGATCTCTTTTCCCCCTCTTGCTTGTAATTCCCACACACACCCTCCACACCGCCCCCGTTATCCTCCCCATCCCCCTTCCAAAAGCCATGGTGAGCAGTCCACCATCCCCCTCACACTGGACAGGCTTATCCCGTCCCACAAAACTGGCACCTCTACCTTGTACCAGAAACTATTGGCCGACCCACCACATCTCTCCCCATCCCAGGATGTGGACAGAGAAAGCCCAAAAATACCAGGGAGAAATTAGAAGGTAAAAAAAGAAAAGGAGAGAAAGGGGAAAAAAAAGTCAAAGAAAAGTACGAATAATCCTAGAATTAACTTGCAAGCACTGGGCTTAGGAATTAGGACTTAATAGAAATTTGCTGCAGCAGTTCCTGGGCTTCAAGGACATACATTAAAGAATACATTACATTTTCCTTTTACAAGCAGTTTAAGTTTACTTTGCTGTGCAATCATTGCCTGTGCCCCTTGTTCTTAAACAGATGCAACATTTTAACAAAAGTCTTTTGGCTGCAGAAGCGGACATATCTGGGAAGATACGACATAATGGAACTTCTGGTGAAGTAAACGGTCGCTGCTTAACCGACTTGGATAGAATTTGTTCTTTCACCCGGTAATCCCCAAAATTGACCAATATCGTCAGAGGAAATTTGGAGTTTGGAGGGAGATGTGCAGGCATGCAGTGGGCCTTCTTTCTTATATCAAATCCCTGGTATACTCCAGGAGTACATATTTTTTAATAAAGCAGTCGAGCCATTGGAGGGCCTGCTGGCCCTCAAGATCCTCCGGAATACCAAGGATACGAAGATTAGAGCACCTAGAATGATTCTCTAATTCCTCCAACTTGTTTTCTAATACAGATTTTTGGCTCTGGAAAGCACCAACCTTATCTGTCATTATGACAGCCTGATCCTTCAGCTGCGATATTCTTGCGTCTGCCTCATTCACCTTCAAAAGAACGACGATCCACCACCACCAGCAACAGGTTGCCCGTAGAAGCTGGAACAAGATCACAGCCGACCAACTCGCCGCCTCCCTGAGCCAGCACCCACCTGCCAGCTCAGCAAACCCCAGCCAGGCCGCCGACAACCTCACGAAGTGGATCAGCAACTGCGCGGACGAACTAGCCCCTCTGAGGACCCCGCCCAGCAGACCCGGCAGCAAGAAAGCACCATGGTTCACCGACGAACTCAAGAGCTCCAAGAAGAACTGCAGAGCCCTCGAGAAAGTCTGGAGAAGGGAACCTACACCGAACAACATGACCACCCTCAAGCTCGCCACCCGGAAGCACCACCAACTGATCGGCACCGCCAAGAAAACTGCATTCAAGGACCGGCTGGACAACAACGCACACAACTGCAAGGAACTCTTTAACATCATGAAAGAACTCTCCAACCCCAGCGCAGGAAACAACGACATCACCCCATCGCAAGACCTCTGCAACTCCCTCGCCTCCTACTTCCACAACAAGATCGCGGACATACATAACAGCTTCAGCAGCCAACCGACGGACGCCACGACCGCAGCAACGCCACCCACCACCACCCTCTGCGCCTGGACCCCGATCAGCACCGAAGACACGGTCCGCATGATGAACTCCGTCCACTCCGGATCTCCAACCGACCCCTGCCCTCACCACGTCTTCAACAAAGCCGACGCTATCATCGCACCCCACCTACGGGACATTATCAACACCTCCTTCGACACCGCCACCTTCCCTGAGAGCTGGAAGCACGCCGAACTCAGCGCTCTACTCAAGAAACCCACAGCAGACCCCACCGAACTCAAGAATTACCGCCCCATCTCGCTCCTCCCGTTTCCAGCCAAAGTGATCGAGAAGACCGTCAACAAACAGCTGGCCGCCTTCCTCGAGACGAATGGATCCCTCGACCCCTCACAGTCTGGCTTCCGGGCCAACCACAGCACCGAGACCGCCCTCATTGCTGCCACCGACGACATCCGAGCCCTGATGGACAACGGAGACACAGCGGCCCTCATCCTCCTAGACCTCTCCGCGGCATTCGACACGGTCTGCCACCGCACCCTAGTGCATCGCCTCAGCAACGTCGGAATCCAGGAGAAGGCACTGGATTGGATCATCTCCTTCCTCGACGGAAGAACTCAGAGAGTCCGCCTACCACCGTACAAGTCAGAGGCCACCGAAGTCATCTGCGGCGTCCCCCAAGGATCCTCTCTGAGCCCCACCCTCTTCAACGTCTACATGAGCCCCCTCGCGGCCATCGCACGCCAACACAACCTCAACATAATCTCCTACGCCGACGACACCCAGCTGATCCTGTCCCTGACCAACGACCCCGCCGCCGCCAGAGCCAATCTGCACGAAGGGATGAAAGATGTAGCCGAGTGGATGACGACCAGCCGCCTGAAACTGAACTCAGACAAGACGGAGGTCCTCATCCTGGGCTCCTCGCCCTCCGCCTGGGACGACTCCTGGTGGCCCCCCGCCCTGGGCACCGCACCCAAACCGACAGACCACGCACGCAACCTGGGCTTCATCCTGGACTCCTCCCTCTCCATGACCAGACAAGTCAACGCCGTCTCCTCGTCGTGCTTCAACATCCTGCGCATGCTACGGAAGATCTTCTGGTGGATCCCCACCGAGACCAGGAAGACCGTCACCCAGGCCCTCGTCACCAGCCGACTGGACTACGGCAACGCCCTCTACGCCGGTACCACCGCCAAGCTCCAGAAGAGACTCCAGCGGATCCAGAACGCCTCTGCCAGACTCATCCTCGACATCCCACGCAACAGCCACATCTCCGGACATCTGAGAGACCTGCACTGGCTCCCCGTCAACAAAAGAATCACCTTCCGTCTCCTCACCCACGCACACAAAGCCCTACACGATCAAGGCCCGAGCTACCTCAACAACCGAATCAACTTCTACGCTCCAAGACGCCACCTCCGATCAGCCAGCCACGCCCTCGCCGCCGTCCCCCGCATCCGAAGAGCGACAACAGGAGGAAGGTCCTTCTCCTACCTGGCCGCCAAGACCTGGAACTCCCTCCCTCCCGACCTGCGCCTGACCCAAGACCACCTCTCCTTCAGGAAGAAGCTGAAGACCTGGCTGTTCGAGCAGTAACGGCACCCCCCCCCCTCCCCAAGCACCTTGAGACCCTACGGGTAAGTAGTGCGCTCTATAAATGTCTTTGATTGATTGATTGATCATTCAGTCGCTCCGGGATCCAAGCCAACGTATCTTCGATTTTTGTAAAAAGGGCATTTATAGATGCAATTTCTATAGTTTGAGAGCCTTTAAGTTCCCTAATTTAGTCCAAAATTAGATTGAGCAGGCCTTTAGCATCCCATTGCAGAGTAAAGGGCATGGCAGCCTGAGAGGAACCCTCCTGTATTCAATCAGCTACGGATTTGGTTTGTGCTACTGGGGCTTCAGCGCTTCCTATCGCTGCCTGTTCTGTGATTCCTGCCACAGATGTTCCCAGTGACCTCATTGAGAGAGACACTGAAGATTGCGATGAAATATCGCTATCACCCCTAGGAGACATGCCCTCCGTTGAACTTGGGGACTGTGAGACTGCCAAATGAGCGCTCTCCAAACTATCTATACCAGAAGTTGAGCCAGATTTAAATAGCCTGTGTTGCTCTCTCTCACATGTGGTTCTCCCTATCAAACTCCCCCTTGCTCCACACTCTGTGTTGCTCTCTTTCCTCATATCCTTCTCGCTGTTCCAAACCCCCCTATCCAGGTGTTCTATGTTCCTCTCTTCCTCAATTCCCTTTCCCTCATCCCTCATGTTGCTCTCTCCCTCATTAGGTCTCGCCTGTCGATGCGCATCGAGCTTGCGAGACTATGGGGTCTTAACCCCCTCTCCTGCCCGCCGTGTCGCATTTCTCCTCCCCCCTCCCCTTCTCTCTCTTCCCTCCGTCTTGTTTTTTTTTCCCGCTCCGCCTTCTCCCCTGCCCGCCGTGTCGCATCGTCATGGCAGTTTTGAAAGTAGGGGCAGAAGAGCGCCACATATCAAAAGTTTGCGGCTTCGAGCTGCGTTAACCTGTGCCTCTCTGCGCTGCCTTCTCTGTAAATCTGTTGAAACACTGAGCTGTGGAATGCGTACATTTCTCTTCCATGTGGCAACACTATTATGTGATGAAACTAGTTTTAAGTGCATGGGCGCTGCGCTTTGTTTCATCCCGGCACCCGCCTTCAAGTTAGGAAAAAAAACTATTCCGAGCGGGGGCTCCAGGTCACGGACCTTATTCAGTGTGAATACTTTAGCTGCACTTTATTTTCAGCTTAATATGACATTTTGGTCCGTATGTGCGGCTTAACTACCTACATGTTTTTTAATCACATTGACCTTTAACATTTCTCCCGTTTGGTGCCCTCCCTCTTAACACCAAAATCAACACTCCTCCCACCCCCATGTCCGGGTTAAGTGGAGTGCCCTTCGTCATCGGCCGCTCGGGCTCAACCTCTCCCGGATCACCTCTATAGCCGCAGGGGCCACGGTGATCAGCCCACCTCTCCTCCTCCCCTGCAGCAGCTGATCTACCACTGCAGTTCACACTGCTCTGCAGGTAAAGCCCTTTAATGCCTTTGTGCATTTAGAGGGGACTCATTGGTTATGCAGCATTTTCCATAGTTGAGAAAAACAGCCTGAATGCTGTCCTTTTGACCACCAAAAACCCACCCAATCACAACGATTTAAGGAAGCTGTTAAAAACGTTGTTTGCGCTTTGAAGGTGCTCTCCAGCATGTTCAAGAACTATGGAATTCATAAAAATTATAATCTTTTCCTTTGCAATTCTGTGCAGCAAATCGGAACATAAAAGTCCTTTACCCCATTTAGGGAGCCAGCTGAAAACCATTAAAAGTGCAGGAGCTTCCGTAACTTGGCAGTCTGCTACGCCTTCTGCGGTTGTTTGCTGTGCGCTGTTCTACTGGGATGTCCTAAACCTTATTATTAACACAAGAAGGATCACTTCTGACATTTGATTGGTTATTGAACTTCACATTACTCCTTCAGTACGGCTGTTGGATAGATTTGTAGGTCTCACCTATCCCATTCCACAACCCCCTCGCCCTCACACCCCCTCACAACCCTTTCACCCTCACACCCCCTAACTCACCCACCTCACCCTCACACACCCTCACTCACACTCACCCTCACACCCCCTCACCCTCACACACCCCCTCACCCTCACACACCCCCTCACCCTCACACACCCCCTCACCCTCACACACACCCTCACCCTCACACACACCCTCACCCTCACACACACCCTCACCCTCACACATCCTCACCCTCACACACCTTCACTCACCCTCATCCTCAACCCTGCACCCTCACACCCCCTCTCACACACCCTCATCCTCACACACCCTCACTCTCTCACACCCACACCCACACCCACACTCACACCCTCACCCTTGCACCCCTTCACTCTCACACACACACACACACACCCTCACTCACCCTCACACCCTCACACACACTCACACCCCTCACCCTTACACACCCCCTCACCCTTACACACCCCCTCACCCTCACACACACCCTCACCCTCACACACACCCTCACCCTCACACACACCCTCACCCTCACACACCCCCTCACACACACCCTCACCCTCACACACCCCCTCACACACACCCTCACCCTCACACACCCTCACACATCCTCACCCTCACACACCCTCACTCACCCTCATCCTCAACCCCGCACCATCACACCCCCTCTCACACACCCTCACACACCCTCACACCCCTTCACCCTCACACACTCACACACCCTCACTCACCCTCACACCCCCTCACCCCCCTCTCTCACACTCACCCCCTCACTCACCCTCAAACCCCCTCACTCACCCTCAAACCCCCTCACTCCCTCACCCTCACACCCCCTCAACCACAGCATCACTCAGCGCAACCACAGCATCACTCAGCGCAACCACAGCATCACTCAGCGCAACCACAGCATCACTCAGCGCAACCACAGTATCACTCAGTGCAACCACAGTATCACTCAGTGCAACCACAGCATCACTGGTTCAAATATGTTTTTTCAATGTTTCAAGCTGTTTTAAAGCTTTCAAACTTTATTACAAATCACAAAAAAGATGTTAATATTTCACTTATGTTCTTGGATTTTCGTCACAATAAAAAAACACTGAACATAATCTTCACAAAAGTTATTTACAAAAGTTTAAGCTATTGACATTACAAATTAAATAAATTATTTAAGTATTAATTATTTAAAAAAATTAAAAGCCATTGTTATTTGTAATATCAATACATCTAAGTCACGTAAATACAAAACATGTTGCATTACAAATGCTATAGGTGTCACATTTGCGAAAGTTATAACTATTGGTATAGTAAATGACAAAGCTATTAATTTAGCTATTTTAAAAAACACATAAATCAAAAAAATGTCATTTATAAGACCAATAGCTCAAACTTTCCTAATGCGAGACCTATTGCATTTCCAATGCTTGTTTTTTTGTAGGGGGCAGCACATTCTTATCAGAACCACCACCTTAAAAAAATCTGTTTGGAGCTACTGAAATTTCATTGTTTTTTATTTACGGATCCTGCATTATTTTGTAGGCACATGCATCTGTGACGAAGCATGCATGTGCATATATCATCATCCATGGGCATGCCCAAGCAGAGACACAGGCACCATTATCATGCTTTAAAAAAAATGTTGGGACTAGGCTGCACAACATCGCCAAACAGTAGTGACCTATTATGCATTATA
Source organism: Lissotriton vulgaris (assembly GCF_964263255.1). Lineage (NCBI taxonomy): Eukaryota > Metazoa > Chordata > Amphibia > Caudata > Salamandridae > Lissotriton > Lissotriton vulgaris. Next base: position 1,278,926,478 of record NC_141694.1, on the reverse strand, counting down.
AATGACAATGGATGTCATCTGAGAGTTTCAGTACCATTTCAATACCTTATAAGATATGTCAGCCTTCAGCCTCACACAGAAATCTCTATGTCCCAAATGCCTTAATTTGCTGCTGTATCTAACTCTTTTTACACGTGAATCTACGCGATGGTGAGGCCTTGATGGGATGTTCCTTCTCACTGGTCAGGACTAGGGCTCTCGGTTTCATGGTTTTGTTTACATTTCGGTCTTTATGAACCTATATTACTTGTTTTGATGGTATTTATCCACGTTTGTTTACGGTCAGTGACAATTTGCATCTAGTATATTTCCACCTGTATGTTACAGATAAACGTACATGTGGGTTGTTAGTGCACACAGTAGTTTAATACAATAAAACAATATACTGGAATTAACACGTTATATTGTATCACACCTTCAGCTGTTTAAGGTTCATCAGGAAATTAGATTTTTTACCCCGCCCCCATGCTGTCCTTATGCAGTCTTGAATGAGAACAGAAATATACAAAAATTAAGGTGCACTTTAGTTTTTCCTTTTACATACAGTCAAGGAAAAAGATAGTTGCATGCCTTTATTTGTAAAAAGAAAAATTATATATATTAAAAACCAGAAAACTTGGAGCCTATTAGCTCCATTCCCGGTTTTGCAAGTCGAAACTGTTGTGAAAGGTTGGCTGTGGTATTTGTAGTGACATGTCTTTGGTGACGGCTTCTGAAAGCAGAGCTGAAAGGCCAGGCAATGCTTAATATAGTAAGTCAGACATTTCTTCATTTTCTTTGTGTGCACTTCCCTGAGGTCATGTGCTTTGGGAACTTGGCTTTTGTAACCACAGTCTATGCGACTAGTCAGTTTTAAGTCTGAAGCCCTCAAGTGAGTCTGGCACTGTGTCTGACATGGCACTTGAGAAGTCAGCTGCTTGGAGTCGAGCCAGTCTGAGCAGGAGAACAGTTAATGTAGTGACTTTCTCGTGTGAAACTACTCCATCGATGAGGACAAGAGAGGGAACACAAACAAGGAACACAGAAAACGAGCCACAACTGAGAACACCTTAAGGAGCAAAATAAAAAGAAATAACTGTACTTACATTGTTTTTCTGGCAAATAATTTCCTGCAAAATAAAGAATACACGTTTCAGTAAATACATAATTTGGTGGGCACATCAAGTCTTTGATCAAATGTAAACGTTTTAAAACTGAACTCTTTATTCAAATTAAGAATTTCCAATGATTATATCTTTACAAGTGGAGGAGATGTGTCCTGAGCTGCCGGCCTTGGAACGTGGGATCCAGGTCTGAATGTTGGTCTCTTTGCAGCTAAACCCGGCATTGTGTGTTTTTGGGCAGATCTCTTAATTTCCCTGTGCTTAGAAAAGTTAAAATGTGAATTTTATTTGCATAATCTGATAATTCCCACTTAATGTACGCGTTCCGAGATAGTCACTGAGATCCATGCAATGTATAGTGCTTCATTGCTTCTGTTAAGAATATTCCGTAGACATCGTAGGTGTACCAAAGATCCTTTATTGCATTACGCACCAACACACGCTGCGAGAGGACGGAGGGTATAACCTTCACAGCCTGCCACCAGCTGTCATCTGTCAACATTCCAGAAGTCACAGCTGGTGACTTAGGCAACAAGAGTACGGTATCCTGGAGAGGACAACAGGCAATCACAACAGCTTCCTAGCTAGATACTCAGAAACGTTAAAGTGCAGGAGAAATTGTTTTTTTTCTGGGTTCTTTCGAACTACAGACTCTTACTCTGGAATTGATGTATTCATAGTTCTTTCTTGGCTTTCTTTGGGGGCAAACTCCATTTCAGTCCTATTGCTGAACTATACTTAGTTCTGGCTGTTTGCTTTCTTTAAAGGTTGACCATAGCTTGATCCTCTCACATTATTTGAATAAAATTACTATTGAGCTATTAATTGATAACTGACCACTTTTGCCCTCCGTAATGATCTTAATTTTGAACAAACGTATATGCTTTAACTTGGACTCTGTCTCGAGTACGTTTATTTGATTTGGCTTAGACTCAGTATTATGAAGTATTATGAGGACTCGGACAGTTCTAATCCTATGTATCTATCCTCCTAATTATTTTAATTACAGTGCCAACAACTATATCATAGCTGTCAGCACTGTCTCATGCTAGACCACTATATTTCATACAGGGCTATGTGAAGCAATATTAAGATGCACTATGACATAATGGGCAGCACAGTGTTTTGTGTGGATGCATAGCTGATACCTTTTGAAAAACAAAGTTATTGATCACAAGGTGATTAATAAATAAAAAAAGTAATGTAAACATTATAGGAAAAAACAAATTAAAAGATAATACAACACCCTATATTAAACATCCCAAATAATATTTTAGAACACACTCATCACCCTCTTTGGGAAATTGACGATACCGAAGTAGGCACTGATACATGCATATCTCTCTGACCAGGGCATTACAGACTTTATGGACTCACTAGAAGCGTGCAATAAATGGTAACAGCTCTACACTCACCCTAAATGGGAAAGGTGCACACTCTCAAAGACATAGTAGGGGCTCCCGGGGCTCGTTCGAAACCTAGTGAGACAGTTAGTACCCCATTTCTGACGCTGTATATGGAACAAGAATGAGAATTGTATAGCCTGAATTGGTTATTAAATGTCTTATTTAAATTGAGTCCAGAGACATATATGGAAATGTAGTCACTAAAGCTTACATAATTTGAATCACAATGCTTATTTCTTTTTTAAATTGCTTTAAAAAAGTAAAAAAGAATGTTATGAAATTCACTTACATATGCTGTACTAACCCTTTTTTGCGACTGAATCCTGAAATGTTCTCTCACCCTGTTTCTTTCCCTTTCCTCTTTCCCTTTCCTCATTTGACTTCATGGTACTAACGATCTGGAACTTGAAATTGGTTCATTGTGGACTAAAAAAAAATATACATGCCAACAGTAATTTTTTTATTATTTTAGAGGACTCCCAATTTCTTTAGGTCAACAATCGCTTTCCTGTATCTTTTTTTGCATGAAAAAATCTTCCACTTTAATGCAAGTCAATAGCGAAAATAATTATCTGCAATTTCCTTTGTAAATCTCCCTCTTTTCTGTTCATAAATGTTGGCATTTACAAACAAAAGTGTTTTTCGTACCTCGTCCTTATGTAACTATTTCCAACCTAAAAATACGTTTACATGTATAAATAACAAATTACAAAGTGTGATGGTACCTCGATTGCGATGCAACATAGGGTAGATGGTGTAACAGCCCAACCTTCCTGGCTGATAGGGACTATGGTCTCTGGTTCTTAAGTGCGACATTTAGACTAAAGTGCAAGGTAAGGTTGCACCCTTGAACTACATGGTCGCCAAGCCACAATCCACAGCCGCTACTAGCATTGGGTCATCACAATACTGGTTGAACTCTATAAGGTCTAGCCAAGGCAGAGTCTCCTCTCATGTTGTTTGTGGTGGTGCCGTTGCACTCCAGATGCCATGCAGAGTCACAGAGAATTGTAGAAACTGGGCGGGTGCCCGGGTGTGCATGGGTGGTTTGTGGATGCGGAAATTCAGGGAAAACAACGCTTTACAGAATTTTTATAAGCCTGAGCACACCCCATGACCAATGCTTAACTGTTTGCGGTCAGCTGTGGACATAGAATGGCCCAGATCCAACGTGAGCCCAGTCCAGGCAACTTACGCAGTGATTATATAGTAAAAAATAAGCAAATACTGAGACCCAATAACAACACATTTGGACACAAAACAGCAAGACCACGGAGAACCTTGTGGATGGCGCTAGCGGGCCAGGACAATTGTGCTTGAGCATAGGCCCCCTAAACCCTCCTCCCCACCACCTAAGCAACACCACTGAAACTGGCTCTGTGCAGAAGAAGCAAGGCACTGGGTTCTGTTCTGTGGCACTGGAAGTCAAAACTGGCTGTACTCCATTAGATAGAAGCGGCAGAACGAGAATACCCGTGCAGGACCTGTTGAAACCAGTGTTGTACCTCTACTCCTGGATCACTGCAAACCAAGGTGACACAGACTATGCTCTAGAACCACTGTGCTGTGAACGTGTCCCAGCTCGCATGTCTATGTCTGGGAATGGCAGGGGACAATGAGGTAGAGAAGAGAGCCACATACAAGAGCAGAGGGAGCACTGCACTCCGATTGGATGGAGGTCCAAACAACTGTAGAGCACAGGGAGCAGTGCCACAGAGGCGCAGTAGTCAGTATACATTCCATCTTTATTCAACACGTGCAAGACTGCTTCTCAGACGGGGCATACCATACAAACATGGGTGATTAAAAGTCTTGAGAAAAAAAAGTTAAACTAGCATAGGTGAATTATTTTCACGCATAACCTTAGAATCCAACATCAGTAAAAATGTACAGAGGGTGCTGAGTGTTGACTTGGTCAAGTGGCTGAAATATTCAACCGAACCTGTGGGCTTTGCTCCAAACAATGCATCACATGCCAGGATTGGGAATAAAATAGTAGACCTAGTCATGTATTTCTTTGTTTCAGCCTTGTTTGAAACACATACATCATCATAGGCATCCCATTACTCTTCTCTACCTCTCTGGAAGGTATAAGAGTAAAGTGGATAAAACATGCATAATTGAATTGATTGAAATAGAAACTGCAATATTATTGAGACTTTTTCTTCAAATTCTGAAACAGTTTTGCTTCTTAATCTTCAGTATGTTAGTAAAAGTCTCTCTTTGCCAGGGATATGACTAACAGAATGCAATACATATTATGAATGGTAGAAGGCGGCCATTTTAATCACAGTACGGACCTCTGGGACCTGAGCCTTTAATAGAGGACAATAGAATAGGCTAAGAAGGCTGTCATCAGTTTTTCGGCATGCTGAGAAGAAGCTACCACCATACTACTCTTGAAATAGTCAATTGATTTTGGTGCCTGGAGCAAAAGGTTATTGACTAGACAGGCTCACAACCTTACATTCCTTGTAATAAATGGGAGCTCGTAATCTCCCTATTATATATTGTATTTCATTGTCTAATTATACGTACGTTCTGACGTTGCATCACGCATGTAATAAGACAATTATGCACCTAATCGCTTGTAATAAGCCATTACAAGTGAAGTGTGACGTCACAGTGCTCAAGAAGCACGGCAACCTTCACTTCGCTTCAACAAAGCTGGTGCGTGCACGTGAGCCCAAACACTGTTGTGTGTAGCCACGCCACCGTTTTTAAACTAAACTGTCACTTCACAGAGACAGTGCTTGGGGCAGCGTTCCAACTTCTCTCGATGTCTCTGGGAAAGAATGCTGGTTGTCTAAGGCTGCCTGCAGGAATGTGCGGAGCAGCTTCATCTAAAAAAGAAAAAAAGATTTATTTCACATGCTAGGGCTTAAGGAACTTGTTTGCTTGCTCCTCTACTTTTTGCCCGTTAAAGTAATATGTTTTGTTTTTGGACAGGCCAGCGCTACTAATTCCTGTAGGCTGCCTTAGCATAACTACTAAGAAACCCCACATCATGTGCCTTACCATTAGCAATGCCTGCCTTTGTAGTCTGCAGCAGATTGCCTTCTGGGACATGAAGTTCAGTTTCAAAACTGAAAATGATGTAGGCTATAATGTCAGGACCAGACGACTGTCACACAACACATGGTCACCGGTTGGCCACTTAATGTGTTTTCAGAAGAAGGGAGCAAAGCCACACTATATGGGATAAAATACCCTCTCTTACTATACATATGGATATTGCAAGTGCCCTCGGAGTTCTGTGACTAATAAAGACATTCAGCCTGCAGCCTCATGCCTCTTCACTGAACTCTTGATTGCAATTTTCTTATAATGTACAAAGGGGGATATTTTAGACCATATTTATTCTGTGATGTGATGCAACTATCTGTAAAATGTACTTGCATCACATCTTTTTCTAAATAGTCGCAACTGCCTGATGCGACTTAAATTAAAGTTAAAAAAATATACATTTTCTAAATAGGTATTCTTGAATCAAGGGCTCAATGAAACAAATAGGTCTATTATGCCTAAATATGTCACAAAAATATACCATGTAAGGGATAAAGAAAGTCAGCCATGCAAATAGTTACTCATGGGAAACTCCCTTTTTGATATCTTTGAATAACAGGAAAGGAAATGAGACCTAGTCATATCAGCACAAAAAGGCATGGTCGTGAAATAAAATGTATTTCCGAAGTACTTCTGCAAATGTAAGTAAATGTTAACACAAAACAAATTTTAAAAATATAAACATCTCAGAGTTTCTTCTATGAAAACAACTTTTGCGGCTAAAGACTACGAAGAGGCAGACATTGTTTTCAAAGCATAGCATGTTTTCGCGTGCAACATTATTTTTCACTACATTTTCCTCAATGTAGAGTTTTGCACTGGATGCAGAGCTTGGGTTCACCTTGTTCTCTATGCACCAAACATTCTTAGAACCAGCTGCTGTTCCAACTACATCTTCAAGCATTAAGCTGAAACTAAAAAACAAGACAGGAGTAAGCTTATTTTACTGTTTCAGAACAAGTCCTAAAAATGTACTGCCATATGAGTGAACCAAGCTCACAATTGCTGGACACACTAGAAGGTTGTTGGATGGGTCCTTTACAAATGAAGCAGCACGCAGAAGGATCTTGCTGGAGAATCCTTTATTCCTTACAGCACACAGCACATCTCGGATACATCGGTCAGCTCCGGTGGTCAGCGCTAACTGCTGGACCCCAAACACTCGGCCGGAATGTGGTTAATGACAAAATTAAACTCGAACATTCTAGAGAGTAATCTTACCAGTCTAGGACTGACCTTGTCGTGATCACTTTTTGACAACAAAAACACAAGGGGCTTATGATCGGTGATTAAAAGAAATTTTCTGCCCCATAAAAATGTTTTAAAGTGTTTGGTGTCCCACAAGCAGGCTAAAGCCATCTTTTTAATGGTACTGTAGTGGCGTTCAGTCTGGGAAAGAGATCTGAAGGCAAAACCCATAGTGCGGTCCGCACCCTCCACTAACTGTGTGAGGACAGCACCTAATCCAACCCCACTGGCATCAACTGTGACAATGGCTTGCACATCATCTCAGAAAGGGTGTAAAGCAGGAGCTTTCACTATGAGGTTGTTTAGATTATTGAAAGCTGAAGACTTAGCCTCCTCTCACACAAATTGTTCACCCTTCCTGAAGAGTTCGGTTTGGAAGGAAAAGCTGTCAATGAATCATGAATAGTATTCACATAACCAGAGAAAAGACCGTAACTGGTCTTTATTCTCTGGAGAGGGAGTGTCAAAAATTGCCATCACAAGGTCAGACTTAGGCGTCATGCCATACTCAGAAATGTGATGGCCTAAGTAGTCCATATTGCTAACTAAGAATTTGACCTTTTAACTGTAAAGCCATTAGATTCCAGAATTTGAAGTACATCACTCAAAATTTTAAGATGCTCTTCAGAATTTTTTGAAAATATAAGGATATCGTCCTGAAAGGCAAGAACATTTTTATATCCCCAAATAATTCAAACATTAATTTCTGAAAAGCAGAAGCGGCTGATGCCAGGCCGAAAGGCATTCTTAAAAATCGGAAGGGGCCAAAAGGAGTGTTAAAGGCGGTGAGGGAGCGCGAGTCTTCAGACAGCTCCACTTTATAATAGGCAGATTTAAAATCCAGACAGGAGCAAACCTTAGCACCTCCCAGATACGCTAACATTTCTTGGATTTTAGGCAAGGCCAAGCAATCAACTAAAATGTTCTTCTTCAGAGATCTTAAGTCAATACAACGTCTGAGGTCTTTAGTGCCTTTCTTCTTCGCGACGACAATCAGAGAAATCCACTACGATGAATCAATCGGTTCAATGACTTTCAGTGCATAAATTCTCCAAATGCTGCTTCAATTGGTTTCTGATGTATAGGGGGATATTTCTAACTTTGTGGATGATGGGTACAGCATTCTTTTTTAAGACCATTTTGTGCTCAAAACCATGCACCAGACCGAATTTGTTGTCGAATAAAGCACAATGCCTAAGTAACAAAGCAGGATTGACTTCTGGTATGTCCACTAATGAAATGGGCCAAGTAGTGCCTGGTCTTAACACCATCCCAAATGTACCTTGGTCTTTCCACCCTAGGATGTCGAAGCCTTGCTTTGCTCTATACATTTTTTGTAAAAATTGTTCTGTTTTTAATTTAAGAAAAAAAACAGCTTGTCAATGTTGTGACCTCCAAAGGCGATGGTGTGAATATCTGGTGATAATAATTGTAAAGAGTTCCGATGATTATAAAATAAATCATCAGTAACAAAGGTGACAGGAGAGCCTGAGTCTACAGTCACCTGAATCTCCACATCACCAATAGTGACATTGCATAGAGGGCCATCACCCTTTATATCAGTCAATAGAAAGCACAATCTTTTTTAAACTTTTGACAGCGGAAATGTTAATATCAGGAGAATCTTCCATATTTTTAAGGGTGGCACTCTTGCGAGGATTCCTGCACATATTATAGAAATGACTTTTTTTTGCATTTAGTGCTGGGTTTGCCCAGAGCTGGACAATTTTTTGCATTGGCTAAATGTGTGTAAGAGCCACATCTATAGCAAACACTTTGCTTCTTGTCATAAGCTTTGGTAAAGTTGGTTTTAGGTTTGGTGCCAATAGCGTGGACAGGTTCAGCAATAGGATCAGATTTGACTTTGTTTAATTCTATTCCTGCTACAACTGATCTCTCAATGCCTCTAGCTATTTCAAGGGTTTCATTAAAAGGGGGATTTCTTCAGCAGAGTAACCTTTCTTGGACTTTCTTGATTAACAATTAACTGGTCTCTTAAATAGGAATCAATGTTGCCATTGAATTCACAATTAAAACTCAATTCAGCCAGAAAAGTATCCAAAGATTCAAATTCATATTGCTGTCTAGTGTAAAACTTGTGTCTCTCAACTACCACACTGATGTCATCTTTAAAAAGGTTAGAGAGTCTGCAAACATCTTCTTTATATACATCCCAATCGGTTTCGTAAGGTTGAGCGACAATAGGCAAGTGGTCAAAAATGTGTTGACCTTCTAAACCAAGATTATTATAAAGAAGAGCTAATTTCCCGACTGGTTCAAATTTTGACCCATCTAAAGCTATTATATAGCTGGCAAAAACTTTAAACCACTCCTTCCATTTCGTTTTGAGTAATCCAGGGTCCGGCAAAAAGTGTGGAGGACAGGTTATGGTTTGCATGGTGAGTATTAAAGTACACAGCAAAAATCAACAAGATGCAGAATAAAGGATGAGAAGATAATGATAAAGTGTAAAATAATGGATGCAGTAGGAGAAGACTAAATTTAAAGTGAATACATTTTAAATAAATAAATTACATGCATCACAGGTGTGCACATCACCGAACAAGCATTAACTAGAAGTAGCAATAATTGGGAAGAGGTACTAGACTCGTAGGATGAATGGTAAATGTGCACTTAATGGCAATGATGGTGTGCGCATCACAGGGTACTAAAAAAAATGATGCCCTCAACTGGAGCCTAGAAGTAGAAGTTTTACAAGTAGAGGTTTTACACGTAAATAGCAGAAACAGTTTTGTGCATCACCAATTGCAAGAATACGATGTGCGCTGCATTAGGAGACCTTTAAATGGTGTGTGCATCACCGCGTAGAACAGCTGACGAAATACGCAGAACAGCTGACGAAATAGGTGTGCGCATCACCGATTGCAAGAATACGATGTGCGCTGCACTAGGAGACCTTTAAATGATGTTCGCATAACAAAGCATAACAGCTGACAAAATGCCTGACGAAGGGCAGCACATTGCAGTTAAGTTGTGAGACAAAAAGCCTGACAAAATGGCAGCATGTTGCAGTACGTTATGTGACGCTAACGTGGATGCATGGGATGACGTAAGAATGTTGCTGGGTGGAGAGAATGGAACAGCAGGTAAGTGGAAGAATGTCATGGAGGATCTCCATTCGGGAGTAGAAGCTAGGTGAGACTAGGCGCTCATGATGTGGCAGTTGAGAAAAAAATTAAATGTGTCTCCAATTGAAGTCAAATAGACAAAAAAATCAGTATATAGCCATACAACCTCCCGCAAAGAGTCTTAGGACTTGGCAAGGTGGCGCTCTTCACTGGTAAACGTGAACCCCTTGTAGATTCTCCTCTCATAAACGTGTCATGCAAACCCTGCAACACTCCTCTGGAAATGTGGTGAAGGACGTTGTACAGATCTCACCTTCGTCGCCAAATGTTGGATGGGTCCTTTAAAATGAAACAGCACGCAGAAGGAGGTTGCTGTAGAATCCTTTATTCCTTACAGCACATCTCGGATACATCGGTCAGCTCTGGTAGTCAGCACCAACTGCCGGACCCCGAACACTCGGCTCGAAACCTAAGCGCGTTCCAGCCCCTCATTCCAGCATCCATTCCAATTACTATTGGAATGGAAACACAACAAAGGTGTACTAAAAGCTTTCTGTACTTTATGTCATGATATAATCTATTGATGGGCCTGATCTGTTTCTTAGCTGCCCCTGTGAAGGCCAATATTTTAAAGTGATACTGCAAGTGATAGTTCGTTTATCACAGAAGTGGACATCCTGAAAGCCGGACAGCAGATCCCCTGAATGGCCGCGCGGAGTACTCTGGAGAAGAGATGGTGTTGGAGTTCTCTGGCTTGAGCGCCTCAGTAGCCATATTGAAGAGGTTGTAAACCCTTTGGTCCAAAGGAAGAAAGCCATGTGCTCTGCTAAGATGCCTAAAAGTGAAAGCAGTGCACAGAACGAGACTGTGAATTGTGGCCTGGTCAATCGCCAGGGGCACCATCTACTTAAAGGAGGAGAACTGCACCAGAGCGCTCTGGTGGACCTCTGGGTTGTGCAAGTGGAAAGACTACAGTAGTAACAGTGGTAAGTGAGAGTGTGGAGGGATTTCCACAGAAGGGAGGACAAAGCAAGCTGGAGCATTTCAAAGCTCTATTGGTGGAACAGAAGCTCGCTCTCACACACAGCATTGGGTAAAGAGGGATACACAACATATGAGAGATGCCGACGGGAGATGGTCACGCAGCTGAAGTGGTGTGGAGTAGTTGGGCTTTCAGAAGGCCCTACTACACATGCCCTAGAGCTGAAGCTGAGAGAACCTGGTATCAACCCCAGAACTCTTTCTTTTCTTCACTTAACCCCTTATTTGTATGAGGCCTGTCCCTCCTCCACCCTCTCAGATTATTTTTATGGACTGTGTGTTGCTTTACTAATGAACACAAAAAAAAATGTATAGCGGATTTAGGGTTACAGGCAGTGCTGCACTGATTGTGGGCCATGTCTGTTCCAGTACACATACAATAGTCACACAGTGTGGAATAAAACGGTGCAGTCTTCCATACTCATTCTGGGAAGACAGACCCTATGAAATGGCCCCAGCCATTTTCACAGTGAGTATTACTTGAAATGCTAATTCTTTGAAATGGTGGTGACAGACCTCTATAACTCACTATCCCCTCTTCCCCCGGTTGGAGTATTCGGCTACTTGATTGTAACTTAAAAATTACTGATGGCTTCAGGAAGAATCAGATGGTTTTGTTAGAATGGCACATCCAAAGACACAAGCTATGAACATTATCTTTGTAAGTACATGGGCACTTGCTATGCAGTTGTGAGAAAGACCTGGCATGGTACTCGGCCGCTCTACCTCAAGTCTGCTATGATCATTGAGTGATACTGAGTGACCAGGTCTGCTGCAACTCATCACAGTGCAGAACTTCAGTTAAATAATACTTCCAAACAAGGTCACATATTGAGTCAGGCATTGGGAAACCACACAACAGACAAGCACTGAGGACAAGCCTGACCACATACTCCAAACAGTCCAACAAACATGAATGGCGATGGAAAACTAGACTGACATTGCCGCTATTGAGGTGAATCTCCTTAGTGCAGACTTTCACAAACTAGCTGACAGAGAGACTGATGCAGAATCAAAGATGGCCACATTGGAACCAGGGGTCATGTAATTCCGCAATCAGGTGCAGGACCTTTAAGAGAGGGCGCATTTTCTCAGGTACCAGGATGAAGATACAGAGGAACTGCCTAGGGGAAATAGCATCCGCATTGTGGGCTTCCCCGAGTAACTTGAGGGCCCATTCAATAAATTGTTTTTTATGACTGGCATACTAGAGCAGAGGCCCTTAAAGGCTTGTCAAAGTTTTTTTCCCCATTGAATGAGCACACACAGCACCAATGTCTCCACCAGCTCGAGGGTCTATACCACAACCCAGAACCTTGGAAATACGGAGACTCGGATCACATCCTTCAAAGATCAAAGCATGTTGGCTATATATATCTGTTAGACCTGACACCATTGGTGTTGGTCCCCCTTCCATTTTTGCCTCTACCGCCTGTGTTTTAGACTCCATTTTTGCTGGTCTAGAAGTTTTGGGCATTTTGCCACTGCTGTTAAGAGCCAAAGTGCAAGTTCTCCCTTTGTAAAGTATTGTTATGGATTAGTCATTCCATGATTGGCTTATTTGTTTTACTTGTCAGACTCTAGTACATTGCACTATGTGTGTCCAGGGCCTGTAAATCAAATGTGCAGGTGGGCCTGAAGCACTGATTGCGCCACCTCCAGAAGCAGCTTGTAAAATGTGACCAAGGCCTGCCATTGCAGAGCCTCTGTGCAGTCTGGGCCTGCGATGTCGACTTGGCAAGTGCACAAACTTGCCAGTCCCTAACCCTTCTCTTTTCTACATATTAGTCACCCCTAAGGTAGGCCCAAGGTACCTGTTATACTGCTGCTGCTCAGCCCGGGTGACTGTGTGTCAGAATGTTTGAGAATGGAATATTCGTGTGTGTCTGTCAGTTGGTGATGGGCTGAGCAGCGACGATCTTGAAAATAATCTGCGTGTGTCACCTGATGGACTACTGTAATTTGAAGTCTGAAGAAACTCAAAGTAATGAACCTTTTGAATCTACAAGAAACAGATTTAAAAGCATACTGGCACCCCTGAGCCCCAACAGCGACCTGTGTATCTGTCGCCCCAACCTTTGTGTGCCAGACCCTGCTCTACTTTCCGGCTCCCTCTCCCCTTCCTCAGGGACAGTTGTCCCGGTCCTGCCACTTTGGGACAGTGTTTCCAGAAGTGCAGTTTCTTAGAAGGGTGACCAGGTCTTGCTACCTGCCTGTCCTGATACCTGCCTGTCCTGCTGTCTGCCAGGATTTAAGGATTCTACTTGGTGTCACCCTACCTGGGTGTGCGAAACCCTGTTGTGTCCACTTCAACTGTACTGGACTTTTCTTCATTCCTCACTTCTGCTCACTTGGCGGGACCTAATCCCGCTTGTTCTAAGCTCTTCTGTGTCTATTTCAACTGTGCTTCAACCGCTGCTTGTTTGCTGCAACCATCTTTCGAGTTATTTTTGAAGTTGTTTTGTCGCTTTCCAATTTTTAGAGGTGCCTTTCTGGTGAGAGTGTCATGCCTACAGTCTCCCTAGTTGGAGTGCCACTACTCAGTGTTTGAGAACCTACTCTACCCTGTGACTGAGTAGTCACTTTTCCATGCCAGTGTGAGGAGCGCATTGTGAAGACGCAACTTTTGAAACTCTTAATTTTCCATTTTTGCCACTGTCGTCACTTCAACAGCGATGTCAGTTGAACTGCTACTTTCCTTTTGAAAACAAGCCACGCTAAGTTTACAGCACGCGTAACCTTACCTTCGTGTCAGCGCATTCTTCAGCTGTGCCTTCATCATCTCAGACGTGTTCTCTGTCACTTCTGCGGGACATCGTGGTGCACGTGGATGCTGGGAGCCATCCAGCACGGCGTCACCAGTGCGTGCTGCCATCTTGTGATTCGCACCCACCAACAGTTTATGTGCAACTCCCAGCATAATGTTACTCTCTGCCAACCACGTTTGTTTCTTTTGTGCCTCACAATTAAGTCATTGCCTACGTGGTTGTCATGCTGCACGAAGGACTAAGGTACACTTCACAGTTTCATCACAGTGTTTTTTCCTCCCTGGCCTCCGTCTTCTTGTTCCCCTGTGTGGTGCTTTGTGATTGGACTGCCTCCTCTTTTGTGTTGTAGGGAGCTGAGGCTTCCAAGAATTCTTACAAACTTTGTTCTAGCTTGACCTCATCTTACCCCAGACATGCAGCACTCTAGAACTATCTGGAAAGGGCGAATCTTCAAAATAAAGGTACTGCTGTGTTTCTTTCAGCCTTCCTGTCACATGTTACTCAAGCAACATGTCTTCCCTCAGAGTCATTATGGAGATGGTGTGTTCTTCTCTTCTCCCGGACTATCTGCAACTGTGTACTGGTCAAGCTTGGCGAGTCACACAATTTAAACAGTGCTACATATGCTTCATTTTAAGTCAATTGATGTGTGCCTGATTGGTTCTCTGTAGACTTTTCTCTACACATCACACCCTAACTCTTGGTTGGGGAAGAGTTTTTATGTGCCTGCTTTATGTGTATTTACTTCAGTGATTTCCAGGTTGCTTTTCGCTTTCGTCTGTATTGCACTTTTACTCCCTTGGATGTCAAGGTGTACTTTGTTAGATTTGTGTTTTTCCCTTTTGTGTTAGGAATCCTTTTGCTTCTGTGTGGAGCCCCTTCCACACATCACACCTTAACTTGAGTTGTTGGGGGAAGTTACTACTATAATTGTGCTTAATTACCAAGTTCTGTGTGGATATTTTTCCACACCTGCTTACTGTTTTGTTGTTGTTGGCTTCCTTGTACTATTCGTGGTTGCCTGGCCAGCTTGCATTATTTTGTACTTGGGTTGGTCTGTAGTGTGGGAGTATGTGGGTTGTTTTTGCGCTAGAAAGGAGGATGGTGTGCATGAGTCTTTGTACTTGTGCTACTGTTTCTCCCTTCCGATTTCATTTTCTCTCCATGAATGTTCCATCTTTTTTTTATGCTATGCCTCAGAAAGTTGTCACTCTTTGTATTTCTGGCAACTTTTCTAATGTTTTTGAGAATTCCTTCTCTTCCATAATAAAGAAAGGGGATGTGTTATACTGCTGCTGCTCAGCCTGGATGACTGTGTGTGAGAATGTTTGTGAGTGGAATGTTCTTGAGTGTGACTGTCAGTTGGTGATGGGAGCAGCAGCAGTGAGGATGCTCCTGCTGGGGCTCTCCCTTATAATATCCTACTTAAATACACCAACTTGAAGATACTACCTAGAATGGACATTACATTACATTTATTAGAACAGTACCCCTGTGGCAGGGTGCATTGTATGTGAAAGGTAGGACTTAACCCGATGTGTGTCATGTCCTGATAGTGAAATACTTCCAATTTCGTTTTTCTCTATTGCAAGGCTATCTGTTCCCATAGGCCAGAATGGGGAGTTTGTTTATAACATCTTATAAACATAACTAACCCTGGGAACATGTTAAGATGCACCTTTTAGTGAAGGTGATTTTTACATTCTGGGTTTGAAAATACCACTTTTAGAAAGTAGGTATTTTCATACCCAACCATCCAGTGTGCCTCTGCTAGGTTTGTGTATTGGATGTCTGGCTTTTGGATGAAAGGGGCTAGAGAAGGGCAGCAGCTCCAGAAGTCTGATGAGTCAGGGCTGGGCTGATTAGGCCTGGTCTGCATTTGGAGTGGTGGGAGGAGTAGCACTGTCACCTAAATAGGGCTGTGCCTGCCTTCCACAAGGACAGCTCCAAACCCCTGTGTTTTGTCTGGAGACAGGGCTCACACTGACAAAGGAGGTTGCTGAGCACTTGCCAAGTGCCCCACAGAACTGGTTTTGGCTGGGTACAGACACTCTCTGCCTTCAGAGAACAAAGGATGTTGGTGTATAAAAAGAGGGCCCCAGACTTTTAGATCACTTCTGGGAAATCAAGAGGAACCTTTGCCAAGGAGAAGAGCCAGATAAGCTGAGTAGGAATACTGTCCGGTGCTGTTTGCTCTCTGGGGTTGGCCTGCAGTGGCTGCTTGCTACCAAGGAAAGGAGAAAAGGACTTTGCTGTTTAATTTGCCATCTTGAGGAAGATCTCCAAGAGCTTGCCTCCTGTTCTGAAGTCTCAGGGACACAAAGACTTCACCACCAGCTCCCCTGAATTTACCTGCTGGGAATTCCAACCTTCAAAGAGATGCCTGTTGCTGTTTTGGACCTCTGGAGACTGTCGGTGGGAGCTGAAAAATCAACGCAACATCGAAGAAGCGTGTCGCATCCGTACCTGTTTCCGGCGCATTGCCAAAGAAACCGTTGCAGTGCCAGCAGAAATCGCTGCACGACACATCGGGTACAACGATCTTCGAAGTCCGAGATCGCCACACCAATTCCAACACAAGCCTGCTGTGCAACTGCATGAAACAACGCATCGCACTAGATCGTCGCATCGCATTGAGGCGACAAGTTTGTTGCATCATTGGGGGCTGCAGTAAGAAACAGATGGATCACCTCCTCTTCGGTAAGGAACAGCCGCATCACCTTCTCTTCGGTAAGGAACCGACGCATCGCCTCCCCTGGCCTGCAGTAAGAAACCGACGCATCACCTCCCCTGAAGCAAGGAACCGACGCATCACCTTCCCTGCACCCATTTTGGGTTTTTTGCGTGACGGATCCAAGGTACTTTGTGAGAAAAGTGTCGCATTTACAACTTGTATTGAACTGAACTATTTCTACCATTTGAAAGCCTCATTTTTAATACTGTATTGTGGATTTTTGTTGTTTGGTCTTGTTTTGGTTTAGATACAGATTACTTATTTTTCAAAAGTGGTGTGGTGTCCATTTGTAGTGTTTTCACTGTCTTACTGTATGTGTTCACAAATGCTTTAAACATTGCAGCCGAGATAAGCCTGTCTGCTCGTGCCAAGCTACCAAAGGGGTGAGCAAGGGTTATTTTTGGAGTGTATCGCCATTACCCTGACTAGAAGCAAGGGCCCCTTTTTTGGACAAAGGTACCTACCTCTGCCAACTAGAGACCCCCATTTCTAACTATATCTTAAAAAAATCAAAGTTGATAATTTCCAGACTACACAATGAATGGGCAACACAAAAGTACCAGTTGGTGAAGAGGAAGCTTATTAGAATGGTCCTCAAATGCATGCTGTTATTCCTCATAAAACAAAAGGTAATGGTCGAGTAAAGATATCTTTTTAATTGAGCGAAAGATGACCGGGAGTGTGTGCTGGACAAAGAAGGTCCACGACGCAACGCCCAATGGCAGTGTCAAGATCCAATAAATAGGTGCAGAGTTAGACACAAGGAAAAAACAACAACATAATCGGCAAAGGATAAAGCTACTGTGACTATACAACGGGGTCAGCCAGAAAAAATGGATGAATACCCTGAGCACCACTCTACAGACTTCGATTCAGAGAACTCTGCAGCTAACACAGCTAGACATCCGTGGTCAAACTGATTGCCGTTTGATGAAACTGTGAATGTAAATGTTGTATCCAACAGGCGATAGCCTACTCATCCTGGTTTATTATGCAGGCAAATTAGTCCACTGCATCCTAAATTATTGCACATACGTACAGCTTACACACAGGCCAGAGGAGAGAACTTCGCTAAAACTGTCTTCTATTCCATAAGTTTAAGCAATGATAACGACACGTGTTTTTGTAAAGCACTTGTTCATCCAAGGGTAACTTGGTGCTGAATAACAGATGGTGTTACCCAACTTAACGGTACTCATTTTACCAACCTAAGAAGGATGGAAGGCTGAGTGAACCAGCAGGGATTTGAACCTGTGACCATGAGGTCAAACACAGGCCCCTACAGTTGACGCATTGGTCGACTATGCCACTGGACCGGGCTGATGATAATGTTTTATTATCTATTTTATTTCATTACAACTGGAAGATTCATAGTGGTAATGGGAAGATAGACTGTGAAATGGAGGATGGTGGAACAGGATGCCCGGTACTGGTGGGAAAACGTGTTGAGAGAGTGGGTCTTAGATTGTGAGTCAACCAGTCACCTGCAAATGCATGACACGAGATGCCATTGCCTTACACAGTCACTCAAACTCACCTGTTACTAGGAATGAATGGGTGAGAGGTATACAATAGAGAAACGGAATGGTTAACTTATGGCTGATCAATCCAAACTACATAAAATTCACGTCTATCCGAAGCAGAACTCAAAAAGCTTTTTAATAATATAAGCAAATTACTAATATCAAGGGCAGAAGCTTGAAAAAACTGTAGCGGACAGCTGCCCACATGAGATACTCAACGTGTGAGAAAGAGGTGCTACTTGAGGCCAAGCATCCCCTTTGTCCACATAAAAGGAATGATGGACCTTGAGATTAGGTATTTAATGTCGCAGGCCAGATTAAAGGACATGCTCATTGCTATGCATTTATGCCCTAAATATAGCTCTGGGCAACTCCTGTTTTTTGAGTGTTCTTAGCGCCCCTTCTTTCGCTAATCTAAGATCACCACTTAGTGGCCTGCGATTGGTCCTGGCATGACCAGCTGATGAAGGTTACATACTTAAGGGCCAAAGGTCCTCGCCTGATCATTCTTCATAGGGCATTTTACTAAACGAAAGATATTGGCCCATCTCTGTGTTTGCTTGTTTGAGACATTTTAAACGTTCGAGCAGACTGATTAAGTAAAAGTATGTTCCTAATTGTGAGATCATGAAGGCTTGCAGGAAGAAAAACATATCTCTAAGAAAGATTTTGGGACATGCACTAATATAGAAAGTGTGTTGCCAAAATGAAATACTTTAAGGCACCAGCGGGTAACTCATAAGATCATGTTATTCCAAGGGTTCTAACATCCTCACATGAAAAAAATAATATTGTAGCATCAAAATAGGGACGGCTCAAGGTGATATATGCAGCAAGGAAAGCTTTACACATTACTGAGTTCATTATAAACCACAAAATCCTGTTTAGGTTTCGCTGGTGAGCGGAGCCGATTAGGCTCCGCCTCCAGAGAAATCTAATGAGTATAGTAAGCACTATGGAAGACGCCCCCCCGTCCGATTGGCTAGCTCCATAAACGGAGCCTAGCCATTGGACGAGGGGCCTGTCCGTCAATGCCGGACCAGACACGGGGGCGTTCCCGACATTCTTTGGCTTTTGCCGACGTCACGGGACGCCGGGAACGCCCCCGTGTCTGGTCCGGCCGGCCGTGCTTGCTGCTGTCCTCCCTCCTCCCGCCGTCCCCACGTTTCCCTCCTCCCTCCCGACGTCCGTGTCCTTTCCCGCCCCCCTCGTCCTCTCCCGCCCGCCCCCCCCCTCCTGTCCTCACAAATTGTGGTATCCCGCAGCTGCTCGGCACCTTGGCCGAGGCACGAAGGGGCTGCGACCGCATTGGTGGCTTTTCGGAGGCTCGTCGGCAGAGGCGCGCTCTGATTGGCCGCTGCAGTGGGCCTGTCCCCGTGAGCTGCGCCGCCGTTGGTTGGAGCCTCGCCGCGTCATCAGGATGTGTCCGTTCCGCCCCCCTCCCCGTGTGAAAGGGATTTGTTTCTGTAGCTCGGCTCGGGTCCATTCCCGCCCCCTCCCGCCCCCCCCCTGTCCTGTGCCCGTTCCCGCCACCCTCCCTCCCTGTGCTCGTGGTGCTTGTTATATCCATGAAAGACGTGCCTGCAGTAGCTTCACTAGCGTCTTACTATCAAATTGTACGAGTTTCTGGGTTGATTGACGGCAACACACTGGGCCTTCGTGCTGTGACTCCCGTCGGCAGAGGCGCGCTCTGATTGGCCGCTGCAGTGGGCCTGTCCCCGTGAGCTGCGCCGCCGTTGGTTGGAGCCTCGCCGCGTCATCAGGATGTGTCCGTTCCGCCCCCCTCCCCGTGTGAAAGGGATTTGTTTCTGTAGCTCGGCTCGGGTCCATTCCCGCCCCCCCCCTGTCCTGTGCCCGTTCCCGCCACCCTCCCTCCCTGTGCTCGTGGTGCTTGTTATATCCATGAAAGACGTGCCTGCAGTAGCTTCACTAGCATCTTACTATCAAATTGTACGAGTTTCTGGGTTGATTGACGGCAACACACTGGGCCTTCGTGCTGTGACTCCCCCTCCTGGGACTTCCGAGGCAGAGATGCAGGTAAGTGCGAATCGATTCTTTTTATGTTTGGTGCATGCGTGTATATTTGAATTTTTGGGAAGGAGTGTTGTGAATGATGTGTGTGTGTGCACGTGTGTAAATGTATGGGTGTGAATGAGTGTATGTGTGCGTGTGTGTCCCGTCCACCCTCCTCTCTGCTAAAACCCTCCCTGGTCCCTGATCTAAATACTGGCTAGGGAGTGTAGTAGGGAAGACTGTTGCCCTAGGCTGTTGTAGAATCCTATTTGGACCTGAAAGCAAGCGGTGTGCTTGACACTTCAAGGCACTAGTCCATAGCTGCACGCCTTCGAGCGGAATTCAGGACGGCGCCTGTCTATTGGGATAGGAATTTACATGAATAATTCTGTCTCACTGACTCCGCCTCTCATCATTCACTACACGCCTGCTTACAAGCTGCAGCGACTCAGCCTCTCATCATTCACTACACGCCTGCTTACAAGCTGCAGCGACTCAGCCTCTCATCATTCATACACACCTGCTTACATGCTGCAGCGACTCAGCCTCTCATCATTCACTACACACAACGCACAACTTGCACTACGCTCAGCATCTCTGGCACTTAACAGTAGGAAACGGGAAGTATGGTACAGGACGTGGCGTTGTGGCCCGAGCTATCGCCGCGGGAGCCAGGATCAAATTAGAGGGGGAGGGGGGGGGGGGGGGTGACCTTGTGTTATGTAACTTATGCTCTCCGATACCTGCGAGCCTCGCCGCGTCATCAGGATGTGTCCGTTCCGCCCCCCTCCCCGTGTGAAAGGGATTTGTTTCTGGAGCTCGGCTCGGGTCCATTCCCGCCCCCCTCCCCCCCCCCCCTCCCCCTGTCCTGTGCCCGTTCCCGCCACCCTCCCTCCCTGTGCTCGTGGTGCTTGTTATATCCATGAAAGACGTGCCTGCAGTAGCTTCACTAGCGTCTTACTATCAAATTGTACGAGTTTCTGGGTTGATTGACGGCAACACACTGGGCCTTCGTGCTGTGACTCCCCTTCCTGGGACTTCCGAGGCAGAGAGATGCAGGTAAGTGCGAATCGATTCTTTTTATGTTTGGTGCATGCGTGTATATTTGAATTTTTGGGAAGGAGTGTTGTGAATGATGTGTGTGTGTGCACGTGTGTAAATGTATGGGTGTGAATGAGTGTATGTGTGCGTGTGTGTCCCGTCCACCCTCCTCTCTGCTAAAACCCTCCCTGGTCCCTGATATTAATAATTCTGTCTCACTGACTCCGCCTCTCATCATTCACTACACGCCTGCTTACAAGCTGCAGCGACTCAGCCTCTCATCATTCACTACACGCCTGCTTACAAGCTGCAGCGACTCAGCCTCTCATCATTCATACACACCTGCTTACATGCTGCAGCGACTCAGCCTCTCATCATTCACTACACACAACGCACAACTTGCACTACGCTCAGCGGTGCGTGTTTGCTGCTTTAATGAAGTTAGTAAAGTATGATTTGTGTTGTGCGCACAACTGTTTATTTCACACATCGCTCCCCGCGCTAAAGTGTTGCTGGTTTCTTAGCGACACTTTTTTTGTTATTTGGTTTAGAATAATGCCAGCGGTGTAACTCCCACGCACGTTTATCGATTTTATCATGATATTTGACATTTCTTTCCTCTGAATTGTTAATTGTGTTGTGTACTTTCTGTGCTGCTGTATACGGACGTTTGGCCGGACAAACAGCACACTTGCCGTGTCTGTGTTGTCCTTATGCCTCTTGTGCGGCACGCGCTGATGCCCTTGCAACTTTGAATGAGAGAGCATCTCTGGCACTTAACAGTAGGAAACGGGAAGTATGGTACAGGACGTGGCGTTGTGGCCCGAGCTATCGCCGCGGGAGCCAGGATCGAATTAGAGGGGGAGGGGGAGGGGGGGGTGTGACCTTGTGTTATGTAACTTATGCTCTCCGATACCTGCGGGTCGAGCTCGCGCTATGTGCCTTCTCTGCTGCATGCCATCGCTGAACACTCGTTGCCCTCTCTGCCATTTCTGTTCACAAACTGCCCCCGTTCATACACTGCCTCTCTTCTGGGCCCCATCTGAAGACTTAATGCTGTCTCCACTCGCAACCACTCACACACTGCCCTCACAGCTCCCTGTCCCTTCTCCTCACACACTACCCCTTCTCCTGTGCTCCTTTTTGTCTCTGATCAATCACTGCCCTCGCAGCTTCTTGACCCTTTAGTTCACACACTGCCCTGCCCCTCGCTTCCTTAGCTCCAGGCTATATTTCAAAAACATTAAAACCAGCATGGCATTTAGATGTGGGAAAAGTATTTTCCATTCATAAATATCACACCACTATTCAGCTAGGGTGACAGATTTTCCAATGTTGTGAATATTAGTTATAGCCTAGGTTTGGATAATTTTAGCATGATCTACCTACCCCCCACAAATAGACGAATACTTGCAAACATGTAGGCTTGTATATTTTTAGATTTCTTCAGCATGTGGGCTTGCACACAGTGCATTAACACAGGGTTACTCTAGTGACAGATACAGGTGACTTTCTTGGGTGAATGGAAGACGCTTGTCTCTAACAGAGGCGTAGGTGAAGCGCTTTTCCCTGGGGAACCATATTCTTTCTATGGAAAAAGAACAATTGTTACATTTACAATTTCACATGATATTCTCTTGTTTTCCACCTCCTGGAAAGTCTGCACGAGTGAGTTGTGCAGGTTTGAGCTTTAAAGAAATCTATGATGGATTTTATGGAGCGATTTACGGAATTTGTGGTGGGAGAAATAATCCACTAATTTGCCATATGGGTGAAAGCTGACCATTTTTCAAATCACTGACATGCAAAGCAAAATTACGGTATAAAAAATGCATAAATTGACTGCAAGTAAACCTTGAGAAGCAGGCAGAATTCAGGTGTTTTGGGCAGCTCATGTATTTTATTGTGGGTCTTCCTGGCAGCAGGATCATGGAGACTCACGCAAACAGCACATCTTTTACAAACTGCCCACAGAATAGGCACTTGTTTGCAGTCTCAGACCTTAATTTGTACCTATGGCAGGCATACAAATATCAGCACGGTGTGATCCGGAAAAAATGTCTGGCCTTAACCACTTTTCCTATTCTTTGTATAGTGTCAATAAATATTGCTGTGCTCCTGCCCTTGCTGTTCATGCTTTGCCTGTTACTGAAGCTCGTTGAAACATTTTCAGTATACTAAAGTCAAATGCCTGATGAGAATGAAATAATGTACTCCAGTGAAACTGATGGACAAGGTTTTAATTTAGTATTACATGTGGCTCAAGCAGTAACCAAATTGGTAATGGAGTGGACCATTTTGTAACATTTAAAAACAGAGCAACACAGTGATTGTATGGCACAGGTGACTACTTAAGGTATTGATTGCTGTACTTTTCAGTCCACATTTACAATGTTAAAAACACAAGTTCCGCAATACGAAATGCTGCTACATGAAAAGCCAGCACTGCCTGAAGGCAGGGAATCTCACAATAGGCCATGTGATAACTTTGTTACAAAGTATTAGAAACACGTTTCAGTTTGTGACTTTAGGCCTTTATTCTTGAAAGCAATCAATTATCGAAGTGGGAAACAGGCATAGATTAAAATTCTAGTGTAAGTCTTGATAAAACATTACTTCCTAATGCACTGAGACCCTCTTGGGTTCTGACTAATGTTATATAGCGCATCCTGCAAATTCTCCGCTCATGTACTTACGCTGCAGAGAAGCAGCAACTGACCGACTCCGAGCAGAATACAGCAATCATGTATGAAGTTTCGTTCCTTAGCAGTTCCCAAGCCTTTAATGTGCTTTCAACTGCTGCAAAGTGGAGCTAATCAGCTGAAATATTGATTGGGCCCCACAGAAGTTGGCGCCCATGTTCAGGGCATGCACACATTTATCTTTACACATGACCAGGTGACTCCGGGCCTTTATTGGGGTTACTTGAATGGGTGTATTTCTATGCAGTTCTTGTTTTGGGCTGCTGTATAACCACCATGTGTTTCTGTTCTGTATACTGCTGGAGTATGCTGTTCTGTTTGCGAGGGTTTACCTTCTCTGAGTGAGTTCTGATGTACATACTGTAGTTCTTCATACAGACTTCATCTTTGTAAACCGCTTGAACCCACTCTTATGTTTTAGCATTTGCGCTTTTGGCATAGCAAGCTGTTTGGTATACCTTATTTGCTGTTTTGTCGTTGATTTCTCCCTGCTCTGTGTCACTTTTTTCTTCTTTACACAGCAGACTGGTAAATGTCATCGTACCACAACATTATAGATCTTGTGTGAATGGTAATAGATTTTACTGCATATTTGTGGCTTGGTGAGCACCAAGCTTCGGTGCTATGAGCATAAAAAAAATCATTACTAGAACACCATGGTTTGTAGTAGTATGAGTGGAGGAAGTGTTTGCGTTCATGCTTTTGTACATGTACATGTATGCACACGTTAGTGACGCCATGAGTTGTTGTGGTGCCAGGGTATGTACCTGTGGAGTTACATGTTCAGTCTGGGCATCCACTTTTTTGTTTTGACGTAGCAATTATATTTATTCCCCATGTTTACATGCTTTTTACTAAACTCATTTTCCTGCAAGCTTGTCTGTGAACACCCTCAATAAGACAGTGGTAGTGCTCTTCGGAAAGGATTCTCCACTCTGTCCCCAGCCTGCTTATCTGAACTTGGACCCATCCCGTGCTGCTAGGCCAGGAACCTGGGAATCATTGTAGTCAACAAACCAATGTCCAGTCACCTGATTACCTCTTCCTACTTCCACAAGACTTCCCTCAACACCCGTATCCAAATCTTCAGATGCTTTCCTTCTACACCCAGGCACCCAACCAGATTACCATCCAGGCGCTCAACAGCAATCTAGTCTAAAGAAACACGCTGTATGTCAGATTCTCCACCCAGCTGACCAAACTGCTCCAGATCATTCAGAATGCAGCAGCCAGGCTCACTCAACCACACTCCACTCGCCTCAATGACCTCAGCTGGCTTTCCATGCACACTAGTGCACTGTTCAAATTACACACACATATAAAGCACTGCATAATCTAGACTCCTCTTACCTGAATAGCCACAGCAGCTTCCACACCGCCTCTAGACACATCTGCTCAGACAACCTTCTACTTGTTGCTGTCTCGCATCCGACGAGCTAGAATCGGCGGTCCGCCCTTCTGGTACCTGGCTCCTAAAGCCTGGAACAAACTCCCACCTTCATATTAGGGCTGCTAGCTCAGTCCTTGAATTCAGGAAGAAACTGAAAACATGAATCTTCACGTAGGCCCTGTTAGACCTGGCACCATTGGCCTGGGTCTTCCTTCCATTTTTGTTGTTGCCCCATGTATTTTTGCTGGTATTAGATGCTTTGGGCACTGTGCCACTGCTATTCAGTGCCACAGTGAAAGTGCTCCCTATTGTAAGTTGATGTACTAATCGGTGGTTCCATGTTTGGCTATTTGGTTTACTTGTAAGACCCCAGTCTAGTGCACGGAGTGCCCAGGGTGTGTAAATCCAAATGCTGCTGGTGGGCTTGCAGCACTGGTTGTGCCACCCACGGAAGCAGCCTTGTAAAATGTGTCTGAGGTCTGCCATTGCAGAGCCTTCGTGCAGGCTGGTACTGTCATGCTGACTGGGCAAGTGCACCCACTTGCCAGTCCCTAAACCTTCCCTTTTCTTCATATCAGTCACCCATATGGTAGGCCCAAGGGCAGGGTGCATTGTAAGTATAAGGTAGGACAAGCCCTGCTGTGTGTTGCTCTGTTTGTGTGGCTCTGTGTGTGTGGCTCTGTGTGTGTGGCTCTGTGTGTGTGTGGCTCTGTGTGTGTGTGGCTCTGGGTGTGTGTGTGGCTCTGGGTGTGTGTGTGTGGCTCTGGGTGTGTGTGTGTGGCTCTGTGTGTGTGTGTGTGTGTGTGTGTGGCTCTGGGTGTGTGTGTGGCTCTGGGTGTGTGTGTGGCTCTGGGTGTGTGTGTGTGTGTGTCTCTGGGTGTGTGTGTGTGTAGCTCTGGGTGTGTGTGTGTGTGTGTGGCTCTGGGTGTGTGTGTGTGTGTGGCTCTGGGTGTGTGTGTGTGGCTCTGGGTGGGTGTGTGTGTGGCTCTGGGTGTGTGTGTGTGTGGCCCTGGGTATGTGTGGCTCTGGGTGTGGCTCGGTGTGTGTGTGTGTGTGTGGCTCTGGGTGTGGCTCGGTGTGTGCGTGTGGCTCTGGCTGTGTGTGGCTCTGGCTGTGTGTGGCTCTGGGTGTGTGTGGCTCTGGGTGTGTGTGTGTGTGGCTCTGGGTGTGTGTGTGTGTGGCTCTGGGTGTGTGTGTGTGTGTGTGTGTGTGTGGCTGGCTCTGGGTGTGTGTGTGTGTGGTAGTAATTGCTGTCTGCTGAGCTCGTCAGTAGGGTACAATAGGTCTCACATTTGCGACAGATTAAGCTAATGGCAATGTAAATGACAATGCCACTAATTTATCTGTTTTCAAAACCAACACATAAATACAAAATTTGTCATTTAAATGCCAATAGCTCTAACTTTTCCAAAGGCGAAACCATTGCATTGTAAATGCTTGTTTTTTTCTGCTACCATGACAGGGAGGCTTTGCTGTCTGCTGGCGAGTGCAGCCTTTTTCTTTTTTTGTTTTTTTTCAGCCTCTCTCTTTTTTTCAGCCTTTTTCTATCTCAGTTCCTGTATTTTATTGTTAAACGCATATTTATTGCATTTATTTGTAAATCTGTTACAATTGTCAATAAATGTAGTACTATACAGTGACAATCAGGAGGCAGTCTCGATTTGTCTGTAAGTTTTTCATTGCAGAGAGAGGAACTAGAATACTAGGGGAAGAATATATTAATTAGGAAAGATGTAATGTTCATGCAAAAGACTTGTAAATCTGTAGTAAATGTCAGCGTTGAGAAAGCTCACTAATGATTCTACCCATGAGCTAGATAGTAATGTCCTTTTCACTAATCTGCATTCATGCTATTTTGAACCTTTTTGTAAGCATCTATATGGACAGGAAAATACTTCATGTCAATGCAGAGACAGAACTTTAAGTAGATGAAATATTGGCCCAATTTACAAACAAGCAATGGGGCTCCTTAGATAATTCTGGTCCTTAACAACGGTAAACAATAGCATACATTCAAAGAACAAATGACCATCAGTATACCCTCCAAATACATCAACCGAAGAGAAAAGGATGCAGGAAGACCATCAGTGGAGGACGTTTCCATAGAAACAATATAAATCACTTTGTAAGAATTATAAAGTAAATTAAAATTATTCTGAAGGCCTAAGAGAGTTTATCATACCGAAAGGATGTTAAAACCTTACAATGAGCCAAGAACTATTTAGCATTTACAAAGAATGAATGACTTAGGGAAATGAAAAAAACCTGGTAACGATCAACATTTGGAGGTTTCCTCAATGGCAATTTTGTTAAAACAATTAATGACTTCAGATTGAAACTGTCTAAATTTTGACCCCTTTCTCTACGCAATCAAACAGATTCCCATTTCTATCAATTTACATACTTTACCCAAATATCATGTAAGGATGCGGTGGATGATGGCATGGATGCTTAGGTACCATGCTTGCTACTTTTTTTCAAGCAATATCGAAATGGTGACTGAATCTGTCCAGCGGCAACTGCTCCATGAGAACGGAGGAGCATTGCCTCCCCTGCTGGGAGCGCAGCAGGCAATCACAAAAATAAAATTGAATAGTAATGGAATTTTATTTTGCCACCAGCTCGCACTATTTAAAGCGCAAGCGTGAGGCAGGGGGTGGGCTGAATCCTGCTATTGCAGGATTACAGCTGTCCCTTTCAGTGCCCATGTCGGGTTGGCCCACTGGCTACCTACAGCCAGCTGAAATGTGCACTGTAGTGTTGTATGGCGTTTTAGGATCCGAGTGAATTTTCCAGATTCATGCCCTTTTATAGGTACAATTCACACTACCCTAATTTAGCCATAGAAATGATTCCCTTATTTAGACATAGCCCATGCAGACCAAATACAGGCATGGCTACTTCCACCCGTACCAAAACGTCACAAGGATTTCTTAGAAAATCGGCTTAAGCAGTCCGGGACCTTTCCCTGCTTGAATATTGATTTGTCCAAGAACTCATGTACTTTACAAAGAACTACTATTCCCTTGTGGTTCTTTCCTGACGTTATTATGCCCGACTTTACAGTAAACTAGACACCTTCAAGGTATAAATATGTCTTCACTTGCTCTAGCAAGACACGGTGGTTCCGAGCAGTTCGACTATCTACTTGCCCGACGCAGGTGGTTCCAGCAAGTGCGAAGGAAGCCGACCCTCCAGCTGATGCATTGATCGAGAGGCTGCATTTCTCTCAGCGAGAATCCAGCTCCAGTGTTCCCAAGCTCCCCTTGCGGGGTGTTGGGGAAATAGAGTCCAGAGACTGAGATACCAGACCTCCTTCATTCTAAACTAAAGGTATGGAGCTGATTACAACCTAGAGAAACCTTGGATAGATTCTTGGCAAAGAAAAACTAAACCTATGCTACACCACCCTTACTCCTTCCCGCTTACTAGACTTAGGTTAGGTACATTGGGTAGGTGTATTTTAGAAGCACCAGTTGAGTACTTTTAGCCACTGTTATTTATGTATGTATTTATATATGGTTTAGAAACCATACAATGCTCTTACAGTATTATTTTATAATACTGTTCTCTTTGTACGCATTATAGTTTGCAGTCTGCATTACGATTGTAGCAGTTCACTTTACTTGCATGAGAAAGAGGACTGTTTAATAAAACCTTTTATTGAAAAATCCTGTCTCTCTATTTCTCTGCACCTCTGTAGAAACAAAGCATGCACGACTGCCTGAGTAAAATAACTATCTATTGTTTCCGCGACTCTAGAGATACATTTCTTATTCTTGGGAAACAAAGTTGTCATGTTTATGCGGTTGTCAGAAACTAATCCCTTCTTGTGAATTCGAGAAAGTTTCTAGTGACCTCTGAGCTAGCTGGCATTCACTATTAAGTTTAATATATTGGATAGAGATCTAGTCGTCCTCAGTCCTACATCTAATCTATAGGATATATTATTCCAATGAGCAGAGCCTATTGGGAATATAGGAACTACACTACAGTAGATCCAGCAAGGATTGCTGGCACAGGCGGCCACCCTCAAATTGAGCACTGGGTTAGCCTGTTCACAACCAATCCTGGAGTGCTGTCATGCTGATGAGAGTAGCTCCAGGATTGGTTGGATTCTCGTTTTACTGAGCAGAAAGGGAGTACTTCTATTCTTGCTCATGGAACGCCGGGGAGAAGTGCAGCATGTTGGTAGAGTTTGGTGCGATTATGCCCCACCATATTTTGTAAACGGTAGCCAGCACTGGCTCGGACTATGCTTCTCAATGTCTCCTTCAGAGAGGCACTTACCCTAGTGCACAGAAGCAGGACTATGTTGTGAAATAATTAAATAAGACAAAATTAGATCCTTCCACTCCTTTTAATTTTCGGGTACTAACCACCCATTCATATGTTGACAAAATCATGAAGGCTAAAACTACTGCCCAATTAAAAGCACAGAAGATATTATTTTCCCATTTTCATTCAGGGATTCACTAGAGAGGTGCAATCAGACAGTAGTTTAATGGGACAATTGCTTGACCGTAGGAGCAGAGGAAGGCCTGCTGCCTTGAGTCTTCACAAGATGTCAATGGCATTGACCACTGTGGACCATGCTATAATTCTCGGTAACCAACAGGTGGTTGGAATTCAGGGTCATACTTGGCAACTGATCCACTCTTTTCTCGCAGTAAAGGACACAAGAACTTTATCAAAGTTACTGCATTTCTCCACCTACTGCTCCATGTATGGTGTACCTCAGGAGTCAGCCCTTTCCCCTTCGTTCTTTAATAGTTATGTTCCATCTGGCCCATGTTAATAAAGTTCTGATCTTCAGTGTGAACTGTATGCTCACAATAGTCAGATTACGCTGGAACTCCATGTTGGTTCCTCAATAATGGTAGATGAGTGTTTGGTTACATTGGATGCTGTATAAATAGCGTTGCATAAATGGTTCTGCTCCTGCACTATGATGGATCCTCAAACCTAGCAATTGCATAGCCTGACACTTAGGGCTCAGTGCCAGCCTCTGTGGAACCTGGAAGTGATGAACAGGCTATCATATAAAAATCAGGTAAACACTGCTTATTTCCATCTCTACTACCCCTTGAAGATATATCCACCGTTGCAACTAGATCAAAGAAAATTAATAGCACAAGTACAGTAGGTCCATGCCTCTGAGCATCTCAAGGAACTTCTTGTTTAAATTAAAGGCAAGCTGAACGCCAAAAAGGAGAAGAGGGAAAATTACCCACAGTGCACCCCTAAACATATATACTAAAGCTACATCAGTACTAAAGGATAAGGAAAAAGCCTAAATAAGGAACACGTGTTAGGGAAGATTACAATAAAAATGAATTTATTAGGATAAATCTATTATCAACATCTGTGTACTTAACAACCCATAGTGTCAACTGCTTGCCTTTTAAAGATGCTGAGCCCTCACCCACCCAAAGGTCTGAAGCCTTATCATACGACTTGCTCCTCACATGTGATAGAACAAATTAGCATGTGTGAGCTCAACCTCACTCTTAAGGGAGTACTTCTAGTGCAAATTGAAAGCAACCAAAAAAAATTTTTGTTTAAAAATGTGATCTTAAAGGGCAACACCAGCAGGTTAGTTGGCTTACCATTGCTGACCAAATCAAGTGTAGAGCATTGTCGTTGATGTGTTTGTATTTAATTCACAAAGTGGATTGATTGTTGAGTAACCACACAATATGTTCCCCATGGTACAAATCCTAGGTTGTTGATGGTCAAATACTCCCAAGATAACCTGGGTAGATGGTCACTTAAAGTAGCTGGTGGAAAACTATCTCATAAGGCCTTTGGCAAGGTATTCCATAATGTGGTACTTTCCACTTTCAAAAGTACAATGAAATCTTATTTTATGTCTAAAGGAGTTCAAAGTACTGGTCGTATGTCTAAAGGAGTTCAAAGTACTGGTCGACTCTGTATTATTGGGCCAAAAAATTAACTTGCATAAAGAAAGGAGTAAAACAAACTTTAAAAAAGGACCAAAGGCAGAATTAAGGCAGCACAAAAGATTAGTAAATTCGACGCTACTAAAGCTAAGATAAGCCCCCGACAACGCACAGCTTCGGACAGTGCTGAAGAAACAAAGAACTGATTTCAAATGCATGAAATGGAACATAAAAAAAGATGCTGAAGGGGCGTGGCCAAGATGGCGGAGTGAGCAGACGCTTCTTCCCGCAGCTCCTCCGGCCCGACTACGCCCGAGCCCTTTTTCGGCAGCTTCTCTCCCCCCGCTGGAGCACAGCGGCCGCGGGACGGGTGGCAGAAGCCTTGGTGCATGCACGGGTGACAAAATTAGGTCCCGGGTGCTGATATAAGAGGCCATTTGGGCGATGGCGGATTGACCGCGAAGTGCCACTGAGTCGAGGCAGGCGCGAGCAGCTGGAGGCGGGGTCCCGAGGACGGAGCCCTACAGCTAGCCCCGGCAAGGAGGCCTCGGCTGGACAGCGACACGTCTGTTTGCCACTTTGCAGCGGTTCTGTGACTTTGAAAACAATGAGATGGACGAGAAGCCCGCGAGTGACGCTGCGGAGAGAAATTGTCGCTGACTGGGGGTAGCGACACACGGGACCGCGGCCTAGAACGCCACGCGCCTCCCGGTCCCGACTGAAACTCGAGAAGAAGTGCAGATCGAGGGGGCAGCGCAGTTGGCCCTACTAAGGACCGGAGATCTCGAAAAGGATTCATTGCCGGAGCCCTGAGACTGTGTGGATCCACAGAGGGCAGATGGCGAGTGGCCGGGGCGGAAAGAAGGGGGATCGTACGCTCCCAGACATGCTCAGCAGGGCCCAGCAACAACGGGATAAAGCACAGCCGTCCCCGAGCTCCTCCAGAGGCTCAGGAGACCCGGCTGGGGGGGGGAGCCCCCAGTCACGAGATCTTTCATGGAGGCCCTTTTTAGCTCGCTCAAAGAGGACTTCCAGACGTTGGAGGTGGCCAGCGAGGTGCGCAGAGAAGTGGAGGGCCTGGGTGAGCGCATGGAAACGGTGGAGACGGCGGCCCATCGGAGGGACGAGGAGATTGTCCACCTACAGCAGGAGGTACTCCGCCTCAGGGAACAGCACGTGGACCTCCAAGCGCATAACGAGGACCTGGAGAACAGGTCGAGGCGGAATAACATACGGGTCCGGGGGGTCCCATCCGCCGAAGAGGGGGCTGATATTGCTGGCTACCTGAGGGACATGTTCAGGGAAATCCTGGGTGAGCCAGCGGACTTCCCAGTCCGGATCGATAGAACCCACAGGGTTGGCCGTCAGCGACAATCGACGGCACCTCCACCGGACATTTTGGCCTACCTACCTAAAGGAGCGCATAATGGCGGAGGCGCGCAAAAAGCAACCACTAAACTTCCGAGGACGCTCCGTTGCGCTGTTTCAGGACTTGTCTGCCATCACGCTGCAAAAACGCAGGGCCTTCAAGATTGCGACGGACTTCCTGAGGGAGCATGAAACACCGTATACTTGGGGGCATCCCTTCCGCCTCATCTTTCGTTGGAACGGCGCGATGCACCAACTGCGCTCCCTGCAGGAGATATGTGGGGTCATGGGAATCACAGCGACGGAAGAGGACGGAGAGACGCCGAGCCGGAGGCGCTCAGACAGAGGTGGACGGCGAAGAACAGAGAGAAGGCGATCGGTGGCTAGCGCCAGGAGGCAGGATTCACCCACCATCAGGGCCGAAATGGCCAACGCACTGAGGGAGGCGGCCAGGGACTCTGCTGCCACGAACGGCGTGGCCTTGACGGCGTAGGAACGCTGCAGGGGGAGAAGGACATAGCATTTGAAGACAGCAGGTTTGGGGCCGAAGGGAGGGTGGGGGGGGGAGGCAGGAAGAACGAGTGGCCGGACGTCCACTTTAAGTACTTTCCACGGACTTGTCCGTTCTTGGACATGGCTGGGACATTGGGTTGCACAAGTTGGGGAGGGGAGGTGGGATTGTTGGCCAGTTGCCGTGGGGTTGGTTCTGGGAAAGTTGGGGGGAAGGGGGGGGGGGGATACCG
This sequence comes from Lissotriton vulgaris, assembly GCF_964263255.1. Taxonomy (NCBI): domain Eukaryota; kingdom Metazoa; phylum Chordata; class Amphibia; order Caudata; family Salamandridae; genus Lissotriton; species Lissotriton vulgaris. Next base: position 1,278,893,340 of record NC_141694.1, on the reverse strand, counting down.
TCCAGTGCCTTACACATTCTTGCATTTTTTCACTAGAGCACCTTTGCGCTGCCACACCGTGCCCTGTCCTGCCCGAGTGGGTTCCCGCTGCTTAGCGCACACTGGCCTTCACGAACATGGCGACGCTTAAGGTGGTGACCCTTAATGTTAAGGGGTTAAACAATCCAGTTAAAAGAAGGGCAATTCTGTCCCTGTTGGAGGGAACACAGGCGGACATTTGTCTCCTGCAGGAGACCCACTTGTTAGCACAAGACTGTCACAGGCTGCGCTCTCGCAAGTTTCCCACGCAGTTCTTCTCCTCCGCTACTTCTAAAAAGGCGGGGGTAGCCATATTGGTATCGAGTTCCTTCAGGGGAGAGGTGCTGTACAAACTCGCAGAACAGAAAGGGAGGCTGTTAGCGTACCGCCTCAAGCTGGGGGGCATGACGTTCTCCACTGGCTCCTTGTACAGCCCGAAATGAATATCAGGAACGTTTTCTAGACTCGGCACTGGTGGATATGACGGCCTCCCCGGACAGACATCATTTTAGGGGGGGGACCTGAACATGGTTTTTGATTCCACACTTGATAGGTCCGCGCAGAGAAACCCGCAAACTGGGGAACTCTCACAGGCAGGGAAGGCTTGGCTCGCTGATCTGGACCTGCATGACCTTTGGCGCCCGCTACACCCCACGGATAGGGACTATTCTTATTATTCGCATGTGCACCGGACGTATGCGAGGCTAGACCATTTGCTGGTCAGCGGACCAATGTGTGCCTCGGCCACGACGGCGGATATAGGGGTGATGTCATTGTCAGACCACGCGCCGGTTGCGGGCACATTTGTGTTGCTGCCGGTCTCCCCCTCCCGTGGTGTCTGGCGTCTCAGGGACACCCTGTTACACAAGAAATCTGTAGTGAAACACATTGAGGAGTCGATCCGGGAGTATCAAACACATAACAGCAATCCGAACACATCATTAGCGACACAGTGGGTGGCGTTGAAAGCGGTCCTGAGAGGGGAGTTTATTTCTATCTCCTTGGCTGAGAATAGGGAGAGACAGCGCAAGAGGGAGGAGTTGACTTCCAAGGTTAGAGAACTGGAGCACGTACATCGCCGTACAGGAGCCCCTAGGATATGGAAACAACTGAAGGCAGCTAGGAAACTCCTGTCGGCGTTAGACATGGATAGAGCAGAATATGCGGCGCTGCGCCTGAAACATGCGTCCTACACGGGGGGGACAGATGCGGCAAACTCCTGGTGAATAAGCTTCGAGTGGCGCATCCGCGGAACTCGGTCAAGGAACTGTTGGACTCTGATGGGGTGGCTGTCTCTGAGGACGCAGCTGTAGCGGAGGTGTTCCGTAAGTTCTATGAGGACCTCTACGCAGGGGAGCCCCCTTTGTCGCAAACACCGCAGACTACCTGGTGTCAGTGGCCCTCCCGGCCCTGACCCCGGCACAAGCGGAGCACCTGGAACGTAATATTCACGTGGAGGAGGTGATCGCCGCCATCTCCAGGCTCAAGCATGGGAAGGCCCCGGGCCCGGACGGTTACACGTCCCTGTTTTATAAGACCTTTTGCCCGGTTGTGGCGCCTATCCTTGCCCACCTTTTCAACTCTTTCTCTGCACCGGGGGCTATCCCACCGGACCTACTGAGAGCTACGGTATCGGTCATTCCTAAACCAGGGAAGGACCGGACCCAATGTGGCTCGTACAGGCCAATCTCCTCCTGAATGTTGACCTCAAGCTATACACGGAGATTTTGGCGTCCAGACTGGCTCTACATCTGCCAGGCCTGGTGGAGGCTGACTAGGCTGGTTTTGTCCCAGGAAGACAAACCGTCGATAACACCAAGAGGGTGGTGCACGTCTTGGAGAAAGCCTCACGGTTCCCAGGAGAGAGAATGTTGCTAGCGGTGGACGCGGAGAAAGCATTTGACTGCGTTCATTGGCCTTATCTTGAACAGGTGCTGGGGAAGATGGGTATCGGAGAGAAGTTCTGGTCGATGATTTTTAACTGCTGTAAGTCCCCATCGGCGACGGTTAGAGTTAATGGCTGTAGCTCCCACAGCTTCGAGATAGAAAGGGGCACTAGACAAGGGTGCCCGCTCTCCCCACTTCTCTTTGCCCTTTACATGGAGCCGTTTGCCCAGAGGATTCGCCAGAACCCGGATGCAATAGGGGTGAAGATGGGACAATATGTCCACACGGTTAGTCTCTATGCGGACGATGTCCTATTAACCCTGGATGACCCGATGAGGGCCCTCCCTGCATGCATTAAGGAGCTGGATGACTTCTCGAAAGTGGCGGGCTTCAAGATGAACATGGGCAAGTCAGCGGCCCTGGATGTGTCCCTGGCGGCTGATACGAGAAGAGACCTGCAGAGGCTCTTTCCTATGCAGTGGTCTTCAACCCTGGTACCTTACCTGGGGATTCTCTTAGCACCGACGCTACCGGCAATGGTGACGGCCAATTACGCAGCCCTGAGCAGGAAAATCAAGGAGGAGTTGGGCCGCTGGGGTAAAGGGATGCAGTCTTGGCTCGGCAGAATAGCTGCGGTTAAGATGACGGTCTTGCCCCAGATTTTGTATCTCTTTCGGGCCTTGCCACTTCAGCCGCCTACGGGATGGATCAGACAGACGCAAGCAGATATTGCACGGTTCGTCTGGCAGGGCCGCAAGCCGAGAATGAAGAAGGTTCTCTCTACACTGGCTCCGGAGGCGGGAGGCCTTGGCATCCCGGATCTCCGGAAATATTTTCAGGCGGCGCAGTTGCGCTACCTGGTGGAATGGAGCAGATGGGAATCTGACAAGCATTGGCTCTTTCAAGACCAAGCGATAGCCAGGCGTCCCTTACAGGAGATACCATTCTTGCGACGGATCCACCGCCCCCCCAATCTGTACGCGTCCTTTGTCACGCGAGTTCCCATGAGAGTGTGGGACGCTGTTAATGAAGTTCACGATCTCACTACGTTCCCCTCGCCATTTACGCCGATAGCAGAGAACCCTGATTTCACCTCGGGTCTAGAACCGGGCGCATTCATGCACTGGAGAGCAGCGGGCTGCCGTGCGCTCTTCCAGATGTATGACACGGAGGGGGTGGTCCCCTTTCAGCACCTTAGACAGGAATATCAATTGGCCGAAACAGAGAGGATGAGGTACATGCAGGTTAGACATTGGGTGCTTCAGCCGCAGGTACGCGAGACAGCGGACCGCCAGTTGAAGCCGTATGAGAGGTGGTTGGTGACTCGCACCTCAGACGCTAAGCTGATCTCGGACCTATATAAGTTGCTGCAACCTCCCCCATTTCACTTTTATAATCCTGGCAGGGAGCGCTGGAATAGAGAGCTGGGGAGGACGCTCAGCCGTAGGGAATGGGATCAGATTGCATACCGCGCGAGACACTCGGCATACCACACGGGGCTCACCGAAACACTCACAAAGGTGTCTACATATTGGTATTATACCCCAGAGAGATTGCATGAAATGAATAGGAACATTGGGAAGGTGTGTTGGAGGGACTGTGGGCAGACAGGGACTCTCACGCATGTGCTTTGGGATTGCCCGTTGTTGAAGGACTACTGGAAGGAGGTTATTGATGAGGTGGACGCTCACTTTGATATAGAATTGCCGCGCTTCCCGGCGTACGTTTTGTTGGGCCTCCCGTATCGGCTAATGTACCCGCTGAATTTCTGTAGGGGTCGGCAAATAGCGATAGCGCTGGGTTCGGTGGTCCAAAATATACTGATACACTGGCGCACCACCACAGTCCCCTCCATCACAGGTTGGCTCCACAGACTCTGGCATGTCCTGGGCATGGAAAAACTATCGCTTATGGTGGCGGGGGACGTGGAACAATTTGATGAGTTGTGGCAACCCTTTCATGCGCTATTAACCACAGAATTTAGAGAACTTACCTGTCCGAGATACCTTAGACTCCTGAGACTAACGCCTCCCATAGACCCGATTGCTTAAACAGACAATGAGTGGGGGGCTCACGAGGGGTGGGGTGGGGGAGGGGGGGCAGGGCGTAAGAATAACCCAAGCACTGGACGGGGGAAAGTTGGGGGGGGGAGTTTGGGGAGGAGTTGAGGGAGTTGGGGGGGCGGGGTTCAAGGAGGGAGGGAGGTTCAATCTATTGTTTGCCTTTTCTTTTGACTTCCAGCTTTGACAATGGCGGAAACGCCAAGACTCTTCAAAGGAACTTTATATGCTACTGCCATTGTCTATCTCTATGCTTCGACTACTTATGCCTTGTATTCTCTTGTATTTCGCAAACCCCATGCCCTCCTTGCCCTTTTTCTTATGTTATGCCTTAATAAAATGCTTTAAACCTAAAAAAAGATGCTGAAAATGAGACATGGGCAAAATTATTACATGAAAAGCAGTAATAGCTCACGCTTCTGGCAATCAGTAAATAGGATCCTACGACCACAGCACAAAGATCTAGGCTCGCATATTGTGGAAGAGTTATGGATTAATTACCTCTCTACCCACTTCAATGACTTACCAGAATATGCAGGAGCCAAACTCCATAATGCTTACGCTGAAGACCATGACCAAGAGAGCAAGGCCTACCCAAAAACGTACCGGATATAACAGCTGGCCAGCAAATAGCATTAATAAAAAAGCAGATTCATAAGGGCAGGAAGGAAGGTGCTCCGGGATCAAATGGCATTCCGCCAGCCCTATTCAAGAAAAAGATCACAGAATGGGCTATCAACATGCAACCGCTATGCTCGGAAGTCAGACTCTTAAATAAAATCCCAGAATCCTGGAGAGGGTCAACGATTGTCCCTATATTTAAAAAAGGTGGCAAAATGGACCCTAACAACTACTGACTAGTAGCCCTCCTTGACAATATGCAAAATAGTTTGCGGGAACCCTCTTAGAGGAGATCGTGCTTTGGGCGGACTCAAATCAGATCATACCACTGAACCAGACCGGTTTCCGGAAAAATTCCGGAAAAATACCAGAACAGTTACCAATATTCTAGCCATCTCTCTAATGATCGATGCAGCAAAAATAAAAAAACTGCCGCTGCACATGTGCTACATCGATTTTAGTGCAGGATTGAGAGAGGCAGACTTTGGGGGAAACTGGCTCAATGGGGATTACCGCAGCCGATTCTAAGCATGCTGAAGCTTCTACACTCTGATACCTGGGTGCAGGTGAAGCTAGGAGGCGGCACACATCTGTCATCTAAAGTTCGCAAAACTAAAGGCCTCAAGCAAGGGTGCGTGCTTGCCCCAATATTGTTTAATCGGTTTATGGCGGATCTATCAGGTTTACTCAACACATGCAACTCTCATTCCCCGAGGTTGGGAGGGAAAATCTTGAGTAACCTGTTGTATGCGGATGACGTCGTGTTACTCCGCCACACTTACATCGGCCTCCAGCATCTTTTGACCCAAATGAACAGCTACGCTACGGAAAACAAACTTAAAATAAATCTGAGCAAGACACGCACCATGTCGATTGACACCAAGAAGAAGATTCAGAAATCATGGGCCCAGGGCTGCCAAAAAATAGAGTCTGCACTCGTATACAAATACCTGGGAGTCCTCTTTGATAGAGATGACACTTTTGCACAGCAAAAGCAGGAAGCGAAAAGGAGAAGGGCGTGCATTGCAGTCACACTAAAAAACATAGCCAATCAATTGATGGGGCCAATTCTAACCCCCTATCTGAGAGCTATTCAGGCTAAGCTACTCCCTTCTATCTGCTACGGCAGTGAGGCGCTTCGTGGGAGAGACTCCAAGAACCTGGATATAATCCAGTCAAAAGCCTATAGAATAATGTTTTCGCTCCCGTCCTATACATCGCCTGCCCAACTCAGGCTGGAATTTGGTTTGCAAAAGCAAGTTGTTGCCAGACAGGGAGCATACATCATCTGCTGTCACAAACTTCGTTCAGCTACCACCAACACTCTAAACTCGCTGCTATGGCAAGATATTCAAAACAGGGACACATCTCAGGCAAGATCCTACCTGCAGGAAGCCCTGGGGGCAACCAATCTAACTGCGATCTGGGACATGCAACTTGGGCATAACCAATTCAAAAAACTAGTCTGGAAAACTGTCAAAACTCTATCCTTACTAGAGGATAAGGCCACATTCGCCAAAAGAAAACACGCTTGGATGACATTAAATTCGTATAAATCGTTGTCATCACAACCATACTTCAGTCAGGGTTATCCTAAGACCACAAAACTGAAGTTCTTGAAATACAGACTAGGGGTCTTGCCAAGCATCGAGCATCTACCACCATGGCTCAGGAGCAATGGCCACGAGGTTTGTCCGCTATGTAACACAGACAAGGGTGACATACTCCATCTGACCTGTCTTTGTGAAGAGTTACAGCCAGCCATCCAATAGCTTTTAAAGGGCCAGTTCGAGCAGCTAGGGATTTGCACGAGAAGGCAAGTAGTGCTCGCCTGCCTGACGCTTTGAACACAAAACTGAATTGTAGATACGTTAAGTTCCTTGCAATGATCGAGCAATAACGGTCAAAAACAAAAACTTTCGATCATTGACATATGCAACAAGCAGGCGGCCTACAGGATGTACGGGAACACACTGCCCTGCCATAAGATAAATACTCTGCTCAATCAGACTGGGTTCTTTAATGCAAGCTTATTATTTAAGGGAACATGCTGCCCCAACATAAGACAAATACTTTCGGTCATTCAGACTCGGTATAGTGTAAGTTCATTATTGATGATTACAATGTATAAATGTTATGATATTTTAAAGTCTTTATCTATTGTTCTGTATAATGTTTTTGCACTGGTTTTAATTAACTATGCATAATAATAATAAACTAAACTAAACTGTATTATTGGGCTTATTTTTTTCTAGCTCAATGTAGGTACTCAGGCTTGGGTTTTATTGTGACATGGTAACTGTGCGTATAAGCTGGACTGAATGAAATAATTAATCTTTTCGAGAGATTGTGGGGCAGAAATGATGGGCTTTATATTGCTAGTGTCTTTTTTCTACGTTTTGTATAAAGAGTTGTAATCATTGGAAAACTTTGATTTTGTGGTTTATATACAAGTTTTGAGGAAAGATTTCTTGCATTTGTATGTGTGCCATGACCTTGAAGCTAATGGCCATGTGCACTGCTGCGCTTTACATATAAACGGATTTAAACTGTTCTTCAGTTACTTAAGTGCCCCGAATTTATTAAATGTTTCATTAATTCAAGATGCTTAACTCACAAAACTGAATGACTGTATTTTGGTACGACTGGCGGCCTGGATAGGCGAGTCAAAAAAGAGCAATGACGGGGACTGTGTTAATTATTAATTTTAATCAACCCCATCTGGCAGAGAGAATTCTCCTTGCGGCTAATGCTCGTGCCCCCACATGCCCAGCCACCTCAATTTCGGCCCTTCCCCTCAGCTTCTTTTGCAGACCAATGTTCCCGACATCACCACAAAATCCATTGCTCCCCGAGGTGACTCTTGAGTACTGATTCCTACGAGCAGCACCAGACCTTGACCCCGTCCCAACTTTGAATGCCTCTCCCCCCCCCCCCCCCCCAACCCCCACCCCTGCCTCATTGATAACTGTGATTGATTGGGAGGACCCGGGTCCCTGCCTCCAGTGACAATTCCTCCATGCCCGGATCATACAAACCAAGCGGAACGAGAAATTTTGGGCCTCCATTCCAGGGACACAGCACACCTTTCCCTCATCCCCTGGAACGTGGCCGGGTTAGCAAGCAAGTTCTCAGTCCCAGAATGGCGTAGCTTTGTCCAGGGGTTTGACATTATTTGCTTGCAGGAGACTTGGGCTGAGGACAATTATTTCCTTCTGGAAGGGTATAAATCTTTCTTTGTCCCTGCAAGCACGTGTAGCTCCGGTCGAGCCAAAGGGGGGGGGGGGGTGATTTCTGGTCTACGTATCTCTTAAACTGGAAAGTGGAATTGCAGAACTCAACGCTGATAATCAATGCCAGCAGGCCTTGCTCTTCTCACGGGGGCCATCAGTCTGTTGCTTTAAAATTTTTATAATGCTGTTTCCTCCCTCCCTGAGACATGTAATATAGCTCGGCTGGGTACATTTCTGGACGGCTTTAGTACTTCCTCTAGTTACAACCCTTATATCGTGTTGGTCCAGGATTTTAATGTTCACCCTTGTGGGGATTCAAAAGTTCAGGGTTTTGGGTTTTTTGACTGTCCACACTACCGGGGAGGACATTTTTAACATCACAGGCAGGGAGACCTTCTCAACGCCTTAATATGTGACTTTGATTTACAATCTGCAATGGACAAGTTGAACCCTGCTCAGAGCGCCCTCATACCAACTTTCAAAGTAATGACTCGTTTATCGATTTCATTCTTGTTCCCACCCATTTATTCCTTCTAATATCAGATTTCTCAATTGATGCAAGTATGTACAGCAATCACAATCCTTTGTGCCTTAAATCCAGTTAGCTTGCACTAGGTCTTCAGAAGGGGTGCAAAGGCCCTACAGCCCACAGATGGGGGCAGAAGGCTAAAATGGGCATATATTGCCCCCGGCCTTTTTGAGGAGTCCATCCTGGCCAAACGCCAATAGGAAATCCACATCTGTTTTGCGGCCCAGAGACACCCAGACGTCCAAGTAGTTAAAGTGTTTGAATCCATTTCATGCTCCATCGCTGACCTTTTGACGATCTCTGTCATGAATAATCAATGAGATAGGCCCCGAAAGGGTTCAATGTAACATGTTCTTGTGTGGCTAGGTCCCTCAAGGTGGCTCTGCATGCTGTCCCAAGAGAAAGGGGACTAGGTAGAACCTGTAGAACACAGTATAAAATGGCCCTTAAAAGATTTAAGGAAATCTTGAAGGAGGTGGTCTGGGGGGAGCTAATGGAGCCTAGTACCATTAGGAACAGTACTAAGTAATAATTAACAGCCCAATCCTGGGAGTAGAGACCGCTAGTGCTTGCAATGCCCACATCACAGAGGATGACTGGGTTAGCCATTATGAGCATATGTTTGGGGGTACCACAACCCAGATATCATCCAGTAGGGGAGTAAATAAAATGTCAATACTAACTATCTCGGAGGAAGAGGTGAGGCGGGGAATAGCAGGTATGACATGAAATAAGGCGCCCGGTTCAGACGCCATCCCCCAAGATCTTTACATGTCCAACTTGGAGTTCTAGGCTCCGTTGCTTACTGCTGTAATTAATGCAACTGTCAGGGCTGATTGCCCGACCTTATTGGCCACCTCCGCCATCGTCCCGGTTTTTAAAAAGGGGAACAGAGAGAGCACACTCTGTTATAGGCCCATCTCCCTGTTGGACTCTGTGGTGAAACTGGTTAGACAAATCCTGCTAGATAGATTATCCACCTGGGCTGCTGAGAACAACATCTTGCCAGACACCCAATACAGGTTTCGTCGTTCCGGACGCTCAACCAAAGAGCAATGTCGCAACCTCTTCCTGATAGTGAACAAGTACGCGGCTGCCCGCACTGGTACTATTTTCTTGGCCTTCATGGACCTCTCCTCCACATTTGATTGTGTGAATAGAAGCAGGTTGTGGCAGACCCTGCTCTCTTTGGGGTCGGACATGGAAATAGTCCTTTGCTTACAGGATCTTCATCAAGACACCAGGGTGGCTGTGTGTTACTCTGGAGGCATGAAGGCCTCATGCGAGTTTCCTATCAGGAGAGGGGTAAGACAGGGCTGTATCATGGCCCCTTTTTTACTCAATATATACATTAACGGCCTAGAGAAGACCCTCTTAGAGACCAGGGTGGATTTTCTGCAGACAGGACGGTGTGGCCTACCAGTCTTGCTTTACGCAGATGCCGTCGTCCTAAAGGCCAGAATGGAATGGGGGCTACAAAGGTTAAGTAACTCCTTTGTATTATTGTTAATATTCGAACTGTGTTGTAATGCTGTGAAATGTTTTGTTTTTTTATATGTAGTATACTTTTTGTGCCTTCGTTGTGTTCTGACTGACTAACTCCTTTGTCCAGTTTATGGGGCAGCAGGATCTCGAGGTTAACAACTCTAAGTCCTTTATTATGCAAATAGGGGCCAGCCCAAGTAGGTCATACACTTTTAAGGTTGGGTCAACTGCCGTGCCAAGAGCAAGTGCTTTCTCTTATTTAGGAGTTTTATTGGAAGAGAAAGTGAAATGGGGCCTCAACTTACCAGTAAGAGGAATGTTATCTCCAGAGAAATCGCAGCCATATTTAACTTTTCCCCCTGACAGGGGAAAAGACCTGTGGAAGCTTTATTAAATCTAAATAGCACTGAGTGTCTCTCCAAGGTTTTATACGGCAGTGAAATTTGGGGGTATACTAATACAAAGGACCTCAAAATTGTGAAAAGTAAGTTCTTGAGACAGTTTCTATCAGTTCTTCAAGGTACCCCGTCCTCCTCAATACATTAGGAGCTCGGTACGAAATGCCTAACTGATATGATAGCGGTACGCGCGTCACATTATGGTTAAAAATCTGGGCAGGTAATGGGACAAAATTAAACAAGCTCATCTTACATGACTGTCTGACCTCTGGCCCTTGACCACGCCACACGAATATTATGGTTGAAGTATATTGAACTGCTGTGTAAGAAGCTAGCCTGCACTCCTATAGATTCCTAAGTTTAAACCATATTTTGACAGTTTTGTGTCTGTTTAGGGAGCATCCCAGTGGTCAGTTGAGCCCACAACTGTGTATGAAACTGCTATGTAGAGGCCTAGTAGAGACTAGGTCTGACCGGGAGCTCACCTTAAGTCCCTAAGGTTTCAGAATGCTTATTAAATCATCAAATAGTTTCCAAAGAAATTATGGGTCACAATCTTGTTCAAAAGTTGGACTTATTAGTAAACTATAATGTGTACAACTTACTATTGTTGAGGTACTTGTAGACAAAAAACTCACATGGAGAACAAAATATACAGTGATATATTATTCCTCAAATATTATATCTTAAACAAAAAACATGTTAACATTTCCCAATGCATTTCGGGTCATGTCCGACCCTTCTTCAGGGGAGTATAAATGTTGAAACTAATCCAAATTCAGTTATCTGTACATTCACATCAGTTACGTTTTTTGGCACTGCAAAGTTAAATGAAAAAAAAAAATATATATATATTCCCATTTGACAAAATGAAGTATACACAATCATATAGGATTAACACTGCGCCCAAGAGGAAAAAGAATAGTGCCAAAAGAGAAATGTAACCAAAAGAAAAAATATGTGTATTAGATAAAACCATAAATTAGTGTGGAGGGAAAGTACCAACACCCACTAATGTGAAAAAGAAACCTAATGTGAACAATGTCTGCTCCCTAGATGCTGCAAAAAGTTGCCCCAAAGGTGATAATAATTGCTATATGTACCTGACTGGTACTTAAATCCAATCGAGCAAAACTTAACTTGTCACCGATGATGATCCTGACTTTGGGTAAAAGACGAGAAGACTAAATAAACAACTCGATCTGACCTGGTCGTGGTCTGTGATGAGAAACTATGTATGCTGGCTTACCCAATTAGTAGTCGTAACTGCGCGAAAAGAAGACTCCTGACGCTAAAGTGTGGCAAAGGTGATAATGATTACTGTATGTGCCAAACTGGTACTTAAATCCACACGGGCAAAACGTGACTTGTCCCCGATGATAATCCTGACTGTGGGTAAAAAACGAGAAGACTAAATAAGCAACTCGATCTGACCTGGTCGTGGTCTGTAATAAAACTATGTATGCTGGCTTACCCAATTAGTAGTCACGACTGCGCGAAAAGAAGACTCCTTACGCTTAAGTATGGCAATCACTGAAAGAGTGGTCCCTGCCTAGAAAAGTTAAAAAAGTTGCATGAACTGCCCGTTCAGGCAAACAAGACCAAATAAACAACGCTATCTCACTCAGTCGAAGACTGTATGGAAAAACGAAATAAGCGGGCTTACCTATTAAATGATCGTATTGCGCAAAAAGAGGACTCCTGGTACTAGGGTGTAGCATTCATAGGAAGAGTGGCCCCTGCCAAAAAGATGTGAAGATTGCCGTGAGCTTCTGATTCAAAGGATAAATGATTACAATATCGGAGCTAAACGCCGTGAAGGCGCCTCCGCCTACCTCGCTGTTCTCGCGTACTGTGACCTGTGACCTCCCAGTAACTTCCGGTGTAAACATCCGGTTCGGTACTCTGCTTTGTTTAATAGTGAGACGTTCCAACAGGACACGCTAATTCATGCGTCAAAATGATTCATGATAAAGGTGATATGATGATGTGAGTTTAATATATGAAATGTCGTATGAGAGGTGACGAAAACATAATGGAAGATAGAAAATACCCAATAATAAATGGTGATTATAGAGATGGTGATTAAGAAAAATAAAGTCAGTGCGAGAACTCCGTGTCAATCCTGTACAAACGGAAACAAAAACATTTATGCCATTCAAGAATTAACCAAACAGATTACTTGGTGTAATATTGATCCTGTGCAACATAGAAATTCAATATCTCAGGTATTTACAATGTGATAACTATCCAAACACATTGACTAAAATGCTTTAATATTGAAATTTCATAGAAAACATACCATCTCATACTGGTCATTGAGCCCACCCGGTGTAAGTGTATTCAGTTTTTTTATCCAAAATGTCTCTCTCCGAGCTAGGGCTACATTATGATCTATACCCTTGTGTTTCTCAACTACTTCTAAGACAGTGAATCTCAGTTGAGGTATGGTGTGGCTTGATCTAATCCATGTGTAGCAAGGCAAGATGTAGTCGACCTATTACGGATGGTGCTTTTGTGCTCGATAATACGAGTCTTTATTTTTCGGGAAGTTCTTCCCACATAAGTGAGTCCACATGGGCAAAGTATGGCATAAATTGCCCCAGTGGTATTACAGTCTGCATTGTGTTTCAATTGTATTTCTTTGCCAGTGGATGGGTGTGCAAATACTTTGCTCACCATTACGTTGTTGCATTGTCCACAGTTGTGGCATTTCCTCATGCCTTTGTAAAGAGTCATTTTGTTTTGACAGGGATTCTTTAGTATTTCCCTGATGTTTTTTGATCTGGTATGTGCTATGATAGGAACGTTTTTTTTTTTTTTTTGTAAAATTTTTATTTTGCAGTATATCAGATGAAATAAAGAGGGGGTAGGGAAACGGTAAGAAGGGGATCAGGAAAGTAAAGAGAGAAAGATAGGTGACATACCGCCACAAAACCCCACACAGGGGGCGCAATAGTAGGGAGGGAATTGTTGCAGAAGAAGGGCAGCAAGGCTCCAGAGTCCACAGAAAGCTGACAATAGTCCGAAAAAGCAACGAGGGAGCATCCGCTCAGTTCAGGCCCTTGTTCGGGACCAATATCCCAGCAGTGGCCGCGACATCCTCAGATGGAAAGAGCAGCCCGAACTCCACCCAAGGCCAGTGGCCATCCCTAATCAGAGCCAGTCGCAACCAAAGGAAGAACGACAAAGAAAACAAGTTCCCCAACAACCCCCCTCCCTCATCCCTCCCCAACATCCCCCTCCCCCCCAGTGGCGGCGACCAACAAGCATACAAAACAATTCAGACATTCTTGAGATCAGATTTGGAAGAGATGAAGGGATCGCAGTGCTGATGGACACACTGCTGAAGGCAGACCCCGGGACAGAAACCTCACCAGCGGGCCCCAGTTGTACATGAAGTTCTTGAAATTCCCTAGGAAAATGTCAGAGAGGCGTTCCATGCTCAACAGACGCCACAACCGGGCATGCCACAAGGAGATAGCGGGGGCAGATGGGGACTTCCACGCAGCTGCTAAGGTCAACTTGGCCGCACCCAGACACAACCACATAACACGCTTATCTGCCCTAGTCTGGTGCTCGAGTAGCGGATCCCTAAGCCCCAGTAAAACAAAGGCCATGGAGGCCGGGATCGGGTAACCCAAAATATCTTTAATGTGGGACAGAATCTCGGTCCAGAATGTCTTGATGGTGGGGCATTCCCACCATATGTGGCTAAAGTCTCCCAACATCCCACAGCCCCTCCAACACCTATCTGAAGCAGTGGGGAATATGTGGTGAAATTTAGAGGGGTACAGGTACCAATCAAAGATGAGTTTCATATGTGCTTCTCTGAGGTCAGTAGAGTGATTGTGTGCCGTTACGTCCCTCCAGAGGCCCTGCCATTCACTAGTAGAGATGTCCCTCCCCAATGTGGCCTCCCAATGGTCCTGGTACCGCGGTCGCGGCGACACGGCAGAGTCCACCAACAATTTGTACAGAAAGGAAATCGCTCCCTTCATGGTGGAGGTGTGAAGTAGGAAGGATTCAAATTTTGATAAGGGTCTGGTAGCCGCGTCCACCACTGCAGGCGACGTCGCCCAATGCAAGAGCTGGAGATGTCTGAAGTGTTCCGTTGGGAGGACACCATAATCCCTCATGCATTTGTGGAAAGTGAGGGGTCCGACGCCATGGAACAAGTGGGTGAGGGCTCTACAGCCACCCTCCCTCCAAGCGTCAAAGGGACCTTCCGTCAGAGCCGGGGGAAAGGCCGGGTTGAAGTGGATCGGGGTGAATGGGGACGGGAAGGTGGTCCAGCGGTCGTCGCCGCTCACCGTGTCCAAAACCTTCAGCACTGTGCTCGTGGGAGTGCTAATGTAAGCGTTTTTGGGCCGATCTGCCTTAGGTTTCCAGGCCAGATCCCAGATGGAGCGACCTGCCACGCTCCGGTCCATGTGGAGCCAGTGCTTCTCCGACAGTTGTTGGGACCATTCCACAATGACCCTCAGTTGGGCAGCCTTGTAGTATAGATGCATGTCCGGAAAGCCAACCCCCCCCTCCAAGCGCGGGCGCCGCAGAACCGCAAACGGAAGCCGTGCTCGGCCCCCTTGCCAGACATATCGCAGCATCGCGGTCTTCAATCGGCGGAAGTAGTCTAGTCCAATCGGAATAGGCAAGGCTTGAAACAGGTATAACAGTTTGGGAAGGAGCACCATTTTAAGGGCATGTATCCTGCCCAGCCACAAGATGAATTTAGGCTTCCATCGTTCCAGTTCCGTTTTAATGGAAGATAACATCGGGGGGAAGTTAGCGTGGAACAGAGCACCCACGGTGGACGTCAACCGTACGCCCAGGTAGAGCAAGGACGCTGAAGCCCACGCAAGCGGCGTGAGCAGCCGGGTCATTTGCACCTCTCCCGCCGACAGGGTCAGATTTAGGATGTAGGATTTATCGAAATTGACCTTGAAGCCCGCCACCTCCTCGTAGGTGGAGAGTACCGAGTGGACATGAGGTAGCGACAGTGCTGGGTCTCTGATGGACAGCAGGACGTCGTCAGCAAAGAGCGAAATCTTATGCTGTTCGCCTGTAAACGGAAGGCCTAGAATCCGCTCGTCCTCCCGCACTGCCAACGCTAATGGCTCTATACTGAGGGCGAAAAGCAGGGGCGAGAGGGGGCATCCCTGGCGTGTCCCATGAAAATGGCGAAACCTCGCGGATCTATGGCCGTTGACCAGTACCCGAGAGGTAGGGCTGCTATAATTGGCTTCAATCATCTTTATGAAAAGGGGCGAGAAGCCAAAGGCCACCAACGTCCGATGTAAAAACCCCCAGTCGACGCGGTCGAAAGCCTTCTCCGCGTCAAGCCCCACTAGCACCGCAGGTATGCGGAATCGTTCCGCCTTTTCGATGAGGTGGACAACGCGGCGCAGGTTATCATGGGTCTGCCTGCCCTTAATGAACCCAGATTGATCGGGATGGATCAAGGCAGGCATCGGATCCTGCAGTCTACCCGCCAGTATAGAGGAGTACAGCTTGGCGTCCAAGTTGAGAAGCGCTATCGGGCGGTAGGACGTACAGGAAGAGGGGTCCTTTCCCGGCTTGGGGATAATAGTGATCAATGCTTCGGCCATAGAGTCCGTGGTCCTACCATCACCTGCCATTGCGTTGAAGAGGGAGACTAGATAGTCGCAAATGTCCGAGGCGAACGTTTTGTAGAAGAGGGCTGTGTACCCGTCAGGCCCAGGGGCCTTGTGCAGCTTCAGAGCCTTAATGGCACCTAAGACATCCTCCCGGGTGATGGGGGAGGATAGTAAGTCATTCCATTCGTTAGAGACTTTCGGGATAGGCAGGCCTTCCAGGAATCTGGATTGAGCCTCCGGGTCGAGAGCGTCACTCGAGTAGAGCGCCGCATAGAAGCACCCGAATATGGTCGCTTTGTCCGCGTCTCTATGTTGAATAGTGCCCGCATGGTCGCGAATTCCCCCTATATAATCTTTCTCGCGCTTGTCCCGGAGTTGCCGGGCAAGATGGCGCCCGATCTTGTTGCCCTGAGAGTAGGAGGCGCGCCGAAGGCGCAAGAGAGTAAACTCCGCCCTGTTATTATAATGGGCCCTCAGTTTCCCTCGTACCGCCGTCAGGGGGCGCAGTGTCACCCTGGAGGGGTTCGCCTTGTGGGCCTGTTCCAAGGAGGCCAGCTCCTGTTCAAGAGCCTCCCTCTCTTCGCGCCTTAGTTTGTTCAAGTTCGCATTGAGAGCGAGGCACGTGCCCCTTATAGAGGCCTTGCACGCGTCCCACGTGGTGTACACCGAGGTGTCCGCCGGGGGATTGAGGAGGAAAAACTCACCAATAGCCTTGCGTAAGGCCTTACAGGACACCTCATCCCGCACCAGAGCTGCCGGGAAATACCACTTACGCCAGCCATCCCCTCTAGTGGCCCAATGTAGTCCCAGAACCATGAGGCTATGATCCGATAGTGAGAGTGGAAAAATAGTAGCCAGTTGGATATCCCCCCGGAGAGCCTGACTAACCAAAATATAATCAATGCGGGAGTATGATCGATGAACATTGGAAAAGAAGGTGTAGTCCCTGGCTTGTGCATGGAGAAAACGCCAACTGTCAATCAGTCCCATATCACCCAACTGACGTTTAGTTTAATCTGAGAAAACACCAGTGTGTTCCCTACGAGTCCCAGAGCTATCCAGACCCCCGTCCCAGACCATATTGAAATCACCTAGCAAGAATAAGTGACCCTCCACAAAGTCCCCCATTTTGTCCAGTAGACCCTGCAGGAAGCCATTCTGACCCGCATTAGGGGCATACAACACAGCAAAAGTACACAGGCGGCCACGCAACAAACCCTTCACTAACAACCAACGGCCTTCCTTATCCACACTCACTCCCATGGGCTGAAAAAGCAGGGGAGCTCGGAAGAGCAGGGCTACTCCTCTATGCTTCGTGGTCGCAGACGCCCTGTAGACAAGGGGGAACTGTCTGTGACGGAGCCTCAACTCATCCTTCTTAGCCAGGTGGGTCTCCTGGAGGGCGACCACATCCAGGTGGTGATCTACAATATACTTCCAGAGCTTCTGCCGTTTCTGCGGGGAATTAAGGCCCTTCACATTCCAAGTACCTATACTAATAGGCATAAGGGAAAGTCAAAACACCACGCCATGCATACAGCCCAACAGCCACAGCGCTCGCACCGACCCTGCATCTGGACCAGAAGTCGCACCCATGGGAGATAAGCAAGTACAGATAATCGAGGGAAGACCCCAGCCACAACCACCCCAAAGAGCTCACAAGTTCACCTCTCAAGCCACGCGAGGCCTCCACGCTTCCAGATAGCTTGGGGGCAACAGGAGTCACACCCCAACTCAATGTATAAAATACAGGAGAGAACACCAAAAAGAGCTTCATCAACACACATTCAACACACATAGTCGCCGCCACCACCCCCTCAGTCCCCATCCCCAACCCAGACCGCCCTGTTATGACATCCACACGCAGAGCGTTAACAGACCCACCCCCCCACAACAACCCAGAAATCAAAAAAACAGGGCACAGGGCCCGCAACCTGTAGTTTACAGTTGACAGTTCCAATGGGCCACAGGTCACACGGTCCACACCAGACTGGAAATGGGGTGGGGGCACCAGATCAGGGACCCCCAGGGCCAGGGCCCAGGGTGTCTTCTCCAAAAGTACCATAGTACCCCAGGGCCTCAGGAATAGAGGCGCTCCGGCGCCCAACTATCACGGAAAGCAGGGATCATGCCGCTCCAGAGGTCTGTTGGGAGTCAGCAAGGGTGGCCGAGGCCACCGACGCCACGGCCGATCCTCTTTCTTGCAAGCGCACAGAGTGGTCTGGGCGCAGCCGCTCCGGGGAAGCCCCAACTCGGTGCCAGGAGGATGAGCGACGTCGCCGTCGCGAAGGCGAGGACTGCGACGCCTGTGATGGCGAGTCCTCCTCTAGACCTAGCAACTCCCTCGCCGATTTCAGAGAGCGGATCTGCACCAACCTGTTCTGCCAGCGGAAAATAATCCGGAAGGGGTGACCCCAGGAGTAGGAGATGCCGTGCTCCCTCAGATAGGCAGTCACCGGTCGGAATTCTTTTCGTTTTTGAAGCGTGGACGCTGCCAAGTCCTGGAATAGCTGGGGGCGATGGCCCCGGAAGTCCAAGTCGGAGAGTGCTCTGGCTTCCTGGAGAATGCGTTCCTTAGTCTGGAAGTCGTGTACACACGCAAGAATGTCCGGAGGGGGACCCCCTCGCATGGGTAGGCCCACTCTGTGCACCCTGTCCAGCTTGATCTCTCAGACGTCGTCGTCTTCCAAAACCTGTACGAAGAGGGCCTGTACGTAGCCCCTCAGATCTCCAGCCTCCCCATCCCAGGGAACCGCCCTGATACGAATGTTATTTCTCCTGGAGCGGTTCTCCAGGTCCTCGGCATATGCTTGAAGTTCAAGTTCTGGTCCGTAAGGCGAAGAACATCTTGCTGCAGCTGGTGCACGTCATTGGCCATACTCAAATCGTGGTCTTCTAATACGGCCACCCGCTCCCTAATGCCATCTACGTCCCTCCGAACCTCACGTAGATCTGAAGCCAATTGAGCGCGGAGCTCGGAGATGTCCTCCTTGATTGAGGCAAAGAGTTCAGACATGAAGGCCTTAGTGGCCGGTGCGTCCTCGTCCGATTGCCTGGCTGAGCCACTTGCCCCAGGGGAGTTCGGTGGTTGCGATGATTTGGAGGTCCCCTCCTTCACCGTTCTCCCCTTACGCAGTTGTTGCGACATCTCGGTGAAGCTGTAGGGGCAGGGTCGTCTAAGATGCAGGCCTTGCCGGGGCACCCGCGCTACCAGCGGCAGCCACCCGAGATAATGGCGGCACAAGGCCTTCCACCAAGGGCGTTGAAGTCTCCGTAGCGCGGGGTCAGGCACCGGGGGAGGACACCCGGGGAAGCCGAGTGGAGGGCACTGCTCCGAGATCGCGCGAGTTCGGGAAACAGTCCGTGGGACAGAGCAAAGACCCTATGTAGCTCGCGTCCAGTCGCAGGCGAGTCTCACAAGTCCACCACCGCAGGGAACTGTAGGAAGCGCAGTTGATGGGCCAACCAAGGCCGAGCGGTGGTCCCACTGGGCCGGCGGGGACGTCTCTCCGGCGGGCATAGGCCACCAAGGGCGCCGAAGCGAAGGGCAAGCAGAACCGCTTCCAGGTCGTCCGGGACCGCTTAGAGTTCCGCCGTTCAGGCGCACGCGGCCAGCCGGCCGCCAGGCAACCAGCCGTGCAAGGCACGCCACAAAACAAGCAGCTCGCTGCAGCCGATGGGGTTGACGGTTGGGAAGGGCAGATGATACCTTCCGGTCCGCGAGGTCACACCAAGTCGGCGCCGTGCAGCTGCGTCCCACCGCGGCCTCACGTTCACGCAAGGCCGGTGCTCCGTAGGCCTCAAGCTAAAGAGCTCCTGGCGGCGCCGCTCAGCCACTCCTGGACACACCGATGGCACCAGACCACTCCGCACAAGGCCGTTGATGTCTGCGGCCGTTTCAGAGCGGATTGAAGCCCCCGCAGGCGTTGCTGTACAATGCTTAGCAGGTCGGGCGCAGGAGCGACTCGAAGGCACGTCTTACTCCGACGCCATCTTGGCCACGCCCCGATAGGAAAGTTTTTAAATGTATCACCTTTGCCACACTTTAGCGTCGAGTCTTCTTTTCGCGCAGTTACGACTACTAATTGGGTAAGCCAGCATACATAGTTTCTCATCACAGACCACGACCAGGTAAGATCGAGTTGTTTATTTAGTCTTCTCGTCTTTTACCCAAAGTCAGGATCATCATCGGTGACAAGTTAAGTTTTGCTCGATTGGATTTAAGTACCAGTCAGGTACATATAGCAATTATTATCACCTTTGGGGCAACTTTTTGCAGCATCTAGGGAGCAGACATTGTTCACATTAGGATTCTTTTTCACATTAGTGGGTGTTGGTACTTTCCCTCCACACTAATTTATGGTTTTATCTAATACACATATTTTTTCTTTTGGTTACATTTCTCTTTTGGCACTATTCTTTTTCCTCTTGGGCGCAGTGTTAATCCTATATGATTGTGTATACTTCATTTTGTCAAATGGGAATATATATATATATTTTTTTTTTTCATTTAACTTTGCAGTGCCAAAAACGTAACTGATGTGAATGTACAGATAACTGAATTTGGATTAGTTTCAACATTTATACTCCCCTGAAGAAGGGTCGGACATGACCCGAAATGCATTGGGAAATGTTAACATGTTTTTTGTTTAAGATATAATATTTGAGGAATAATATATCACTGTATATTTTGTTCTCCATGTGAGTTTTTTGTCTACAAGTACCTCAACAATAGTAAGTTGTACACATTATAGTTTACTAAAAAGTCCAACTTTTGAACAAGATTGTGACCTTTAATTTCTTTGGAAACGTTTGAAAATTATTTGATGATTTAATAAGCATTCTGAAACCTTAGGGACTTAAGGTGAGCTCCCGGTCAGACCTAGTCTCTACTAGGCCTCAACATAGCTGAAGTATATTGAAGACCTCTTAACGGGCGTGGAGAGACAAGATATTTTTACTAATCCGGATCGGATAACCAAGAGAGATCTAAACCCCATAAAGGCGAGCCTCATGGAGCAGAGGGTTAAGGCAAGGGAAGCGAGGGAGTTCCTAAAGCCTAGTGTATGCCGATTCAATATGTTAAAAACTACAAAATCGGCGAAGCTTTACCTATTGGGACTTATAAACTCACATGAAAGATTCCTGCTCACACGGTTCAGGTTTGACCTTTTTCGCCACCTCCCTGCTCATCCCAGGGGCTGTATCAAGGGCCAAACTTAGCTGTCCTGTGGCTGCGATGGTCAATCTCGACCGAGAATGGTCCATTTTATGATATTTACAGTGTTTATGAAACTCCTAGAAAGACTTTTATAATTCTGATCTTGAAAAGTGCAAATTTTAGGCAAGTAAGCCCAGCTTTTATTTATTTACAAATGCAGGTAGCACTGTGTTTTATGTACTTGAATTTTTAAAATCTGCCTTCAGACTTCGATCTAGTTGCATCTAACCAGCCCGTTCAACTTTACTGTACTCCCCACAAAGCCCTTGATTTGTTTTAATTACTGTAGCACTTATGTAACTCAAAGCCAATGGTTGGCTTGGCGGCGCCGGGTGTAGTGTGCTTTATTTTTACCAGATTCATTACTGTTTCTATACTTATTGTGTGCTTTTATGCTTTTAATATCTGAAACTGAATAAAGGTACATTGTTTTGAATGAAAGTATTTCTATTTTGATAATACTGAACATTTTAACAGAACCTTTAAGACAGGAACCAATATTTGAAAATATTGATTTGAGCATGTAAAGCTGTTTTACTGAATCCTACATGTGGACTCAAGGTTTAAACAATTAGTTTCATTTTTATTTTTTGATCTTTTCACATCTACTAACATGCCAAGTTGCATCTTCAGGACCGACATTCAGTTGGTCTCCTCATCCAGAAGTCTCCATGAGATACCCTCCCAAGTCCTAAAGGCGGAGCAATGACGGGTTCGGGTGGAGAACACTCCTCTGCAACAGAAGATCCTCCTGAAGGAGGAGCCTGATCGGACTAATGGCCATGCTTAAGAGCTCGGTATACAACAAGGATGACTAGGGCCTAGTCATTCCCAATCTTCTTGAGAACTCTGGGCAGGAGTGGTATGGGATGAAAGGTGTACATTAGGTCTGAGCTCCACTCAACAGCAAAAGTGCCTACGAGCGAGAGCTGCCTTGTAAATTCCAGTATGCAGAACTGCTAACATTGCACATTAACGGCGGTGGTGAATAGATCTAACCAAGGCTCTCCTCATTGCTTATGAGACTTTGCACCGCCTTCGGATGGAGATGCCATTCATGATCTGCTAGGCATCTTCGGGTGAGTTCATCCACCCTAGCGTTCAGAGAGCCCGTCAGGTGTTGAATCACCAGGGATATGCCCGGACTTTTCAGCCATATCCAGAGATGCAGGTCCTCTTGACAAAGCGTCCATGAACCCACCCCACTCTGTTTGTTGCAGTACCACATGGTGGTGGTGTTATCTGTGAACACCTGGTCTAGCCTTCTCTTGAAGGAGGACAGAAAGGCTTTTAATGACAGCCAGATCGCCCCGGCACTCCAGTCGGTTGATAAGGATCCCGGATTCAGCCCGAGGCCAGAATTCTACGATGCCAGATGGCTGCCCCACCGCAGGAGTGGCGCAGCTGTCACCACTATCAGCTCTGATTCGGGGAGGGAGAAATGTGTGCTCCTGACGTAATTGTGGTTCGTTAACCACCCCTGCAGAGATATTGCAGTCCCTTCCAAGATTTGACAATGTCGGAGAGATACCACTGATTCTGCATGCACTAAACTTCAGGTCCCACTGCAGAGCCCACATATGCCAGCGATCCCTGAAACATGCGTTCATATGGAACTCATTCTGAAACACAAGTATGATAATCACAGATATTTCTATCTGGACTCAATCAGAAATGATGTAAAAAATAAACCCATTTGGAACAAATACAGATAAAACAGCCAATGCGTAACATGGTTCAGCCAAACCGAGTTTTATTCAAACAAATAACAAATCGCACAATTTTATTTAAGTGTGTTGAGCGAATATATGATAGCGGGCATGTGTCACAAGCAGGATGTACGAGGCCCTGAAACCCATCAGCCTCAGAGTCAGTCTCACCGAAATCCAGGATAAAGGCTGAAACATTGGTATCATAGCCCGAATATCCTGGACTCTACTTTCAGGAGGATAGGCCTGAAACTTCACCATGTCCAGAACAGTTCTGATGAAAGGGAGAGTCTTAAAGGGAGTCGGGTGTGACTTCAGCAAGTTGATAGTAGACCCCAGCGAATGCAAGAGGTCCACCGTAGCCTGAAGGTGGGAGACAACAGCCTGGAGCGAGCCTGACATCATCAGCCAGTCATCGAAAATAGGTGAAGACTGGCACCACTGATCTACGCAGATGAGCTGCAACTACCACCATTACCTTGGTGAACACCAGAGGGGCACTGGTAAGGCCATGAAGGAGCCAGGAAAATTAAAAGAGTTTGTGGTCCACCGTGAACCGCAGGTAATGCCTGTGGGCAGGCAGGACAAGCATCCGGAAATGTGTGTTCTACAAGTCCAACACTACCATCCAGTCTACGTGGTCCATGGCAGACTAAACCGAGCGTGCGTGAGCATTTTAAACTTCTCCTTCCTGAAGAATAAAATTGAGAGGGTGCAGGTCTAGGATAGGACAAAGACCTTCAATTTTCTTGAGCAGCAGAAAGTAGCGGGAATAGAAACCCCACCCTACTTCTGGCAACTGCACCCTCCCTTTGGCTCACTTAGCCAAGAAAGTGGTCATTCCCTGGTGGAGCAAGAAAAGATGGTCCTCCATTAGCCTGTCGCAAGCAGGTATTATGGGTGGTGGGGTAGACATGCAGGTGTGAGCGTAATCTCTTCAGGTAATTTGGGGAACCCATTAGCCTGATCTTATAGACCGACAGCCAATCACAACACTAACACAAACACCTTCGCAGCGTTGTGATTGGTCTGAGTGCCGTGGTTCGGCGCTCAGACAAGGTCTGGCAGGCTGGGCATGTTCTCCTCCCAGGCTGTAGTGCAGGCTGGGTGGAAAAGATGCACAGTGCTTTTGATTCTTTGGACGGCCCGAGGTGGCCGGCCAAAGCATCATGCGCACTTTTGGTGCTGCCACCACTCTCCGCCCTGTGAGGCGCGGGGAGCCCCGCTCTGCCCCTTCAACTGCAAGCTAAATACAAAAAGCAAAATGCTTAGAAAGGAACATTACTAACATTTTGTTTTTTATATTCAGCTTGCAGCTAAAGTAGTAGGGCAACACCCCTCCGCCCTAGCGGAGGAGCTGCCACTGCAATTCATAACAAAGATATTGCTTTGGATGGGCGGACTACAAAGTCTCTATTTTTCAGGGAAATGATCGTGGTCTGCTAGTGACCATAATGCCTGGATTGTTTGCCAAATTTGCTTTACCCCATCAATGCTTCTTTAACCGCATTGCTGCAAATGCTGTGTTTTTAATTGCAGAACTGTTCATTTATTTGTTAAGAGTATAGTGTTCACTGATAGTGGGCCTTGTTTACACTTCCGTACTGGGTTGAATGTGTGTGCATTGTTTACTGTGCAGTGCTTATTTGTAAACTGTTATGTACCTAGCCGCTGTGACTAGACATTTACATCCGTGATATTTGTGTTGTTCTGCACCTAAACTAGACCACCTTCCTTCGGTGAGGCTTGAATGCTTGTCACATACACCCGAAAAGTCAAGGAGACACCCTGACATTCTCTCTGAGTATTTAGTGTCCCCTTAGCTTAGGCCACAGAGAAAAAGATGGATATCAAGTACATTGAGCTGTGTGTGCATGGTAGTTTGCAGGTGTGTAGCTTCCGTCCATATATGTGGATGCCTGTGTAATCTATGTCAATGTGCACACACAATGCTATATTCGTGCGTGCTCTATTCCAAAATCACAAAGCTTGAACCTTCATAACGTTATTTTTATTAAGCAACAAGGCTGGAATTTTCTTACAATTCACATCCTTGTTACAGAAAAAAACTCTTAATAAATAGAATCGGAGAACAGCCTATATATGAAGCTTTCTAACAAGGAACAATGAAACTTTCATGCGAAAGTTAATATAATCAGTAGTCCACTATTAATTAAATGTAGAGCTTCCATCAAAACTGGCGATCACCATCAGACATCACTTACTCGTGATTGGCGGCGTTTTTTTTCCCAACATACTGATAAATCTATTTTTATTAAAGCTAGATAAACCAGAAAATGGCGAAGCATTAAAAGCACTGTCATTTTCTGGGGTTAAGAGATAAAAGCTCCCGCCTTAACCCACGGTCAGTGCGCCTTCCTTTAACAAAGCAGGAGAGAACAGTGAATTCCATGTACAGGAAGGAATTTCAGTGACTGTACTGTTACCAGATGTCCCTATGCCATGAAGGTAGCCATTTTCCAGTCTTGGGTATTTCTTTGAGAACGCAGTGCATTATGGGACTTGCATTCCTGGTTTACCTCAATGAAAGCAATTTGAATAAAGCTGTAGATTACAATGCTTTGCAAAAAAAAAAAAAAGTGGACTTGGATTAAGGCGTCCCTATTGACATAGAGATGGCCAATAACCTTAATTTAACAATATGATATGAAATACCATTAGAGACTGAACACCCTTAGAACCAAGTGGTGCAAAATGTCAAACAACAACGATTGTGCTCACCTTGAGGGACTGCAGCGATTCGGAATTGGTGTCACAGTAGAGGATGATGTTGTTAGCACGGCTGAAGCTTTCCCTCACCCCTAGGTGATAAAAGAGGGACGGCTGTCTGAAAGCATCACTCATCTCCACCACGGCAATATCTGCAGGACGACAGTAGGAAAAACGCTCAGAACTAGATACAGGTAGCACAAAGATGCTGTTTCATCAAAATGCATAATCAGGGCAAAACAGCCTAAAGATTTGACTACAACAGCTAGTGGTAAGAATAGATAGATAGATAGATAGATAGATAGATAGATAGATAGATAGATAGATAGATAGATAGATAGATAGATAGATAGATAGATAGATAATTTTTTTTCTTGTCAGTGAAAATAAATGTGGCACAATTACTTGTGTTATTTAAAGCAACTGCGCGTCATGGCACCTATCCACGCTCAATGGTAAAAAAATGCTCTTTCCCTTGCTCCCTGGGGTAGTTTGTGGTATACTGCATGGTCCCGAGTGGGACTGGTGCACAGCTGAGTGGAACCACTGACCGATCTACGTATTAAGACTGTCCCTTGATGAAAAAATGATTACCTCAATTTAATTACAATGACTATATTTTCTCAAGAAGGTGGATTTCGCCAACAACACTTCGAAAAAATGTAATCAATCTAGGACAACGTTACCGCTGCAAGGCCTCTTCATGAATCCTGGACACTCGCAAATATGGGAAATGCCCTTTGAGGCTAGCCCTCACCATGGCCACGTCCCACACCTAGGGTGGGTTTGAACATCACACATAAGAGGACAAGACATCAGCGGCATGGCCTCCCATCCTTAGACACAGTAGCGGGAAAGATCTAATGTGCAAAAGACCAATGTTAAGGAAACAGTACAAATGCTTTAATAAGCCTTGGTCATTCTCTCTGCAAGTCACGCTACTGCATAACCTGGAAACACGCAACACAACACTGCGTAGATTTCTCAAGGATGTGAGCAATAATGTTATCAATTGAGAGCCCTACATACGGTGAGCAGCGGTTGAAGAGAGCTTTAAAAAAATTGAATTTTGGCTGAAGTTTTGGCCGTCCTTTTGGCCTTTTCCCAAGACCCAGATATTCTGTAAACAACATACAAACAAACTGAGAAAATGTCAGATGTTCCACTTCCTCATCAGCCTGACTGACTCAGTCAAAACAAAAACAATGTTCATGTGGGAAAAGGGATTATTAACGTTCCCTTGACTGCTGTGTGTCATCTCGTGGGTCAAGCTGAAAGCATCATCACCGGCTCTCCTACAGCTGGAGTTTCAATTGTGCTTTGTGATAAACCTGATAGTGAGGGGCATGGGTTTCTTTCAGAAGATAATAGTTGTATTAAACCAGCTATGTAAATTGCGTCCACCAAATCTCAGACAGAAACCAACAGGTAAAATCTCCTAGCAACAACATCTTTCAGGATGAATTGTTTATCTCTGTAAATCCATGACCTCGAATGGCCTCAGAATAACTTGAGAAGTTTAAAAAGACTAGCAAAGCAGCACACTTGACCACACACTCCCCAACAGGGACTCCAACCAGGAAGTTCAGCACAGGTGACTGGTGGTAGGAACAGCAAGCACAGCTGTGGATGATTCACTAAGAGAAGGATGATGGGACCTCACCGGGGAAAAAGTGATGTACCACCACCTAGCAGAGGTTAGCTTCGGCTGGTAAACTTTGAAGACAAATTCGATTAATAAAGCATGCAGACACCATTCCTGATTGATCTCGTTTATGTCCTCATTAGATAGTGGCCATCACTTTGTTAAAATAACACGACAAATAATGTAAGGTCTGATCATCATAAACAATCAAGAGCATGTTCATTTTTTTTAAGATAACATTTCTAAACTATTTTTAAATCGACTTCAAATACTTCTTTTTCAGGAGGGTTGGCTATGACCACCCAACAGAATGATTCAGATAGTTGAACACTTGTGCCAATATATGCATTTATCTGCACGTGTTAAGTTTAAATCCCTGCACGGCCAACTCAGACTTTGTTATATCCTGCCTCTGTATTAATGTTACTCCAATCTTAACTAGTGTAAGTGTTCCGAGTGGCATGTTGGTGTGATGAAGATGATTGTGCCTGTGTGATGAGGTGTGACAGTTGAAGAGGGGCTGAGGAGCAGGCAGGCTGCTCCTGGTGGGGCTGCTTTACATGGATGCTGAACAAAAAAGGAGGGAGAAGGAGGTTAAACCAAACCAGGTCGTCCTCCAGTCTGTGTACGAAATACAGGAACCCTGTGTCAAGGGTCCAGAGACCTGGTAGGTATTTGTATGGTCACTGCTTATTAAGTCAGTGTGTACCAAAAATGTGTAAAAAAGAAAAATTTCTTTTTAGAGTCCCCTCACTCACCGGGGTTGCCCCACGGTGACATGCTTCATCATTGGGGCCATCCCAGTTCTCTACGAAAAGGGGCGTGCTGCGACAAGGCGACTACGCAGGAGCACTGGTTTTGTGAGATGACTATGTGTGGTGCATGTGTAATGATGATGGAGTGGGTGTGGAATTAAAAATACCGTGCTAGTGGGCCTCAACAATTTATTTCGCTCCTAGTGTGGTATAAAAAATTAAAAAGGGGTAACACTGTTATCTAACTTTTATTGAGTTAGATCAGTGTCAAAGGTCAACATGTTTCAAGCTCCCCCAAGCTTTTCTTCAGGACCATACAGGGTCCAGCCCTGTATTGCCACTCCTGTTTCTCAAATGAAAAAGTATTGCTAAAAATACTTATTTACAATGAACGCTGTTGTCAATAAACATGCGTGTTGTTATACATACGTTTTGTATTTCACTTCGATTTCTGTAAAATAGAATAACAGTTGTTATTTGATGGACACCCCTTCCAAGAAGGGGTACAACTCACATGCATCTCATTCTAACTAGGGCGTGAGTGTGCCCTTGACATCATAATGATGCGTGCTGGTTTTCAAACCGGTGTAGAGAAATAAATCACTGTGAATAAAGTGGTTTAGTGGTTTCACACATAAAACACAGAGACTAAATGTGACTATCGACAAAACACACAACATATACACACGAAATAATATGGCAGATGGTTATATTTACATAAATGAGTATATAATTACACCCCATGGTCTTAGGCAAGGGCAGGAACGCCTCGTGGAAACATTGCTGAAAAGGATTATCAAAGTTTAAAGTTAGAAGGCTCTATTCCTGATTGCCATTCGGAATTGCCGGTTTTCTTGCAATCTTTCGCAACCCATACACTTACTTCCTATCGGCAGACCCGCTCGGTACTACCTGGTGTCTCCTCGCCGGACCGCATACTGATCTAAACACGGGCTTGCGGTGTATTTAAAACGCGCATGCTTCCGGGTTGCCGGGAGACTAGAGCGCTCACTTTGGGCGGCCATCTTGATGGGATGTAATCGCGCTTAGCGCGAATGTTACCCAAAAATCGGGAAATATACCGAATAACGCTGGGTTGAGGGATCAGAAATAATTTACAGTGATACTGTTGACTAGGGCATTCTAATACACTAATTTAGAACACAGGTATTTTTCTCGGTTAGATGAAGTTTATTTGACAAAGGGCTAGGTTTTATTCATAAAAAACGGGTTTTATTTACATTTGGAAGATAGGTAGGTTAGTAACTATCTTCTCAGGGAAGTCTGTGCCTGATCTTTTGATTTTTATGAAAAGGTATTTTAGGTGATGGGTTATGTTATTAGGTGGATGAAGTTTCTTATGGGAAGTATTACCATGATATTACAGCAGGTGTGGTTCATACCATCCCAAGTGAATTCATTAAGGAAAAGGAGGGGGGTCTATGGGCGGAAGGCTCCCCATGGGATTTCATCATTAAGTCCCTGGGTGTCAGTATGTAGGCGAAACACCCATCTTTGTTCTTTTTCGTGGAGGACTCGTTCCTGATTGTCTTTGTTCTTCACTGTTTCTATGACCACCCAGGTTAAATCATTTGGGGTGTGGTTGTGTTCAATGAAGTGGGTGGTCATTCTTGTTGTAGCTCGCTTGCACCTGATGTTGCTTCTGTGCTCTACTATGCGAGTACTGACCTTCCTAGTGGTCATTCCTACATAGTGAAGGTTGCATGTGCAGGTTATTAAGTATACAACCCCACTGGTATTGCAATTTGAAAAACCCTTCAGTTCCCATTTCGTAGTGTTGTTAAAAATTACGTTCTTGGTTGGGGAAGTCAAATGACAAACACTACAATTGTTGCATGGAAAATGCCCATCAGGTAGTGGTTGGGATCTCACTGTTTGGGTTATGGGTGTTGGACGGGTATGCACCAAATAATCCTTCAGATTTTTACCCCGCCTATGACTGAACATGGGAGTGGGTATGTGAAGGCCACCGCTGTTAAGTATTGGCCAATGTTTTCTGATTATTTTTGACACACTATCAGAAACTTGATTGTATGTGGTGATACAAATCGGTTTTTTGTCCTCAGGTTGCGTTCTCTCTTTTGGTTCCAGTAGTGAATTCCCATTCACTTTCAGTAAGAAATCTGACTACCTAACCCAAGCGGAAGACTTAAGCAACAAACTGAGATACAGAAAATACCCAGATAAACTAATCAAAGAGGCAAAAAAACGGGCAGCTAACAACAATAGGGAAGCACTACTGGAACCAAAAGAGAGAACGCAACCTGAGGACAAAAAAACGATTTGTATCACCACATACAATCAAGTTTCTGATAGTGTGTCAAAAATAATCAGAAAACATTGGCCAATACTTAACAGCGGTGGCCTTCACATACCCACTCCCATGTTCAGTCATAGGCGGGGTAAAAATCTGAAGGATTATTTGGTGCATACCCGTCCAACACCCATAACCCAAACAGTGAGATCCCAACCACTACCTGATGGGCATTTTCCATGCAACAATTGTAGTGTTTGTCATTTGACTTCCCCAACCAAGAACGTAATTTTTAACAACACTACGAAATGGGAACTGAAGGGTTTTTCAAATTGCAATACCAGTGGGGTTGTATACTTAATAACCTGCACATGCAACCTTCACTATGTAGGAATGACCACTAGGAAGGTCAGTACTCGCATAGTAGAGCACAGAAGCAACATCAGGTGCAAGCGAGCTACAACAAGAATGACCACCCACTTCATTGAACACAACCACACCCCAAATGATTTAACCTGGGTGGTCATAGAAACAGTGAAGAACAAAGACAATCAGGAACGAGCCCTCCACGAAAAAGAACAAAGATGGGTGTTTCGCCTACATACTGACACCCAGGGACTTAATGATGAAATCCCATGGGGAGCCTTCCGCCCATAGACCCCCCTCCTTTTCCTTAATGAATTCACTTGGGATGGTATGAACCACACCTGCTGTAATATCATGGTAATACTTCCCATAAGAAACTTCATCCACCTAATAACATAACCCATCACCTAAAATACCTTTTCATAAAAATCAAAAGATCAGGCACAGACTTCCCTGAGAAGATAGTTACTAACCTACCTATCTTCCAAATGTAAATAAAACCCGTTTTTTATGAATAAAACCTAGCCCTTTGTCAAATAAACTTCATCTAACCGAGAAAAATACCTGTGTTCTAAATTAGTGTATTAGAATGCCCTAGTCAACAGTATCACTGTAAATTATTTCTGATCCCTCAACCCAGCGTTATTCGGTATATTTCCCGATTTTTGGGTAACATTCGCGCTAAGCGCGATTACATCCCATCAAGATGGCCGCCCAAAGTGAGCGCTCTAGTCTCCCGGCAACCCGGAAGCATGCGCGTTTTAAATACACCGCAAGCCCGTGTTTAGATCAGTATGCGGTCCGGCGAGGAGACACCAGGTAGTACCGAGCGGGTCTGCCGATAGGAAGTAAGTGTATGGGTTGCGAAAGATTGCAAGAAAACCGGCAATTCCGAATGGCAATCAGGAATAGAGCCTTCTAACTTTAAACTTTGATAATCCTTTTCAGCAATGTTTCCACGAGGCGTTCCTGCCCTTGCCTAAGACCATGGGGTGTAATTATATACTCATTTATGTAAATATAACCATCTGCCATATTATTTCGTGTGTATATGTTGTGTGTTTTGTCGATAGTCACATTTAGTCTCTGTGTTTTATGTGTGAAACCACTAAACCACTTTATTCACAGTGATTTATTTCTCTACACCGGTTTGAAAACCAGCACGCATCATTATGATGTCAAGGGCACACTCACGCCCTAGTTAGAATGAGATGCATGTGAGTTGTACCCCTTCTTGGAAGGGGTGTCCATCAAATAACAACTGTTATTCTATTTTACAGAAATCGAAGTGAAATACAAAACGTATGTATAACAACACGCATGTTTATTGACAACAGCGTTCATTGTAAATAAGTATTTTTAGCAATACTTTTTCATTTGAGAAACAGGAGTGGCAATACAGGGCTGGACCCTGTATGGTCCTGAAGAAAAGCTTGGGGGAGCTTGAAACATGTTGACCTTTGACACTGATCTAACTCAATAAAAGTTAGATAACAGTGTTACCCCTTTTTAATTTTTTATACCACACTAGGAGCGAAATAAATTGTTGAGGCCCACTAGCACGGTATTTTTAATTCCACACCCACTCCATCATCATTACACATGCACCACACATAGTCATCTCACAAAACCAGTGCTCCTGCGTAGTCGCCTTGTCGCAGCACGCCCCTTTTCGTAGAGAACTGGGATGGCCCCAATGATGAAGCATGTCACCGTGGGGCAACCCCGGTGAGTGAGGGGACTCTAAAAAGAAATTTTTCTTTTTTACACATTTTTGGTACACACTGACTTAATAAGCAGTGACCATACAAATACCTACCAGGTCTCTGGACCCTTGATACAGGGTTCCTGTATTTCGTATTTCTTACATGGATGCTGACCTGTAACCAAGACTTAATAAACAGTCCTTAAAGATACTCCTCAGGTACTTGTCATACATCACAACAAACTTCCTTCATATTCAGGATGGCAATCTGAGTAGCATTAAATTGAGCAGTAGTAAGATTTGTGTTTTAAGACAGTTTGCTATGCATAAAAGATATCAAAAAGCAAACTGTATCTTCAGTCGTAAAATTTGAATGACTAAATAATTTACTTACCTACAAATAATACAGTCATACTGGACTGGCCCCTAACAATGTTATCACCTTTAAAACTATAGGTATAAATATGAATAGATTCAGAAAACAGATAATGGGGACCAGACATTAAAAAAATAAAAAGATTAAAAAAAATAAAAAATCACATCAAATTAGCAAATCACTTACCGTACACATCCTTAACTCCTTAACCGCGGCACAAATTCTGCTGCGGTGCGGGAGTTCTAAAGAGTGGGCGGGCCCGCGTCAGTCAACGGACATGCGGAGCACTACCGAGGTGGTGCTCGCGCCGGCCGTTGGCCGACGCGCGCACGCAACGGGTTAAACACCAACTGTATAGCTTCATGTTTCCCTACATTCTTTCTTCTTAGGCCCTGCGTTCTCTCAGATATACCAAATCAACTAAACAACTAAACAACCTTCAAGTATGTAAATCTTTGTTTTTCAAATTTTGATCATCTGTTTCATCGCACCCACAAAACAATACAAACGTTTTTGACAGAACTCCAAAGTCAAGTTATCTGGAAGATTAGTGGTGAATTAGTATAGTTAGAAATTACAATAATTTGAGCAGTGTGTTGGGGTAAAACGAGGGAGAGGAAAGTGTTGCTATGGGTAACTGATAGAGAGAAGAGGAGGTGAGGCGTGGGGAAGAAAAGGTAGATTTTAAAAGAAGGGCGAGTTGGAGAGAAGAAAAAAGGAGGAAGAGAAAAATCTGGAGATTAGTAAAGAGTACAGAGACAAGAGATTAGTAGACCTGAAAAGGAGAGAGGTGCGGAAGGAAAGAGGACACAGAAGGTGGAAAGAGATGCAATTTAGAGAGAGAGGGAGAAACAAAGAAAGAAACAGGAAGAGGGAAGAGGGACAACAGACCGTAGAGAAGAAGAAAAGAAATGTGTTGGAGAGCAGGGCACGATGTAGTGAGACAAGAAAAAATGGTGCTGGGGAGAAAAGAGAAAGCTTAACAAGCGAAAGTGACGATACAGAACAGATAGCACCCTGTGCGCCCCTGCTCGCTCCCGCAAGCTGCAGGCGCCACATGCACGAGTGAAGGTCTGGAGTGATTGCAAGAGGCCCTCTCCTGGAGCAGCACATGCACGCTGCACTAGGTGAGACCTAAAAAACAAGTTATTTGAATGAAACCCCTTCAGGCACAAAAGAAGAATGGTGTATTTGGAGTAGGGTTTACTGTTGCTACTGTCCCAAATAGCCAATCACAAACCAATAATAAGTAAGGTGGCACCTGTACGATCCTTAGAGCATCAGTTTAAACCCACTATTCTGCATAAACCAGATTGCTTGTTGAGCTTTGGACTGCACACACACAACAGAGACATTACATGCAAACTCGCAATAAAGTTATTTCTAGAACAAACAACACAGTAATGGCAGCAAAACGTAGGAAAGAAAGAAGTTCTTTATTTTTCTTTAGACCACTTTTTCACTTATTCTTTTTACTTAATTTTGCAGGGTGATGATTCATATAGTGGTTTAGATACAGCAAGAATTAAAAGACTAATTCTTAAGCAAACCCTCATACCTGCTATCACTGCTCTATTTGAAACTGGGATTAACAAAAGCTACAAATAAAATACAATTAAGGAAAGCACTACACCATACAGCATTGGATTAACTGCAACAGTACCTATGTGCTCTACCCCATTTTAGAATTTTGATTGCACAGCACTTTCGCCGTGCTTACAAAATCTCTTGTAATGAAAATTTCCTTTCTTCCTGTCGGTCAGTCTCTCCTCCTGCCCCGGGCTTCCAGCTCAGCTTGACGTCTTCTTTCCTGCTGCGGAGCTTGGATCAGTTACTGCTTCTGGCGACCAGTGTCCTTCCACTGCCAACACAATTATAAATGTACTTTTTTTTAATCATTTTTCCTTTTCAATGTCCGCATTCCATTCTTTGCTTGCCTATCCCTCCAACTACCTCACTCTCATTGCTAGATGCCTACCTCCTACTTCCATCATAGCTTGTTTCGTCTGGAAGGACTTGGAGTGCTTTACATGAGCACCAGTTACATTACACAAGTATACATTCATTTTTGGGAGGTACAGAGAGATTACGTGATTTTCACAGCATCAGCACTCCCTTCTTTGCTTGCCGTACCTCCTACCACCTGACTCCCATCCTTACTTTAAGCCATGCTTCCAAACAGCTCAACTGCTGTGTAACATGTAGGAAACATTGATAAAGCCAATCGATTTCACAAAGGCAAAACCTACTGGCTCTGCAGCCAATGTACCTTTGGGGTAACACTTACTGTCTTAAATGCAGAATCCAGGAACATTAACATAATATCAACAAACAGGAACCAGGCAAACCCCACAGGCAGCATAACAACAAATACCTCAGCTTCTGCAAGATAAGATATCCTGAACAAGGCCGCAAATGTTCTTCTCCAACCCGATATATACATTTTGCATATCACTTTATTCTTCTCCAGCTTCCTCTTCCCTTGCTAGCATCTTGCACCATTACCGACCAGCACACCTGACAACGTGAAGCAACAACGGTATATATACGTTCTACGCATAATGGCTCTGTACATACAGGCTGAGTTTTATTTCTTCAACTCCCTCGTCACCCACCCCACCTTAACCTAAATTTTCTCACTCTTCCCATCCTCCTGGTAGGTGCAACCTCCATATCCATACTCGCTTCATAGTTTGGTCAAGACATAACATGCTCCTCACGCCACACTGGACTCTTCTACTGGGCTTCATGCCCCATTATACCGCTCCACATGTTCCATATTGACCACAGATCCGTCAATAGCTTTATACTTGCCCATGTGTGAAGTACTACACTTTACTCCACAAAAGGTATAATGACAGGCTTTGCTTTCTACCCAGTAATCTCCTTTATGCCCTCAGTTCTTTAGAGCTAATGTACATATGTATAGGTTAAGTATTAATAACATGACTAGAATGTCATGCTTTCAAAATGCCCTTAATCAACATGCTACATGGAGGGAAATGTGTTGGTTGAAAATTTCAACCTTACGTAAAACCCTTGCTGTATCTAAACTGCTTTAGGAATCATTACTATGTCAAATAAAGTACAAGTAAGAAAAGAAAAAAAAGAAAAAAACTAAAAAAATAATAAAGAAATTATTTTCCTATTTGCTGCCATTTTTTGCTATAAATGCCTTTTTAGTTTTCTGGCATGTTTGAAGTGTACAATTTAAAGCTCATTAAGGAAACAACATACGTATTAGCAGGAAGTACCAGGCTACTTGAGTAAAACACGGTCAGGTTTATCACCACCCAGGGGCATGCCAGTTTGGTTTCCTCTTTGGCCACTAGCAAAGATTGTAAACAAGCTTGGCAAAGTTAATAGATCAGCAGTTGGCTGCCAGATTTTTGCTTTGTTCTTTTCTTTTGTAAGATTGTATTGTTTGAGAGGCTGTATGGCCCTAACGAATATAAAATAAAAATCAATGGCTAAAAACAAAAATATTTTTGGTCTCAAAAGCCCTGCATTGCCATAGTAGTCTCTTGCAGTGAAATGAACTACTTTGTGTGAGGATGTGCTCCCTGTGAAACAGCAGAAGGACTTCACTCACAGTGAAGTTAGCCAATGTTATAGTGGGTTTGTCTGCTTCGGATTGTCACTGTTCACTCAGTTCTTTTCCGCTCATAGCGCTTTGATGCTTTCTGGTCTAATGCGCTTTAAAAATGCTACACATACAAATGGCTCGAGTGGCCCAACCCACTCTACATGCAAATATGCTATGAGTAAAGTAATGATGTTTTTCGCTCAATTGAAATAGAATGCGTATCTGAAAAGTATAACAATATTTCTGAAGGTTGTTATAGGATAGCAAAATTGTACCGGAAATGAAGACCTCTATAATATTTAAAAAGGCAGAATAAAGTTGAATTATACGATTTACACCGGGGTCGTTATTTTTTTGTATTGTACTACCTGCCCGGGACTGTCCTCAGGGAGAACTAGACTTAGTGCAAAGTGGTGGCTTATTCTAGCCAAGTCGTGTATTATAACAAGGACCATCCCTATATGCCCACAAAGACCAGAATACTTATACCAAACACAACAAAAGTCAAATGAGACTCATTGAGAGGATTACACCTATTGAATGAACCAATGTTGATTAGAGGAATCTCCTAACCAAGGTCAGAGGACCGAGGAGGGCCCCAAACACATGGGCCTCATTACGATGTTGGTTGGAAATCATTCTGACCGAATCGGTCTCGGAATGGTTTCCAACCGAATCCGATTCAGGGAGTCCGACTGACTGATTACGATGCTTCCAAACACTGTTCTGTTGGACTCCCATTGACTTCAAGGGGAGCCTGTGTTTCGACCGAATTCACAGACTCCCATTGAAGAAAGGGGTGGGTGGGTAAAATCATGCACCTTGTGGCAGGCAACCGATGGTGCCTGCCACACTGTGCATGGTTGTAAAAGGGGTCCCATGGGTACCCCCATGGGCCCCATTCGGAAGGCTCCGGGTGAAGGGGGCCTGCTATGTGCCCCCAAAATTGGATTCCAAAAGCTGATCCGTGTCGGAAAAAACGATTTGTAAAGGCTGGCCGAATCAGACATCGTAATATGTCGGTCAGACATGGTCTGTAGACCTGTATGAGTTGGCTCCGAACTACTCTGTAGCTCCTAATGCCGTTTGGAACGGAGTCAGAACGTCCTATCTCTTTCTGACTATAGTAATCAATTGGTCGGAAGGCTTTTTGAATCGGTCGGAAAACGGGTTCCGAATGGGATTCGGCTGACCCGGATGCCATTCGGAGCCTTTCCGACCGACATCGTAATCAGCCCCATAGAAGGCACTCAATAGCTGTGAAACATCTGCATGGCTTTGAGGAGGATATCAGAAAAGTGCAGCACATATATGAGTAAACAGACCAGTCTGATATCTGGGGAGAATGGAAAAACTGTGTTGGGGTTTTCTGTGCTCTAGCGAAAGACAGTTAAGACTAGAGGCCTATGCTTGATTCTAATTCTAATGGTCTCCAGCCAAAGAGGCAACTGAAGTGCCCATCCAATTTCACCCTACTATTCCTGCTTTGGAGAGTCTAGAACTGAGGGAAACCTCTGGAATGGAGTGAAAAACACAGATCATCATGTTAAAGCTAACATGCTGTTTTTGGTGGGGTACATTGGTGGGCATCAACAAATTTATAAACCAAATCTACATCCACAACATCACCGGCTAGCACTATTATCACGGAAAAGTCAAGAACAACTAAATTAATTTCATTTACTACAACGAACATCCAGCAGCACATGGCAGACCTGGATCTCATAAAGCAGGTGCCACATGTGGCGTGCCTCCAGAGCAACATTTCAATATTTGTTCCTAATAATGTTATAGACTCTGGATTTGTAAACTGTGATAGAAGCAAGAAAGGACATGCAGCATTTGGTACGGGCATGTAAAGGTCCAATAATATAATTATTAGGCTAAAAGGGTATTGTTGGGAATGGCATATTGCATGAAACAATGCTGAATTAAAATAATGTGACTACAGAGATGAATGTACATGAGATCTGTGTGTTTTTGTAGATAATGCCCAAAGTAAGACAAGATATCTTGAACTTCATCCGTATTAAATGCTTCGCACCTGGAATTAGGCTCTTTAAAGGCTCATCACAAAAGGAGATTACATATTGATAAATGTGGGTGGGGGGTGAGGAAATACTGGCAAATATTTGATCCTACCAAAAAACTAGCAATGAACTTGAAGGATGTCTGGAAAATGTTTTAATAAACCCTCGAGCAGAAAGTCTCCAAAACAGATAAAAAATAGCAGATAGTTAGACAACAGCTGCATCATTTCTACATGTAATAAATTCTGTGAGGTACAACCAACTGTCAACTTTCCCTAAGTAATTTACAGCAAATAGCATACATGTATTGCACTTTTAGCTTATACTTATTGAAGCAGCATTGTGACTAGTTGTAAGTGATAACCATTTGAAGTGCAATGTATACTAACGGGTTTGTAGAGTTCAGAATGATCTTAATAAAAGTATAGAGGCTCATATTTACAAACCTGTGCTGGATGTTATAAGTGATCATTACATTAGGGATATTCATGCTTCAGAAATATCTGCACTAGGA
Source organism: Lissotriton vulgaris (assembly GCF_964263255.1). Lineage (NCBI taxonomy): Eukaryota > Metazoa > Chordata > Amphibia > Caudata > Salamandridae > Lissotriton > Lissotriton vulgaris. The sequence goes on along the minus strand of NC_141694.1, from coordinate 1,278,854,579 downwards.
GTAGGGGCTAAATGTTTAATGCTAGTGACTGGAGATGAGTAAATGTCACCAAAATGTATTAGATTAATTATAACATTTAGTAATGTTTACAATAATCACAGACTTAATAACAATTTCTACATATAGCTAAAATAAAAATTAAATGATATACACAAATTAAATAAATCCACACTTATGAGGACAGCAAGGTCCACGAATCTAACCTACAGCTATAAAACTCATCAATAGAATATATCATATGATTAATAAGCCTCTTCAAATAATTATAAACCCATCTATTAACATTTAATGCCAGAATAGCAGGGAGAGAGGTCAGTGCTCAAATGTCCACCTTTAATTACAGCGATTTTATGGTTAGACTCTGCTTAAGTACAATTTCGACCATACTTTTGTACTGAGGAGGCCTTAGCCACCGTTCATGAGCTTCGTATGATTCTGAACTAGCAAGATAAGTTACATTCATCTTTTTTTTTGTATCTCTGAGGCCTTTGCTCCTGTGCCCAATGCAACACTTTCAGACATGCTGCATGGGACTGAGATCTGAGGGAGGGCACCGAGTTGGATTTCCCACTCCTTACTAAACAGGATATGGGAATCCACAAGGCTCCAAACGGATCCCGTTTCTAAACAATTTTGGGGAGTGTCTCAGGACTCGTTGCTAAGCTCCATATTGTTCAAGCTATGTGTGGCTCCATTACTCAGGCTTATAAGATCCTTCAGTATGTCTCGCATAAGTTAAGATGATGACAACCTGCATTTACTAAGGTTAGATCGGAATAGATCATAGCAGTTTTAAAGAAATTCGTAACTGGATGAGTTACAACTGTTTGAAACTAAGCGCATACAAAACAGAGGTGGTGTTACACAACCTTCAACAGACTTCATCTTGCTTACACCCTATTCATGCAGCTTCAAAGGTAAGTAGAGAAATATGTTAAACGCAAAATTGCATACTAGATAAGGAAACTGTGGTAGAATGTTCAGATGTGATGGAGTCGTTACAAGGAGAGATATTTATAATATATTTAATCACTAAATGATTCAGTCATCAATATTGAATGCTACCGCTGCCCTGTGCAGGGTCAGTTGTAAGATTTATCCCACATCTTCAGCATCCGTAGGTGGAAAAACTGACACCAATATGAATTAAAAATAACGCTACCACCCATTCATTGTCCCAGAAAACGAATCATTATTATTAGACAGAGACATGGATCCCCATTGGACAAGCGAGCAGAATTAAAGACTTTTAATGCTAATGCTCAGAAATATGAGTCCAAACTGGAATAGCAAAAGCTTTGCACTAAACAATCCTATGTGTATGCCGTTCAGGTCGTTAGGGTTCTTGCAATTTTAACACCAAATATACAACTGGCATAAAAATATTTCCTAGTTTAATTTCTTATTATACCAAACATAACCATACAAAATATTGCATTTCTGATCCAATGGTCATCAAATTAAAAATAAATGGTATACCTTAATTTAATAAGTGTATCTAAGATAGCGGTCTATTCAACTGAAAGAAAAGTAGTTAACTCCAATAATAGGGAGAACAGTCATCTTAATCATATAGCATTCTAGTTTAGGTCACAACAGAGGCACCAATAAAACAATGTTTAATATATCAGCAAAGGAACTAACTTAAATTTTAGAGGAGGTAATAAAAAATGTTGTTTATGTGCAGCTAGAACAGTTCTCAACATGAACCTGTTTGACGTTGCCCCATTTAAGAAGGATGGTATGTAATATAGTTAGCTTTTAAAAAGTTGATTACATTAAAGTTGATTCGCAATTGTTGGGGTAATAATGTCTCGTAATTCAGTATTACCCATGACAATTCCAAAAATATTACATTTTATAAATCTTTATTGTTACATTCTTTCTATACCCTAAGAACCCTTAGTCCCCCTTCTGCTTCCTATCCCTGAACACTAAAAACTATGAACCCCACTTTTTGCAACCCTTCTCTGAACTTGCTAACCTTCTTGAACCGGAAAAAGTCCCTAACTCCCTTTTAACACTAACAAACCATGAACACTACGAACCCTAACCCGGCCAAATTGAGTAAACGTTTTACAGTGTGAGGGGTGGACGGGGCCTCAAATTAGGTGAGGTCATTAGGATATTGGTTCCTCCCCAGGTGATCGTGTGATGGAAGTTGATATCATGTGACACGGTGGCATGTGTGTGAGTTGGAAGATCTGCAACACCTTACTACCCTTTAACGATATCCTTCCACTGAAGAAAAAAAAAACTTACTTCTCCACCACTCCCTTCCCTGCCTCACTGTAAATGCTCCTCTATACTTTAGTAGAAGGATGCACACCCTTACCCCTGCTCCCAATACACTTTGCCATATACGGCACAACACTTTTCAATTTTTTGAACCAACAACTGTTTTCTGTGCTATATTTTCAGAAGCCAACATTTGTAACCCAATCTTTTTGCAGTCACCTTTTTCCATTACTGTTTTTTTTTTATTGCAACCTTGGGAAGCACCTCTCAGAGCACAGAAATGTGTATTACTTACCGGCTCCGGCGTCAACTCAGCTCAGCACCATGTGACTCTGGGCAATAGCCCTCTTAATTTCCACGACGGCCCACAGCACCTTGAGACCAGTAAGGGTGAGTCGTTCGCGCTTTACAAATACGGATTCACATATATATGGTGTCCCATATATTGCATTGGTATTGACCCCTATAAAGATCGTACGAACTTAAAGTTGTGCAAGCTGTGTAATACTCTTAAGTTCACTGCTTTATAGCTGATCGGTTAGGTCGAATTGTATGTCATGTGTGCTGCTTTGTTCTCAGCAAAGTGGAACAGAAAATGAGAATAACACCGATTAAGCTTCTTATGTGTATAAAAAAATGACTATTCTGTTGTTGGGCATTAGTTTGGTCAGTATCCTTGTTACTTCAGAGGCCGCCATTGAGCCAGATAAGAACCATCAGAAACGCCGCTGAAGTACAAGCGCCTGTAAGGAGGATACTGACCAAACTAATACCCAACAACAGACAGTGAGAAACCACTTAAGACATCATCTTGTCTCAGAGCACCTGTGTAACCGCTGCCCCATGAGGATCATCAGGCTAGACTTACTGCCAAATTGAATCAAGAATAAGTAACGGTGTTAGATAATTAGACGGCCGCTGACAAAGACCCAAGTCCTATGCCTAGAAAGGGCCTTTCCACAACCACACTTTGGCTGAGATCGTAAAAACAGTTTACCTGTTTTGATACCCCTACTATTCTTCGATGTAAATGTTATTCTTAAGACAAGGTCCTGAAGAAGGTGGCTGCAAATACATTTTACTCACCAAAAAAGTTGACCTGATCTATTGGATCCCCAGGTGGCAACGCAACCATGGACATTAAATGAAATGTTCCTTCCATAAGTTGAACAGTGTATGCCTTTTAAACTAGGTGAAGTACGTGTGTGAGGTATGAAATGTGTGAGCATGGTAAGTTAGGTTGTGATGGCTTGTGAGTTAGCTGTGGTGTGAGGCTGACCATAGTATAGGGGTTTCTTTAAACAAATAGGTGTTATTATGTACATTATTATGAACTATTGAATCGCGGTTAAACAGACAACATTTTCTTTTGTATAATAAACAAAAAAAGACATGTTTGTGTATTTTGAAAATGATTTTTACTCCCGTAAAAAATAGAAAAAATAATTTAACAAATAATAAACAGTAAGTATATGAATACATCATTCTTGTAACTGATGTATTGATATAGCAAAGGGATTGCCCAGGAGCTTATCTAACCGCTACTAAAGAAATACAGGTCAAGTGCTCTTGGAGCATTTAGTTAAGTTTTCTGTTTTTCCCCTTCTCCCAGACCTACATTTCATTTTTAGGGGGTTCCTTCTGTATATTACACATAATTATAAAAGACTCACACTGACCCGCTCTGGGGGTCAAAGGGTGTGTGATGTCACTGCGTCTACAATGCAGAGATTTCATTTGAAAGTTGAGAGAAAAGCATGGTACAGAGCAAAGGTCTTTCTATACTAGGCCGAAACAAATTGAATATAAAAACAGGTAATATGTAAAATCATCTATTACCTCGTATAATAAGTCCCCCATAGAATGGCTACCCAATGGTCCAACTGTACCCAATGTGCTTGTTCAAAGAGAGGTGCAAGATAAGTTAAAATGGGGACCCTTCAGCCCTAGAGGTAACCAGGGGGTTCAAATCTACGGAGATAGAGAGTGATACACATGAGAACTCATCATAGGGCCATTACGGCGTCTGCTCTTCAGGGCACGCTCATCTTTGTGACCCTCCCTGACTACTAAGATGGAGGAAATGGTGCTACTGCACTAAGCAAAAACATGGTTATACTTTAGCTGTAATAGAAATTCTTGTTTACTTCCATGACGTCAGAAATCCCAAAATGCAAACTATCTCATTCCAAAAGGCTGGGTCTATCAGATTTGGCCACGTAGACGTGGAACGACAACACCCACCTGGGCTGGTACCACACACCCTTTTAATAGGAAGTGATACCAGCACATCGTAAAAGCTGAAATATAAAATAAAGAGCGTGGGCAGTACAGAGCACTATTCATTCGGTATAATATTAGCGGCATTTCAACATCATACATTGACATCACCTAACATTCGTTTGAAAAGCTTACTCAGAAGCATTTTCAAACGAAATAAGCTTTATGACGACAATTGGCGCGCACGCCAACGCACATTTTCTGCAGTTATGTAGCGCAAACTCGAACCGACGTTATTGTAGCGCTTTCAATGGGCACCAGTTACATTATACAAGGACACACCAACACATTTTTTAAAGCCTGGGAAGATTAAGTGATTTTGGCCAGAATCCCAGGATGTTGAGCTGACGCCGAGACTCAAAAACTAGTTCCAAAGTCCACAACTATGGCCGGGGCGTCACATCATAACATTGCTAGAACCGTTGCTAGAATCATAACATAAATGTACCTGAAAAATACAGCAATTTACTGCAAACATGTTTTTCACTGCATGAAGTATGGCGTGTCAGGCCAAGGAATGTCGTTTGTTTTCATAGCAGCTGCGGAGAGTCTGGAAGTAGGAGTTCTTGGAAACCAAAACATTCTTTGCAAGAACTTCGAGTTAGCCACTGCTCGCCAAGTCTGACAGTGTTGCATTGTACAACCACTCACTGGGGCACAGCAGGGGCCAAACATCAAGCACCGCTAACAGAGACAACATTCAGTGTAATAAGCCAGTGTAAGAAGCCACTGTATGAAGTAAAAATATTCTCATGTACATACCAGAGATGCAGGTTTTGAAACACGCCCCATGCATATGTCCAAGAAGGCACTAGAGGCAGGGTCAGATTGGCACATGGGGCAATCAGACAGTACCCGATGGGCTGATCTCATAGCTATACTAACTATACTAATTCAACACTAATTCTTTAATGGGTTACCGAGTAGCATGCTACTCGCCAAAAACGCACTTCAACACCCTATTGGGGGTAACAAGCGCTATATAAATGCAAACCTTTTGTCCCTCTTCTATCGCTCCGCTATCCTTCACAATTCTAATATAGACTAATACCCACCACTCAAATTACTTACATATTTCACTACACTAATTCACCACTAATCCTTTATGGGTTCCAGAGTAGCGTGCTAGTCGCCAAAAAAAGTGCTTCAACACACCAGAAGGGGTAACAAGCGCTATATAAATCCAAACCTTTTATCCCTCTTCTATCCCTCCGCTATTTTCTAAACCCAAATAACTGACTAATACCCACCACTTTAATTACTTTCATATTTCACTATACTAATTGACCACTAATCCTTAATGGGTTCCGGAGTAGCATGCTACACGCCGAAAAAGAGCTTAGACAACCAGTCAGGGGTAGTAAGCCCTATATAAATGCATTTACAATAAAATACAATGGGATATATGCCAAGAGACCTGATTCAGTCCAGAGACTTCTGATTTTTTAAATAATTTTTTAATTTATTTTGGCTGTCTCCTGCCTAAAGTTATCTCTTTTTCAATGGAATTTAATGGGGAAATACATTCCCTGATTATTATTATTTTGTTTTAAATCACCCACTTTTCTTTTCTAAAATGTTGGCATGCATGTCTTAGATCAGTGTGTGAGGGCCCGTTTTTGGCAGTTCGCAAGTCTGTTTTATGGCCAGGTGGGCAATTTTTACTGTTGATTTCCTCGATAATACCACAAACGTTGCCTACAGCAAACACGAATGCATGCAGTCTCACATATCTTTCAAAATACCCATACAACGTGTTTAACAAGATCAAAATTGGTCTGATTAGCAAATGTGGGCCACTTTTTTAAAGTCTGGTGTGCTAATTGGGGCTACTGTTATTCTTGTTCCTGGCCCAACTTTGTTGTCTCAGTCCAAGCCTGCAGAGGTTATTGTACATGGCTAATTTTGCAAAGGTTATTTTACTACATCCCACTATTATGAACTCTGTATGGAGGTTTGGAAAGAGTGGTAAAACATAATCCCTCCACTTATTTAAAATCTCCATACTAACAGCTACTTACATGAACTATTGCGGGTCACAGAAAGCACTTAGTTGTATAATATTCTTTCAGGCCAAAAGGGAGTAAAACTTCACTCAAGTTTCCCCACACCTCAACAGAATATATGCCACAGTGAAACAGGTGTTTTCTCATTTATGAAAAAACACGGATCTGAACCAGCACACATTCGAACGCTTCGGTTCAGTCAGATAGCATTGGCCTTTAAAGGTTTTGCTTTGTAGGTGCCACAAGATTACCAAGGAAACAAATACATGTAAGACGGCCTTGGAAAAAATTAAAAATGTTTCGATTCTCATTGGTCCAAGCATTGTGGTTGTCCAGCTAGGGGAATGGACGTTGCAGCTTGTGTTCATCCGCATCCTGATTAACACTGACCACATCACTTCTACAAGAGGATGGGATTTGTATTCTTGCCCTTCTTGCCAAGAGAGAGTACTGTGCAATACATTTTCATACATTGTGCACATTCAAAAAATATGTTATTTTCATTCCAGCCATGCCTTGTGTGCTCTGCACTCTTCTTAAAGTAATATGGTTAAATAAACATGGTTTTACTGATATACGTAAAAGTAGCACACTATGATAATGTTATTTGGGTGTGTGCACACCACCCTGGTACTATGTGGGCTACCACCTCTTTGGCCAATGAGAAATCTGGAGGCAAGTGGGGAAGTTGCAGTCCCACTTCTATAGTCACGTTGTGGACAGGAAACGTGGATTCCACCATGAGAGCCCTCGAACCAGTCCAATGCAAATCCTTCTCTTAGCATATCTCTTCCGCATAGAAAAACGTCTCTATTTCATGTTAAGGATTCCATAGGGGCGAGTGATGAGGTGTATTAGAAACTGGAGCACCCAAAACATGAGCACAATCATGCATCAGAGACCTTGCGCCTGACAGCGATCAGCTTTTGAAGATATCACCTCCAGTAGAGACCAAGGGGAAGGCCCCGATTCCCGGTCTTCGCCTCGCCGTGCTCACCAACAAACCACATGCTAGTGCTTAGGATACAATGAGCAGACTTTTGAAAAAAAGTTAACTGTTGCTTACCTAACGCAACCTTAGCTCAATCTGACCAATATGTTATTGTCTGATACTAAACCCAAAGCTCATAATGCCGTCAATGCACTTCTGTATTGCTATCCCTCCAATTCCGCCACAGTTTATATCATGAAATTTATTCTACTGGCCACACAGTCACCTACACGCATTCAACAAGTAGTCATGCTACCAGTGAACGTATATAATCCTGGTACACATACCTCTGAAAGAGGTCATCTCAGGGTTCAGACACATCATAGTAGCTGAAATTTAAACATGTGAGGCCAATAGGCATTTAATTCTTCAAGGCCAGTCCTGAACCACATATCAGAATAAAAAGTATGCTGCCACCAGCGCATCATGAATATGTCCCAGGACACTGACAATAGTCCCTTATTCCTTGGAAGGCACACTTGGTTTGCCCCTCGAGGCTTCTGAGCCACACTCTGGGTCTCTAAACTCTTCAGTCAGACGACAATTCAACACATGCGCATTACTGTTACGTATGCTGGTCACACAAAAATGATTTTCATCAGGGACTGGATGAACCACAACCATCTCAAGCTGAACCCGGACAAAACCGAGTTGGTTCTCACAGGTGGTTCTTCCAGTCCCTGGAACTCTCTCTTCTGGCCCTCTTCCTTTGGTCCTTCCCCCACTCCTTCCTCCACAGTTAAAACCCTGGGCGTCAAAATGAACAACCAACTCACTTTACACTCACAAATTAGTTCTGTTGTTTCTTCCTGTTTCCTCACTCTCCGAACCATTCGCACCGTTTCCCGTTTTTTTTCCCCCCAGGCACTCAAACTGATGTCCGCGCTGGTGATTTCGCGGCTGGATTATGCCAATGCCCTATACAACGGCATCCCAGCATACAGCCTGCGGAAGCTCCAGTTGGTTCAGAACCAAGCGGCTCGATTGGTGTATGGTCTTCCGCGTTTTCATCACTCAATACCCCTCCTTAAGGAGCTTCATTGGCTTCCTATCAAGGAACGCTCCCTTTTTAAAACCGGCTGTATGGTTTTTCAGGCTCGCCAGGGCACTGCCCCCGCTTTCATTTCTTCACTGATCAACGAATACGTTCCTGTCAGAGAAATCCGTTCATCCTCTAAATCCCTCCTGCAAATCCCACGTTTCAAACGTAAAAAGTGGGGAGGAGCCAAATTTTCAACTCTGGCCCCTACCTTTTTGAACTCCCTCCCCGACCATATACGATCTGCTTCACACTATTCCTCCTTTCGCAAAGAGCTAAAAAACTTTTTATTTAAACAAGCCTTTTCCTTATAACTTGTCCCTGCTATTTCTCGGCGTCAGGCTTCCACTGTCCTGAGTTGCTGGACCTATTTCTATAGCCCCAAGAAACCGTAGGGTGAACGCTGCGCTTTACAAATGTTTTAAATTCAAATTCAAATTCAAAAAATAATTCAAGTTATCAATGGAAACTAAAGTTGAGTTGCTCTGGGCAGAGCTGCACATCTGTGAAACCATGCTAGGGACATTCCCATTTCATCAGTGATGCTGCTTTGCCCCTGACCCAATTTATGCTGCAGAGAAATCTCAAGGACCCTCCTCGGTTCCACCATGTGGTCAGAGCAAGTCAGAGATGTGGCTCAGTAACAGAGTCGATTCAGGAACCTTTGACTGCATTTAAATCCGTAAAATGGTTCCCAAGATATTAGCATACGACACCTTAGTCATATCTCAAGGACTAGCCTGTCTCCAGCTGTGTAATTTCCAGTCTCCCATCCAGTGGGGACCCTGGAACTTGAAAATTCCAACAAAACCAGTGGTTCATATGTTCTAGTGATGTGAAGTATTTGTTCCCAAGGCTGGGACTCCGGAGTAAGCACAAGAAAGCTATCCGTAGTCTCTCACTGTACCATTCTGGGGTAATGGACTTCTGTGTGTTCTGTCCATGCTCCGAGCAACAGACACTGGAGGCGGTGCCACTTCAATGAGCTTTCTGTGTGCCAGCTTTGGGTGACTAATGCAAAAAGAACAGTTGATGGACAGAAAGCAGAGCAATGTCATACATTCACCCCAGTACAGAGATCTGGGCCTAAATGCATCGTTTTGTTGCTCCCCATGCCATTCCAGTTTGAACCCAGCCATACGCAATTCAGTCTTGCCTCTGCACCCAATGGGAACTGTTCAGCCCGAACTGCCAGGCCAGGTCCTCCCTGGACTGGAAACAACCAACTTAGGACCAGTTTAGGGTTTCACCCCTAATCAACCAGGATAGCTTCACTCCAGTGGCACAGAGAGCACGGGATCATATCTGGGCATACTCGTCCCATTTGGGTTGACAAAGGTAAAAACAACAATTGGCGGATAGAATGCAGAACAATGTCATACATTCACCATAGTACATCATCTGTGTGTGTTACTTTCCCACCCTAAATGTGAGAGGAATGCCCAGACATGGGTCCCAAGGTCACCGTGCCACTGGATTCAAGCAAACCTGGCTGATGATGGGTGATGCCCCTAAACTGGTCCTAAGATGCTGGTTTCCGATCCAGGGAGGGTCCTGGCTTGGCAGTTCGGGCTGGTCTATTCCCATGAGGCACAGGGTCAAGACTGATTTGTATATGGCTGGGTCCAACCTGGGGTGGCATGGTGAGGAAAAGAACTATGGATTTAACTTAGATCTCATGACTGAGGATGAGTTTTTGATTTGCTCTGCATTCTGTCAATCATCTGTGTGTCTTTTGCTTTAGGTGATTCTTATGCCCTTTTGAGTTGAGCTCACACTAACCTACATTCTTTCAACTTTATACTTATTGACACATGGCCTGCAGTTCAGAACTAATTTCCAGACTATCTGCATTCACATTGTCTACCCCAATTATTAGAACACAAAAAAATAAGAAATTGTGTAATCATGTTCTTTTTTCACTCATGTCTTACAGTACCGACCATCCACCAGTGCAGATCCTGATATACCACCTGAGGATCTACACCTGATCTGAGAGGCTCATCAGGCCCAGCAGACATAAGTCTCTCAGAACTGGGACCCCTGTTTGAGTCAAAAACAGTGGAATCATCTCAAGAATATCCATGATTTTCTGAGGAGAAGGAAAAGCGTTCCCTTTAAGGCATATCTTATGGTCACAGTCCACCTTTCTGGTCACAACACCGGGCTGTCCAATCTAAGTTATTTTGTTTAAAGTTATTTTGTTTAAAGTTTATGTCCGGAGCAGGCACAGATGGAGGGAGACACGGCAAAAAGATCTACTGGGATGGACTTTGTTAATATCATCGCATATTGTATTGTCATAGCTGTCAAAGCATGTGTTTTTTTGGGACCTGCATTAGTGGAATTAAAAAGCCCTCAAGTGTCTAGCTTTCGGCCGATCTCTTCAATTATTCCATGCCTAGTCGGTGATGAATGGTTTATTGCAGTGGACTGAAAAAGTACTAAGTGAGGGGCTTGACCCGTAGCAGTTTAGTCTTAAATGAGTGCGAGAGTTTCAAGATGTATAAGGGAATTATAATGCAGTCTGTATGAACTACAATTGACTGCCAACAGCGGAGTGTTCTGGAATTACTATTAGCGTGGGGCCAGGATAGGTATTTAGTGTACTGTAATTGCATTTATATAGCATTTACTACTACTGTGGAGGGATTGAAGTGCTTTATGCCAGGCAGCACGCTGCTCCGGAACCAAAGATTAATGTTTTTTTCCCCAGTGGCTACTGTTTCATTATTGGGATTAGCCTTGTGCTCTTAAGTAAATCATTCCATGCATTTACTGCAGTTTCTAAACATTAGATTACATTAATAAGAGTTAGGTGTGATCTGTAGTGGGAGGGGCAGGGCTATGTGGATTCAAGCAAATGATTGGCGGCACTAATTTTAAAAGAGAATTCATGATGTTTGAAATGAGGAGTGGCTACTTTTCAGAAATACAATAATGGGGATTAAGGAGAACATGCATTCAACTTGTGGGCAGGGCTGAGAGAGAGGAAACTTGAAGAGGACTGAAAATAAGGGGGTGTTAATTTGGGGGAAAAAATGGGACAACAATTGGTAATTTAAGCTAAGCCAGGGTCAATTTTCATGGGAATACAGAGGAAGCATGGTATTTGACAATGTAAAATCCGAAAAAGAAACATTATCTGCGTGTAAAATAGGGTGTTATATCAGGTACTTTTGATAAGCACTAGAATCTAGCAAACTGTCTATCCCCTAAAAGTCTACGGTCAGACCATCACTTTAGCAAGAACAGCCGAAAGGCTGGAAGCATAACATAATGCCTATACACATTTTTAGAGAAATATTGAGAGATTTAGGCTGCGATCAAAGGCAGCAGTAACCTCACGATCATAACATGAGAAAGTGTATGGGGTAAAAAATGCAATCATTTAAAAGGAGATTCTGCATATGCAGCAGCAGGCGTCTTCTGTTGTTCACCCATAAATATCGGCTCACATATTCATTAAAAAAGGGAAGGAGGGTCCATTTTGGATGTTCCTGATTGTGGCACAGCATATGATGGGGGTGAGGAATCCTTCCAAGACAGCAGAAGTGTACTGCCTGGATTCCTGTAACTGGAGAGAGCAGACCCACACAATGAAGTTAGAAAGCCTTGGACAGAGCTATGTTTTGCAATTACATGCACAGTGTTAGCAAGGGGTGCTGATTACTTCTTCTTTAACACTGCTGTTTGGTAGATAGAAGGGTAGGACTGTAGTTTCTGTTGGGTGAGGACGTTTCTAAACCAGACTTGCACTGTGTCTGTCCATAATGCTGCATCAGAAAGGTTAATGAAAGCCAGGAGCAGAGATCTCACACTTCATTGTGCTCATATTGTGGGTATTCCAGGTTAGGGCCAGCCCCAGTGCTACTTGCTGTGAGAAGCATCACTGCACAAAGGCAGGGAGCCTGATAATGAATCAAACCAAACTTGTTCTGCAGCATGAGACATTGGATGCATTCTCTTTGGTGACATTTTAATTTCTTCATCTCCCAACCTGGGGACTGAAGCATCAGCTTCAAGGCATACAGTTTAAGTTCCTGTTAAAAGAAGCAATCTTTATACTTTATCTCAGTATAGTTTTTTGAATGGCTGGCTGCTTTAGTAAGAGTATCACTCCATGAGAAGTCTGTGCAATGTACAGCATTTAAAAAAGAACCGGAATCCAATGAAGTTGGAGACAAAACACATGAGAATGCAAGAAATATGAGTCACTGAGCGTAGCGCGTGCAATGCATATCCGTGGACCCCCTAAAGTGCCACATGCGTCCATAAAACTGCTACTGGGCGTCCACTGTTCCACATAATCAAATCCACGAATCAAATAACCCTTCTGGAAGGTATCTGCCAAACGTCCACTTGCATACACACATGCGTCCTCCCAATCAAAACACTCCTGTAGCCCTTCTCAAAGCCTAAAATAAGTGCCCACAAACACTCCCGGAAGCCACCTGCAATTACCAGCGGGCCACTTGTCTGAAAGCTCCTGACTGGGTGTGGAGAGTTGGGCTCCCCATCCATTTACTTTGCAGGGCGGGGGGCTCAAGTTTCGGTGCACAACCAATAGCAGCTGGAAGGAAAGGAGGGTGGAGAGGCAGGGGGGAAAAATACAAAAAAATATATAAACGCCGTTTCATCATCTTGCTTCAACATTCTTCGCATGCTCAAAAAAACATTTCGCTGGATCCCCACGGAAACTAGAAAAACGGTCACCCACGCACTGGTTACGAGCCGACTGGACTACGGAAACACACTATACGCCGGTACCACCGCAAAACTCCAGAAAAAACTGCAACACATCCAGAACGCTTCAGCCAGGCTCATACTAGACATCCCGCGTAAAGGACACATCTCTGGTCACCTGAAAAACCTCCACTGGCTCCCCGTAAATAAGAGGATTACCTTCCGCCTCCTAACCCACGCACACAAAGCACTTTACGAACTTGGACCCGAATGCCTCAACACACGACTGTACTTCTACACCCCCTCTCGTCAGCTACGATCCTCCAACCAAGCCCTTGCCACTGTTCCTCGCATCAACAAAACCACCATGGAAGGTAGATCCTTCTCCTACCTGGCAGCTAAAACCTGGAACTCACTTCCCACTCACCTTCGCCTTACTCAGAACCACCTAGCATTCAGAAAACAACTTAAAACTTGGATATTCGACAAGTAATTCCCCACCCTTCCTCTAGCGCCTTGAGACCCTATGGGTATGTAGCGCGCTATATAAATCTCTTGACTTGACTTGACATAAAAGCATATATCCCTAAGCTAAACAGAATAAATACTAATCTAGAATTATAAAATTCATATTAAATTTCATAGAATTTATATTTTGTTGACGAATAACTCAATAAAAGTGTACATTTATAAAATCAAGTCACAGCACAAAGTTTACGAATATAAGTTTTGTCATTCAGTTAATTAATTAGAGTTTTAAAGTGCGCGTACGTATTATCCATGCCCACCCCATATATTTAGCTACAGCAATTGCAAGATTGGGGGCACAATTTGATTTTAGAATCCTAAGGGCCTCTAAATATTTCCTTGTCCCCAAATTTCTACATGCTGGCTTCAACTATCTGCTTCTTGGGGCAGCATATAAGGGGCATACAAATAAAAAATGTGGGATGTCCTCTACATGTGTTTTACAGTAAAAACAGGTATTTAAGGAGCCAATTCTAAGCTGAAAATACAATTTCCTATCTAAAGGCTTGGTGATCAAATCCCAGTACTGTTCAAGTTTTGGAATAGTTTTAACTTCCAGAAACTGGGATGTCAACACAGATGGTTGGTTGGAAATCAATACAGCATTATTTATCATGTCCCAGTACATTTTTTTCAATGTAGTCTTTGATGGAAAGTCATCTGGGTCTACTGCAGTCCACAAATGCTCAAGGTGCAGTTTTTGGAGTAATTTCCTTACTTCTTTAAGCCAAAGTACTTTATGAAACATATCAGAGTTAGCAACATCCAAAAGGGCAGCTGCGTAATGGCTCAACTCAGGAGTAGTTTTTATACGCCTCCAATAGAGGAGGGGACGCAGTCTGACCATATCCTCGATCTTTTTCCTCCCAAGATCATATTGGAGTAGGGTCGAGGGGGTACTCTGTGGGACACCAATTGTGCGCCGAAGAAATTTATTTTCTGCAACTGCTAGTGTATTCAAATTGGTGAAACCACATAGTTCTGATCCATAAAGACAAGCGCCCAGCACTTTCATACTGTAAATCTCCATTATTGGCTGGATAGGTCTTGTGAATGAAGATTTGTGCTTTTGGGCTATTGCCCCTGCCAGCTGATTGAATATTAGCACCACAGAGTTCATGTGGGATCTCCAGTTCATGTTGGCATTTAGGGAGATGCCTAGGTAGGTAAAAGCGTCCACTTCCTCCAGAAAAGCCCCATTGTAGATCATTTTCCCCTCAAATTTCTTGGCGGGATTCAGATTCATAAATTTAGTCTTTGATGTATTTATTTCCAGGCCCCAGATCCGACAGAAGTCACCAAAAGCGTTTATTGTCTTTTGTAAACCGCTTGGGGTCCGCGAGACCAGCAAGGTGTCATCTGCGAACATTAGTACTGGAACTCGCTTCCCATCTAATAGTGGGGCATCCGTCGGAAATTGCTTCAAAAAGTCAACTATGCCATTAATGTAGAGGGAGAATAAAGTGGGGGCCAGGACGCAGCCCTGTCTCACTCCTCTCTCCACGGGGAAAGATTCCGTGACATCTCCCTGGGCACCCCATCTAATCCGGGCATAGTTGTTCTCGTGCATCCTTACAAGCAAAGTCAATAATTCAGGGCTTATTCCGAGATCCCTTAAAACAACCCAAAGTTTTTGCCGGGGAACTAAATCAAAAGCTGACTTCAAGTCAACGAAAACAGCAAACAGGGGACCATTTAGCAAGGTTACGTTTTTCCAGTACATAGTTAAAAAGTGGAATACCTGGTCGACAGAGCTGGTTAAAGGGCGGAAACCAGCTTGGTACGGGGAGAGGATATCCTTATCAACTATCCAGGCTTGTATTTTGTTTTGTATCATCCTGCCCATCAGTTTTTGAGCACAATCGATAAGGCTGATGGGCCTGTAGTTGCTTGGTAAAGCCTTGTCCCCTTTTTTGTAGACAGGTATTATTTCCGCTCCTTTCCAAGTTGCTGGTATCTTTGCTCCTTGTGCAATGGCATTACCAAGCCAGACAAAGTATTTACACCAGCTGGCCCTGTCCGATAAAAACACGTCTGCCGGTATTCCATCGATTCCTGGTGCCCTTCCTCTGGTCACTCCATCCATTGCCTCATTTGCATCTTTCAATGTGAATAGTTCGTGGGTATAAAGTACCCTTGCTGGAGGGGAGTCAATTTGTGAACCTGAATTGTCTGCATATTGAGGTTTAAAAAAGTCCACCCAGGCCTCCTTTGCTACATGATTTTTCGGGCAATCAGCTATTCCCCCAGAGCCCCTTTTTAAAATGGCCCAAAACTCTTTCTGATGTTTATCAGCACATGCTTTCTTCAGGTCTAACCATATGTTCTCATCCCACAATTTTTTTGCCTTAATTTGTGTTTTTCTGTATTCGTCCCTGGCCTTTAGAACTCCTATTTTAGATCTCAGCGCTACACTGAGATTTTGTCTCGCTATTCTACAGGAATGGTCATACCATCCTCTCTTTATGGGTGGTCTAACTCCCTTCCTCTTCTTGGTTTTTTTTAAAGAATAACTTCTGTATGTTAGCAAAAAACTTTGGCTGTGACACTTCAATCAATTAATTAAAATTTATATCATTCATAAAAGCCTGTAGTCTGGTTACTTCTTCAAAAACTATCCCCTCTAGGGCCTGCCTATCCTCAGGGTTGTCTACCAAAGTTGTCCATTTAATGTGACGGAGATTATTAGATGAAACAACGTCTAGAGACGTGAGATCCCTAACCGGGTTTATTGAGTTTACACTTTGTTCCATGTTGAAGAGCAGACACAAAGGATTGTGGTCGCTCTCCAACCTTGGAATCACCTGCATATCGACCACTTTATGCCAACCTCTGACATTTATAAGGATATAATCTATCCTGCTACTTGATCTTAAGTTATCAAAGGTGTGCTTACCCTGTAGGTCAGAAGAGGTGCGGCCGTTGGCTGCCCTCAGTCCTCTGGATAGGCATAAACTTTTAACCTGTATTGCTACTTCTGTCCACTTTTTTACTATCGGGAGGTCTAATTGGGGAACTCCCCATTTGGTATCTTCCTCTTGGGCCAGATCGTTATCCTCACAGCCTAATGGTTCAAATGTTGTGTTTAGGTCTCCACCCACCAGGATAGTGTGCTGCGTAGGTAGCGTCTCTAAATCATTTTCTAGGGCACCTATCACATCAGAAGATGTGCCCCCTTGGGTTCCCCTGGCATAGATATTATATATTGCCAGATTATAACCATCAGCCCAGGTGAGCACAATAAGAAGTAGGTCACTGTTAATAATATGACTCTGCTTGATGGTGCATTGCAAAGATTGGCGTATCCATATAATTAGACCCCCAGAAGGGCGTCCCTTAGTATTCTTTTTCGCAGGTACATGAAAATTTAAAGAGCCCTGGCAAAAAACTGGTATCACTGACCATGTTCCCTGCAGCAAGATGATATCATGACGGTCAATGAACTCGCACCATTCGGGAGTCTCTATTTTGTGATGGATACCCGCTATATTCCATGAAATGAGCCTAATGCTACCTTTCGCTTCAGTATTCCCCTCATATAGAGGTGTGCTTTGGTTAGAGGGGGGCAAGGGGGATGGAGAAGTAGTTTCCTCACCATTAGTACTGGTAAGAACAACTGGTGAATTGTTCACTACTGTACTGAAGGTATGATCTCTATGGTCGGAGACCTTACCCTCACAACAATCTGTTCCTGATTTCGTAAGAGTACAATTGTTTCCGTAGTTAACCTCTACAACCTTAGCTTTCCCTAAGCTCCACGATTTTTCCAGTCAATCACATTGGCTTAGGCCCGAAAGGGCTGAGAACCTATTTTCGATCGAGATGCCCCAATTATTTTTATTTTCAGGGATTTTGGCTTTTCTTAATACAGGGTTCCATTTCGTTTTCAACAATGTTGGATTTAGAATGTTTCCTTTTTTTATATAAAAGAAATCCAACGTTAATGGCACTATTTCAGTAGATCTACGCTGCGAGGGGTATATGTTAGCTAGAATGTTTGGCAAAACTTCTGGGTCTGAGAAATGTAGCACCACACAATCCCCCTTGAATTTTTTGGTACCACCCCCGATCCATTCAACTCTTCTAGCTTTAACTACTTCCTGTGCCAACTGGTCCCTGCCTCCCGGTTTAAAAGCCATGTTCTTTGATAGCCAATGGAGTGATTTATTTATCAAAGAAGGGATGTTCTCTACTTGCCCTGGTTCTAGTTGAGGGACATTTGCTAGGACCAATATTAATGGAGAGGCTTCCACTATTAATTCGACAGGCCCCTTCTCTAGGTTATCAAGATCTTTTGTGCCTCTAGAGCTCGGCCCTGCAAGGTCCTCATTATTGATAACTGAGTCTGGGTCTCTCGATCCCTCCCCCCCTTGGGCTGGCCTCCTCATAGTGTTCCGGGAAGTATTTGCAGATAAATCTGACCCAAGAGCAATTTGAATAGAATTTGGGTCAACTGTAGCTGGTTTTAACAGAGCAGTATTTGATATTGATTGATATATATATATATATATATATATATATATATATATATATATATATATATATATATATATATATATATATATATATACCACTTACCTCTTCTGCTGGCTGCGTCTCTCCACCGCAGTCCCGGAACGTGAAAGCACCCAGGCTCCCCTAAGCCTATCGCAACTCTGCAATGTGAGCGCAGAGGATCGGCGCTCAGAAGGGGACTGGGGGCCTGGGCATGTTCCCCACAAAGCGGAGTAACGCCGAGTGGTGGGGACATGCAAAGTGCGCATGAGTGTTTGCCAGGCCAAGACGGCCAGAAAAGCAGTCAGGTGCATTTGGAGTGTGCAAACCACTCCTCCCCTTGTGCCACTAGTCTAGCCCGCTCTAACCAAGCAGTGAACATGTATAAAATAAAATATTAACTATGTTATTATCATTTTATTTTTCCTGCTATGAGAGCAGTGGGGCGACGTTCCTCTGCCTTAGCAGAGGAGCCGCCTCTGTGTGCCACCATAACTCAGAGTACCGAATGAACAGCGCTCCCTCACAAGAAGATCTCGCAGTGTGTCCACTGGCCACACAGCAACACGTCCTAGCAGCAAACTTCAGATAGGATGCAATTCTAGATGCAGAACTCACATCACAAATAGCACCTTTTACAAATCACAGCCTACAAACAGCAACCCTACATGCAGAAAATCTCCCCACACCCCCTCACGAGCAAATGGCAACTAGCAAGCAATCCTACCAGCATACCACCTTTAACCTACAAACACAATAAACAAAACACTATACACCGCTCACAAATAGCATTCGAAAACATTGCGTCACATCTTCACAGGCACACCTATACATACAGCATCTCCCTAATCACGTGCTGGATGTACCCCGGCCCCAGAATAATTCATACTCCTTTTCAAAGGTTTCAGATCGACATCCTGTTCCCAGTCGACATTGTGTACCCTTCAACAAAGGTGCTACAAAGTCCCTTCTGGTAATGTTCTCTCCTCCCCACCAGCACCTTCTCCCTTTGTCATTTCCTCCACCCTACTTATTAGGTGGAGCTCTCCATGCCTGAGGAAGGTAAACAACCTGTGAGAAGGAGGCTTTCAACCAGACGATGTTGCCCTATGAAGCAGTCTAGATATGTGGGCATCTCCAGGGCACACTGAGATCAAGCTAAAATGCATGCCTTTTCAGGCATACTATCTTCCCTTTTAAAATCGCACATGCATTTACAAATATTATGAAAGTGAAAAGCACTGTACCTATTAAAGATGCGGAGTTCTGTTATAGTTGGGATAAAATACCCATGCTGTACATTATAAGATTATTGCAAGTCACATAAGAGTCTTGTGATCATATAGAGGAACAATGCCAAAGGCCAAGTTCCTTCATATGATCTTGGTACTCTGGGGTGCCTTGCAATGTCCTTTTAATGCAAATCACAGGGTACTTTATTTCTTATACTACATGGTCACTCCATCACCTTTCCCACACACTGCTTAAAGTCCTTGGGTTGTTGCACTTTCATATAAAATAGATAGTATGTTTGCTGACCTGAAGTCGGACCTGTACTACAAAATGAAACACACCAAAGGGCAGTTAGACTTTTTTGCAAAAAGATATTAGAATCAGTTTAATACATGGCAGATTTTTTAAAAATGCAGTAGCGCAGAATGCAGAAGAAATATGCATGGACAGAAAGAGAGATGATATATTTTTCTATAATTTCCTAATGCATGCATGCAAAAAATATATATATGTTGCCATAAATGTCTCCATTCTGCTGATCATCGTTCATTCAGAAAATGCCAGGTTTTGTTTTTGCATGTTTAAATAGCAGCTTTAATGATGCTCCATGTCCTCCCTTTCACCTTTACCGCTGGCTCTGGCAGCAGGCGTGATGTCAGAGCTCAGCTGTACTAAGGCATTACAGTTGATCAGCTATGTCAGTTCTTTTTCACAGGCGACTAGAGACATCACAAGTCGCCTACAGTATGGAAATCAGAGACACGCTTTAATAAAGGGATTGCAGGCTCTCCCATATTATCAACGCCCTTTTAATGTTATACCAATGGCGGGCAAAATTAGCGTGCGCATTAAAATCCACACACCCCAGAAATCTGCTCATCATAAATAAAGGGCAGGTTCTGATATACGACTGGTGAGTTATTTTTCGACATTAAATGTGCTCGTGAAAATACTGCCTGATGGGATCGTAAAGTGGGCCCTGTCCCAAAAAAAGCACCAGGTAGAACCACTGACGTTTTGCAGGAATACACTCCCTTCTTTGTAGGGTACTGCAGTGGGTCTACATCAGCCAGTGCACAAAGGGTGCACAACTCCAGCCAATGGTGAGTGGGGTTACGTTACGGGTGGTAGGCTGAGGTACTTCAATGTGTATGAGAGAAAATCTAGTTGCGAACCTAAACCCCAATTTTGTGGTTTATAGACGTGGCTTAACGCTAGTCAAAAAGGTCACTTTGCTTGTAAGCTGAACTTAAATGCTAAAACATCTTTAAGCATCAGATTCAGTTTAGGCAAGCACCAGTAAACGAACTGGTGGTTGAGTATAATGCAAAAATACCTAAGGGCAACAACAGTACTCTCTCGCTCCAACAGATGTTTCAACAACTGCTCTTATTTTTCAGGAGTAAAGTTCAGAGCTTCATCTCTTCGAACAGCTCTCCCCAAGAATTGAAGAGGAATTGTAATTACACCAAACCCAAAGGGCGAGCTGTCCCCTTAGACAGCCATCCATCAGACCACAGATTCCCCCAGGGACACAGAGAGGTCAGACATTGGTCACTGGCTTTACTCTGTCCCAGGTGTCACAGAGGCACCACATTTCAGAAAATGCTGAAATAGCATCGGGCAGGGCCGGCTTTAACGTTAGTGGCCTCCAAGTGCGACAGTCTTTGTTGCCCCCACTTCCCGCCTTCTCTAAGCATGCCTTCACTCTTTCCCTTCAGTACTTCCCCTCATTTCTTTATAGCCCCCTCTCGCAATTAATTGTTATTATAGCGATGCCCATTCCAATATAGGGTGTCAGAGTGCTTTACATAAAACGCACATTATTCAAAGTCAATGAATCCAACAAGAGTGTAAATCAATATATAAGAAATGTTACATAAAACCAGGGCTTTAAGTGGGCAGGGTCTCACCAGTGCGGAGCACCAGCAGTTTTTTAAAGGAGGCCTCGAAACGGGTCTCTATCGAGCTCTGTTTTGTGCCGTGGCACAGATGGTCTTTTTTACCCGGACTGCAGTGACAGCAGGCACATCGATGTGCACATGTACACACTGCTCACTTCTCACTAGTGGAAAAGTTACGGCATGACCTCATGCTAGGTGAGCATTCTGGGGGAAGTAAAATTCTTTAAGAGAGTAATTTTCCCTCTGGATTTCTCTTCTCTTTTTGAAACTCTGGAGCAGCAACATTGTTGGGTGTCACCAGGGCTTTAAGTGGAAGCTTTTTCAATGTTATATACAAGCCATAGTTGCTACTTATTTAGCTTATGCAACTAACAACCATTGACAAAGCCAATAGTCCTAACTTGTTGTAGGTATGATCTTACTTGTTGTATCATGTACCTGGATGCAATGACAAACAGCAAAATACCAGTCGGGTGGCACACTACTCAAGGCACAGATTTTTAGCTTACGTGTTTTTAAGTACGCCCTAATTACATTGGCCACGCCCCTTTGAGAGACCGCCAGTTTTTTCATCCCACTCAATGCCCTGCATAAAACAATGAGGACCACAAGGCGTAGGGAGTCACATATCATTCATACTGGTAGGTATATTTTAAGAGTGCCTGGTCTGGAGAAACGTAAACTCAGGATTCAAAACATAACATTTGTTGGAGTGGTCTACACTAATATGAACTTATTGCTACTCAAATTAACATTTTTATCACTATTAGAATAACACAAGATTAATACAAAACGATAAGGTTCTAGATCTATGGATTTCAGCTTTCATGCAGCTCTTTAATGCCGCTCTGTAGCTCTTTGTGCTAGATTAGGATTGTAGTTGATAAACTGAAAGTAACAAAAGGATATGTGTGACAAAAGCAGAGACCCACTGAGCTATCTACATTGAATACAAATCTGAGACTCGCATGTTGTGCTATGCAGCTAGCACATTAACCATTCCTGTTACTTTATGATGGGTCTAAACTGCGAGTAGACAGATCAGAGGTCTGTCCAGCAGGGACATTAATTGCCAGAGCCGGTGTTTGCAGGTGAGGCCCTTTGGCGCTCATTTTTTAGGACCGGCACTTATTTTAAGCCACACGATTTTGACCCAGAGCATGAGGGAAAAACCCACACGTGGGAACAAGGGTTAAGAGGAAAAACGTGACAACGGGAGAAAGCAGAAATCTGCAAGAACACGATAAATGGACAAGGAGTGCCTGTGGTGGATGAGGGAAGGAGGAGGTGGAAACAAGACTACTAGCCTTAGTATTCGTCACCTCGACATTTGATAGCGCCAACTGCGGGTTTCTGAACAATCTTTGGCCCTGGCTCTTATACTTTTATATGATTAGGCACGGAGTGAAATTCATGCCCAGCTCCAAGTCCGCAATGAGGGAAGAGGGGAGCTTAATGTAATACAGAGGGTTGCGCTGAAAAGGGACTCAGCCGATTCTGGGTTGAGGCGTAGGTAGACATTTCTTGGATGGGCCTTCGCCAGTCCAGAGTCCTTACCCTTGCTCTGGAGAAAAAGGAAGAACGCTCAACATGACTGAGGAAAGAACGGACATAAATGGAGGCCAACGCAGAAGAGGAGGGCGATGAGTTTATGGTTTACGCAGTCCTGCTAAGTACCAAGCATCAGGCGTTTTATTATTTTTTTTTAATTTTTTTTTTTTAATCCTCATATTGCGAAAATATTATGTATTTTGGAAAGTTTGATTTCTACCTCTGAAGCTTTCCTTTTTGTACCGTCACTGCCCAATGGTCTCTCTTTACTTGGGAGTTTTCCCTTGTCTTGCTTAATCAGAGGAGAACCTTTTCCATTTACATATTAACATATCTGTAGTCGAGAGGGGGGGAGCTAGCCACCTTGGCTACTTCTATGAGTATCATACTCATAACACAGAATACGCTTACGCATTAATCATAGGACAGTATGTTACGCCCGATCCTCGGAGGTCAGATGTTTTTCCATGATTTCCCAATACTTGAACCTCTTACTAATTTTTCCCCTTCTGTCTAATTTATTTATTTTGATAGCTGAGTTTAACCACTCTACATGTGTCGGGGGAAGAGGACCTATCCACTTAATGCAGATCTCCCTTCTGGCTATCACCATTAGTACAAAGAGTAATTTTGCTTCCATTACTGTTAGTTTATCTACCCCCGTTGTGTTATCAATCCCGAAGAGAATAAGAGTTGTACTTACATTTAGATGTTTTTGAAATATTGAGTTCAACGTCTTACCAACTCCTTCCCAGAATGTTCTCAAAGATGGGCAACTCCAGAACATATGGACATCATCCGCCTTCTCTTCCCCACATTTAGGGCATTTTTTGATTCCCGCATTTTTAAATTTTGAAAGCTTTTTCGGTGTCCAATAGGCTCTATGCAGGGTGTACAGATGATTTCTTTTTAGTGCTGCTGTTTTTAATGTTGACCAACATTTCTCTATGGAGTTTTCCCATATATTTACTAGGTCTTCTGAAGCTAGGTCTTTTCCCCAGATTTGCTCTGCCATCTGGGAGCTTTCCTCTTCATTGTCTATAAAAGTCCAATACCATTTTGCTACCTCCTTCTTCATGGGTAAGATTTTTATCATTTCTTTTTCTACGGTTTTGTTTTCTTTATCGTACTTTGGTAGTGTCTTTGCCCAACTGTTTAGTTGATAATATTTGAATTTTGATATTCTTCTATTGGAGATCTTATTCAGTTCTTCCCATGATATTAATGTTGTTCCATTCAGAAGTTGACCCCAATATTCGATGTTACATTGTTTTAAGGGGGTAGCCATGACATCTTTTAAACAGTCCGGAGTTCCGGGAGAGTTCCATATCGGTGCCATTGCACTATAATAGGGGATTTTTAAGATCAATCTGATTTGTATCCAGAGTTTAGCCGCCTCCTTCAGAACTTTTAGCTTAATTTTCTTGAAGTACTTTTGGTGACCAAATTTGAAAAGAAAATGATCCTCAGCTTCTGTCATTCCTTTCAAATATTCCGGGTAATATTGGTGTATTCTAAGAAGAGACCGAATGTTTTTAAATTGAAATGCTCTGCAGTATTCTGTTAAGTCGGGACTTGCTATTCCTCCTTTCTCTTTTTTCCTCCGAAGTTTTTTCCAGGATATTCTAGTTCCCTTGGAGGCCCATATAAAACTTGCTATTTCCCCTTGCAGCCTTTTTAGCTCGGTTTTTTTAAAATCCAAAGGAATAGTGTTAAATAGGAAGGTATATTTTGGGAGTATACTCATTTTTATGATATTAGATCTCCCTATAAAGCTTAAAGGAAGGCTAGACCATACTTTAAGCAATTTTCGCACCTCTCGAGCTACTTTATTCAGATTATTTTGTGTTATTTTGTTAAGGTTTTGATTAACCAAGATACCTAGATATCTTATCTCTTCCCTTATGTTGGGGCTGTCAAACTGTGTGTTCCATGTCATTATTTCTGTTTTTGCATGGTTAACTAAGTATCCTGAAACTTCCCCGAATTTGCTGATTATTTTTTCTATCGCTGGCTTGGATTTTACATATTCATCTGTAAATAGCATCAAATCATCTGCATAGAGAGCCAGCTTTTTCTCCCATCCTTGGTATTCAAAGGGAGAGATTTCTTTGCAATGTCTAAGTTGATTTGCTAGGGGTTCTATATATAGATTAAATAGCAGGGGTGAAAGAGGACACCCCTGTCTAGTGCCTCTACCAATTTTGATGTTGTTCGTAAGACTACCGTTAACCAAGATTCTTGATCTTGGGTTTTTATAGATTTCTCCTATTGCGTGTAAAAAAGAATCCCCTAAGTTATTTTTAGTCATTATGTTGTTCAGGAATGACCAGTTCACTCTATCGAATGCCTTGGCTGCATCGACTGTTAATATTGTTAAAGGAATATTTTTTTCCGTAGCTATGTCTATTGCACTTATAAGTTCATGCGTTAATTCGTGTAATTGTCTTCCTTTTGTGAAGCCTTTTTGATCTGAATGTATAAGTTGAGGCGTAAATTTTCCCAATCTTGTTGCCATTATTTTAGTAAAAATTTTATAATCTGCATTAAGCAGAGATATCGGTCGATATGATTCGCATTTTTTGGGATCCTTCCCTGGTTTTAAAATGATTGTTATTACAGCATCATTCCAGGTGTCTGGCATCGTTTCCTTTTGCTTAAAAACCATATTTATTAGCTCTGTTAAATGTGGAACTAATGTGTTTATTAAGGTCAAGTAGAGCTCGTTGGGCAGTGCATCTGGGCCTGCTGCTTTTCCTTTTTTTAGGGTTTTTATTGTGTTTTTAACTTCAGTTGGTGAAATTTCTTTATTTAACTCCATCTTCTCCTCTTCCGACAGTTTTAAGACTGGCATGTCTACTAGATATCTCTTGATTTGTTCTTCAGATGGGTTGACATCCTCAGTGTATAAATTTGAGAAGAAGGTCATAAATTCGTTTCTAATTTCCCCTTCCGCTGAAATTAGGCATGTCTGATCTTGATCTTGTTTTATTAGAGTTTTTACTCTATTTCTTGCCGTATCAGTTCTTAATTTCCATGCAAGCCATTTTCCACAACCCTCCCCATACTCGTGGTTTGCCAGTTTGCTTGCTTCCCACTTGGTTTTTAATTTTTCTTCTAGTATGTTACTCAGCGAATCTTTTTGTCTTTGTCTATCTTTTTGTAAGCCTTCTTTTCTGTCTGGATCTTTTTCTGTTAAAATTTGAGTATCTAGGGTTTTTATATTTTTTTCTAAGTCTGTTATCTCTTGTTTCTCCTTCTTTGCTTTATGTGCACCAAGACTAAGCAGTTTGCCCCTCAATACGGCCTTATAAGTGTCCCAAACTATTTGTTTTGAGGTTCCTGTTTTATTGTTTTCGAAAAAATCTTCTGTTTCTTTTTTAAGTGTTTGTACAATTTTCTGATCTGAGAGCATAACTCTCTCCACCGTAAACCTTCTATTTATCTGGGCAGTTTTGATTTGCAGTGTTAATTGTACAGCGGAATGGTCTGATAGGTGGGCTGGTATATGACTTAACTTTGTTACATTTTCCATTAATCTTCTTTCTACTAGGAAGAAATCAATTCTAGATTTGTGTCCCAATCTTTTGTTGTGAAGAGTGAAAGGTAGGCTCTTATCTCCTTTTTCCTTCCATATATCCATTAGATCCAAGTCTTTTTTATAGATACCGATCCACTCCCTCATTTTTGGCAAATTAGGAGAATTAGTATTTCTTCCTGGGGGGGATCTATCGGTTTTAGGATCTAGGATAATGTTAAAATCTCCTCCTAAAATTATTGGGGCGTTGGTTAATAGTAACTGTGTGTATAGTTTCTGTAAAGGCTCAGAATCATCAAGGTTTGGACCATAATACCCTGCTATTGTCAATGCTGAGTACCCCACTTTTATTCTCGCTAGTGCCCATCTGCCTTTGCTGTCTACTTCCGAAGATTCCAAAGTTGCATTTAGGGATTTTTTTAGAATGATAGCTACACCTTTAATATTGCATTCTTGATTTGTGCATATATGTATATCCGCCCATCTTACTTTTTTCATGATTTGGTCCCATTCCTCTTTCACTAGATGAGTCTCCTGTAGAATTAAAATTTCGCTTTCAGATAATTTAAGGTATTCAAGAATTTTTTTTCTTCTACTTTTTGTTCTCATGCCATTCACATTCCAGCATAATATTTTTATTTTTTTATTGACTTCTCCCATTGTATTTATTTATTTTTATAGTTTTTCGTTTATTTGTCACGATAGCTTCAATGTTATGATGACGGAGTTCCGTTCTTTCCCAATTTTCTTTCCATATTTGAGGATTTAAATTTTTTTTTTCTTTTTTCCCCCATTTTGCACCCCACCCAATTTGTTTTGTAAATTTTTTTTTACATTTCTGGTTTTGTGTTTTGTTCTTTCCCTCCCCTGGGAAGCCTCCTTCTTTTTTTCTTGGGGTTTTTATCTTGACCCCTTTGGGCTCCTCCTCTTTGGACCTGGAATATCTTATTTACTTTCTTTACGCCGGTAACAAATTTTTTTTTTTTTCAAATTCTAGTGCTTTCCATCTGGATTGTATCTTTCATTAGGCTGATCAGATTTTTTACTTCTTCAGGCTCTCTAATGTTTCTCATTTTGTTTCGCCACATTATTCGTAAAGATGGTGGGAACTTCATTTGTACTGTGGCTCCTAGGGATTGGAGCTCTGGCATGTGCTTTCCCAACTCCCATTGTCTGTCCTGAGATGCTTTGGACATATCTGATCTGATTCTAAAAGACCAGGAGTCTTTATCGTAATTTCCCTTTTTTAAGGCCTCGCTCAGGATTTTCTCTTTTAGTGTATAAGTTTTGAAATTTATCAGTATTTTCCTGGGCGTTTTTCTGTCTTTAGCCTTCCCGAACGGGTCTCTATGGACTCTTTGAATATCTTCTTCTAGCAACTTGGCGTCACTCCATGGGAAATATTCCACTAATAAGTCTACAATGAATTTCTTTATGTCAGTACCTTCTTGTTTTTCTGGAACATTTAGGATTCTTAAGTTATTTTTCCTCGCTTGGTTTTCAAGAGATTCCAGTTTATCACTCATAAATTTCCCCTCTTGTCTTAAAGTGTATAACTCCTTCTTGTTATTTTCCACCTTTTTGCTTAATCCGCTCACTTCCTCTTCTATAGCTGCGACTCTTTCCCCTAGAGCGTTTAGTTTATAGTCAAGCTTTTCGCACACTTCTTGAATCCTATCCTGCTTTGCTTCAGATATAGCAAACTTGTTTTTCATTTCAGACCATATTTTTTCCAAAAGTTCATCTGTTGGATTTTTAGTAGTTTTAGCGCCTGGCTCTCCATCGTTCTCAGTATGTTGTTTTCCCGGTTCTTGACTACTATTTTGCGCTCTTCCTATTGAGTCTGCTTCTGTTACTGTCTCTTCTGGTTCTTCTATTATAGCTGTTGTATTTGTTGGTGTTGTTGTACCTTCAGCCATTTTGTGAGGGGGGTAGTTATATTTAGACTTCTCAGCTACTTTATTTTCCAGATCAACTTCTACACCTACTGTAGTAGTTGTTATATTAGAAGTTTTAAGGTGTGTGTAGGGAAGGGTTTCTGGTGAGGTTTTAGGCGGTTGAATTATATCACTCCTTGCGTGATTTGTCTGCTGCTTTTGAACCTTAAAAAAGGTTCTCAATGAAGGTGTGATCCTTGTTTTCTGGGCTAATTTCTGAGATGTTTCAGTTTTGTCACCAGGTATTTTTACTTTATCCTTATATTTTTTAGGCTCAAAAGGAGATTTTTTTCCTTTTTTTTTGGTAGTTTCCCTGGGTGTTATATTTTTTGGGAATTGTTCTTGTTTTAAGAAATTCCTATTCCGAAGGCTATAGTTAGAAACCACAGTTGTTGTGACCTTTTTTCTTTCTGTATCTTCCTGCTTAAATGGGTTCTTTACTGGTTCATTTTTCTGATTGCAGTGAATATTTATTTCTGTGTCTATGCCTTTATTTTTGACTTTAGTGTTTTTTTCAGGACTTCCCACCCCCTCTAGCACTGTCTCATTCATGTGCTGCCTTACTGGCTTTATCTCTTTTATTTTACACCAGTTTGTATCAGTTTTGGGTTCCAATGCTTCTTTTATTTCCCAGTGTTTCTCCCCCTCAGCTCGATTTCCTCCACACACCGCACTGCACACCGGAGCCTCCCGCCGAGTCTCTCCACCCGACCTGCAGTCTATCAGACCCAAGCCCCGCTCACCTCCAAAGCAGCCGCTGTCTCTGCCACCAGTGCCCCGGAACAGGAAACTGAGCCTCCCGATCGCTCTCCTGTGGGCCGCTCTTGCAATCCCAGCTTTCGCCCACACTCCAGGGACAATTACGCAGCAGTCCGACACCTCGCCCCCAGCGTGCCCCTTTCTCGCCGGCAAAGCTTCCACCATCCGGTAAGCGATTCTCCGCGAGGGTTTGGAAATATTGCTAAGATTGTTTTGAAGTACTGGAGTCTGTTGAGACCGCTGTATTAGCGGGTTTGTGACTTTCCGTTCTCCCGTTGTTTCGTTGCCTTGTTGCTCCGCTGTTCGTTGTAGTTGTTTAGCATCTCATATCTGTTGTTCCTTTATTTCTGCTTTAATTCCTTTGTTTGGAAAACATTTTCAGTATGTTGCCGCATTACGTTGTGCATTCCTCGTTCTCCAGGTCCATTAAGTCAGGAGCTCACCGACTGAGTGTCCTACTCAGCCGCCATCTTCCCTCTCCACCTAGGAACAGAGCTCATTCAGGAACAGAGCTCATTCACCAAGCATCAGGCGTTAGACAAAACACATTTCAGTGTGGTGCTTCTCATCACTAGACTGAAATCCACCCATATGCATAGCGCTTCAGCGGTCACAAGACAAGCCGTCTATTAGCGCTGCCTAAATAAAACGGTGAAGTCCGTGGCAGCGCACCGTACAATAATCCTCAGCCCCACAGGCCTTAATTCTGCCACTGCTTAAAGCCTCCATTCTCGGTACCCGCTCAAAAGCTTCCATGGACTTTAAAACTCCCACACTGCGCATGTGCGTCAACGAAGGGCGCAAGGCACGCTGGCATATGGAGTACATCTGGATTTCTATCGGACTCTTAGGATCTTTAGTTTCCAAAGTCTTTAATTAGAATTAGACCTTAATTGATAGAAACACGCACCCACGGTAGCGCATCGCGGGCGCTGCACACTTCCTCCGGGTAGCAAAAGAGCTTTCCCGGAGGCACCTGTGTTATTAGGTGTCCGGCATGCTACATTAATAACCTAGATAGCTCCTACACTCGTCCCGCTCTCTCCCCAGAACTCCTAGAGTATGGTAATTTAACCAGGCCGACCAAGATTATTATAAAGAAGTATTGTGATTAGAGGTAAGAAAGCCACTGAAGGCTTGAACAAGATGCCTGCCCTGGCTCAGCTCAAGGTCCTCTTTCAAATCAATTTGAGCGACGCAGCAGGCGGAATCACAATCTCTGACAGAGAACTCATCTTCATGACGCTTTGTAGCAATCCATTGAGCAGCCTGCCAGAAGAGCGAGCTCTAAGCCTGCAGAAGTAGTACATGCACGCCTCAGCACGTTGCCAGCTGCCGCAGACTCCACAGTTTTATTTAGGCAGCGCTAATAAACGGCTTTCTTGTGACAGCTGAGGCGATATGCATATGCGTGACAATGCATTTCAGTGTGGTGATGCGGAGCACCACACTGAAATGGGTTAGTCTAATGCCTGAAGCATGCTTCTTGGCAGGACTGTTTCTTTCAGTCCTCTCCATGAGTGTGCACCTAACCAGTAAGCAGGTCTCAGCACTTCTGTCTGATATGACATATACTTGCAGCGACTCATTTCAAAAGGGCTTCCTGCGCAGTGAGCTGGATTCTAAGAGTACATTACCTCCTCGTCCATCTTCCTGGATGCAGTCCTTATGAATGAGGATAGAACAAAGTCCCCTAGATGAAACCCAAAAGTTCCACCAAGATGGGCCCCATTACCGAGGAGCCACCACAAAAGGGAGGAACAAACATATCCCTTCCTGTAACATACCACGCCAAAAAGACAACAGTAAAATAGGAAATAGTCAACCACCATGCTAATTTAATCATGATGAAAAAATCCTGCAAAAACTAAAGACAATGGAGGAAAAACTACGATCCTGCCATCAAAAGCCAATACAAACAGGCCATTAGACAATATCACAGCGAGATGACCCAAGCACAGGCCAAATATTTTGAAGGAAAAATTAACTCCGCAGGCAATTACTCCAAAGAGCTTTTTAAAATAGAGAGCTCCTTAACCTCCACCTACCAAGAATTAAACAATGCCTCCTCTAAAGAAAGATGTAATCAGATGGCGAATTTCTTCAAGAATAAGGTGGAAATCATATATAATTCCCTGCAAGGAAACAGCAGCTTAAGCAACACTGAGGATCACTCTAGTACCAAGGAAAACGTACAAATTAAAACAGGAGCTAGACTAGAACACTTCACAAGTTTAAGTGGAGAAGACATGACCTCAATTCTACAGAAGATCAAATATGGATCCCCACAAGATCTGATTCCTCAAGACATTTTGCGGCAGGGAGGTAAAAAAAAACAAGTCCACCACTGCAGCTCTCCTATCGCTCTCCCTCACACAAGTAGTGAGTCCCAAAGCTTGGAAACATGCTATAATACGTCCCATGCTGAAAAAGCCCCAGCTGGATCCAGCAGAGCCTGGGAACTATCAACCAATTTCACTTCTGCCACTGTTGGGTAAAATAGCTGAAAAACATGTGAACCAGACCCTGTCCCAATATCTGGTAGACAACCAGGTGCTGCACCCCACCAAATGGGATTCCGAGCCCAACACATCACTGAGTCATCTCTGCTGGTGGTCACAGAGGAATTAAAGGTAACTCTAGACCAGGAGGGTATAGCAGCCATCCTGCTTCTAGACCTTAGCCCTGTTTGCGTCTTTGGACGAGCAGGCTCTTTAAATCGTTCACACGAGGTGTGTACGCTACATTACAGATGCTTGATGGCGGATTAAGGAGTTAAACGAAGAGACAGAGCACCAGGTGAGAGGGAATCGCGGTTAAGGCTACGCAGGGTAGCCACTTGTAGGATCCAGTTACCTCTCGAACTAAATAGACGACTTCGAGAGCTTAATTCTAATCCAGCGCGCTGATCAGTTTGAGTAAGATTTGGAACACGGAGGAACCATATTTACCTCGTGAGATTTCCAATGGTTTTTCAGGAAAAGTCCATAGTTTCTTGGAGCATCAAACACTTGCAGGTACAATCAGTCAAGGCCATTTCCAGTCCACGTCCTGAGGAGAACCCGAGAATCATTCAGGGTTTGAAACGCATGGACTCTGAGCTGAAGTCAGAACAGTAGTGGGGCACTTCAGGGAACTATTAATGAAATGTATCCCCCCTAGTGTAATGACCCCTTGATATCGAGTAGCCTTCAGCTCAGTATACAAGCAGGACTTCTTGAATTAGCTTTTGTCCGCTTGTTTGTATATCTATCGCACAAGGACTGGTGCCCTCTAAAGAGGTTTGAAGGCAATTGACATTTTACATGGTGTTCATGCCTTTAATAGATGTTTGTACTATGTATTATGAGTTTCTGATCTGTATGTATTGTTGGTGATAAATATGCTATATCTGTGTCGCTTCCAAGGACATGATGGAATGTTATGACACAATATTTTGAAATTTTAAAATGATGCTAAATAAATAGTGCTCACCTAGGATATGTTGGCTAGGTGGTGCTAGATATTGGTTGGACAACCTATCTGGTCACTTTTCTGTTTTTCAAATTAGAGTGGTCCAGGCCAGATGGTGATAGGACCCAAGCCTTCTTTGTTCTGATTTCTAGACCTTAGCGCGGCATTCCATAAGGTGGACCACTGTACTCTGATATGGAGGCTAAAGAAAGCAGGTATTATAGGATCAGCACTAAAATGGATGACCTCATTTTCAGAAGGCAGATCCCTCTAGTTAATGGAAGGGGAATATCTATCTGACAGATATAGTTAAAGAATTTGGGCTATCAATAGTATCATATGCTGAAGACACCCAACTGATGCTCTCAGTCGCAGAGGGCCCCCAATCCGTACTGGACAACATGGGGCCTTGCATGACAATTTGCTGATTGGATGAATAAGTGCAGCCTTAAACTGAATGGAGGTAAAATAGAACTCATGTTCCTGGGAAACAAGGCGGTCCCTAGAAACATCATATAGTAGTAAGTTTCAATGGGGTACACCCTAAGAAACCTCTGACCTGGGTCAGTAAAGGTAGTTACAATAGCAATGGTCAGAGTCTATCGATTCATTAGAACAATAAATGTTAAACAAGCAATTGATCAGGTATAGAACAAAACAATGTTATATACAAAGTGTGCTTATGTTATTTATTCATTAATTCAGCACAGTATTAATCAGGTACCTGGTTCAATTCAATGGGTACCTAGACACAAGAAGTATCATTACATACAGACATAAGAAATATATGTATTCAATTACGTCATTGAATCATATATACGCCAATGGACATTAGTCTCATATGAATATACCACTTAAGAGCTTCATATAAAGAAACAAGACAAACGTTTTACACCAATTATTTACATGAACATCGCGCTCAAAGTGATAGAAATAGGGAAACAGTTAGGTAGGATAGGTGTGATGGGGAACACGTGAGGACTGGGTAAAGGTGGTTGTGACTAGGAACAATCACAGTGGGATAAAATAAACCCTTTACAGTCTGTAGTTCGATCTGAAGTTCCAATATGCACATATACATAGGATTCGTGTTACTCTGTTGATTAATCCTATGATTGGAGATTGGTTGTGATCAGGTCTACGTTTCGACCCCCTGGTTAAAGGGTAGGTTGACCGACAAGCGAGCACGAAGCATCGTGTAGACAGCCATTGCTGTCAAACTTAACGAACCGCGTGGGGTGCGTGAACTATGACCGCACAAACGCTGACTTAGCTGGAAAAGAGTAACAACCCTTTTGGATGGAAGGCTTCTATTCCCAATAAAGGCGGGATAACCACTCCAAAAGAAAGGAACCCTTGATGGTCCTACCACAATGGCCACGTAAGGGCCTCTGCTAAAGCGCTCCTGTTCTTTCCTGTCCTGATGAAGACCCCAATATGAGGATCAAACCTACCCTTTAACCAGGGGGTCGAAACGTAGACCTGATCACAACCAATCTCCAATCATAGGATTAATCAACAGAGTAACACGAATCCTATGTATATGTGCATATTGGAACTTCAGATCGAACTACAGACTGTAAAGGGTTTATTTTATCCCACTGTGATTGTTCCTAGTCACAACCACCTTTACCCAGTCCTCACGTCTTCCCCATCACACCTATCCTACCTAACTGTTTCCCTATTTCTATCACTTTGAGCGCGATGTTCATGTAAATAATTGGTGTAAAACGTTTGTCTTGTTTCTTTATATGAAGCTCTTAAGTGGTATATTCATATGAGACTAATGTCCACTGGCGTATATATGATTCAATGACGTAATTGAATAAATATATTTCTTATGTCTGTATGTAATGATACTTCTTGTGTCTAGGTACCCATTGAATTGAACCAGGTACCTGGTTAATACTGTGCTGAATTAATGAATAAATAACATAAGCACACTTTGGATATAACATTGTTTTGTTCTATACCTGATCAATTGCTTGTTTAACATTTATTGTTCTAATGAATCGATAGACTCTGACCATTGCTATTGTAACTACCTAGAAACATCATAAGCTGGCCTCCAAAACTGGGAGAAACTCCTACCCAAAAAGAACGGGATTAAAAACGTAGGAATCTGGCTAGTCGATAGTCTTTCTATGGAAACCCAACCCAGAAAATGATCAGGCATATGCTTTGGAACACGGCGCATGCTTCTGAAAATCCTCCCTCTCCTGCCTGATCCTACCCGCGAACCGTGGTCTAGGCCCTAGTGGTGTCACAACTGGACAATGCAACTCTCTGTATCTGGGCGCACCCAAATACATTACGAACCGGCTGCAAGGGATCCAGAATGCCGCAGCAAGGTTATTGCTGCAAATCCCAAAACAACAATCTGCTAGGGCAGCCCTGAATACGTTACACTGGCTTCCGTTTCAGGCAAGAGTTACGTTCAAGGCACTCTGTTTCACCCAGAGAGCAATGAATAACAAAGGTCCAGCCTTAATAAAAAAACTTCTTACCCAATATGTCTCCGGTAGAAATCGAAGATCCTCGACAGACCTACTCATGAAACTGACTAGGATAAAGAGATCCATGTGGGGAGGTAGATCCTTTGTACACCTGGCCCCTGGACTATGGAACCACCCTGCCTCTGGAACTGCGCAGGGCAACCGAAGAAATGGCATTCAGGAAAAGACTTAACACCTGCCTCTTTCCTTAACTCCTCTGCTCCCCTGACTGCCTCTTTCTCCTAGCGCTGGGAAGCCCTTGGACAGCCATGCGCTCTATAAATCCCCTAAACATAAACAGGCGAGAGGGCAGAACTCAGGACGGCACCCAGGAATACCAGGACTCGGAGCAATTAAGATTACCGGTAAGTAACCAGGGCAATACATCCTTGTCCGTCCTTGCTGGAGGAACTCCTTAGGCATGAGACAATAACCAAGCAAACCGGTGACTATTTACAGACACAATGGCTGAAAAACCATACCACTGAAGCACCCCCGATGCTGAAGCAAAATAGATCTTTATTACAACACACAAAATCAACTGCCATTCAAGAAACAAAATTAGCAGAAGTGCCCTCTGCAGTGGAAAGAATAGGATCCCCAAAGGAGGAAGAAAAATGCCCACCCAATTGTAAACGGCTGTGGGACAAAAAAGTGTGCTGGGAACTTTAAGTAGCCGCAGCACGCACATCACGCAAAAAGGCCCTCTTAAAGACGGCACAAGAGTAGCCACTCCCCTTGTTGAAAGACCTTGCACTTGCAGGGGAGAAGAAGATCCAGACACCTGCTAAACACTCATGATGGCAGACTTAATCCAGTGATAAACGGAAGCAGTAGAAGGATGAGAACACTTATTGGGAAGACAAAGGGTACCAAAACAGTAATCAGCCTTCCAAAAGAATAGGAACAGTGCTGAATTTGAGCTGGTAGTTTCCGTTACTCAGCACTAGCACTTAATCATGAAAACCGGCATTTATAGCGCAAACTCGACCCAAAGGTATCTGAACACTTTTCATGAGCACCAGTTAAGGACACATTCATTGTTGGTAGGCACCGGCCATTAAGTGATTTCCCCAGAATCACTGATGTCTAACCTGGTTTCCCAGCTCCAAAGTTAGTATCTCAGGCCCTTACGCCACATCCTCTCCCCACTTGTAGGGTTTCATGGTTAGTAGTTGGTTTTAGGCAACGCTAACAGGAGACAAAGGCTGGTGCAAACTGCCTCCTGATGAGAGCCCCAGCACTTATTAGGTCTCGCCTAGGCAGCGCCCATGCGCTGCACTAGGAGGGCCTTTAGCCATCAGTCTTCACTTTCCAAGCACTTCACTCGTGCTTGTGGCGGCATCCACCTTGCGGGATCGAGCAGCGGCGTGTCACAAGCACGAGTGCAGTGCTTGAAAAGTGAAGACTGCTCTCCCAAACACGTGCACTACTCGTGGGCTCACCTCCTGCTCCCCCTCTCTCTCATAACCTCTTCCTTGTCCTAAATCACTCCCTCCTCCGGACAGGAGATGTGCGCAGACTGGAGCCCAACCCTCTTCAACGTCTACATGAGCCCCCTCGCAGCCATCGCACGCCAACACAACCTCAACATCATCTCCTACGCCAACGACACCCAGCTGATCCTCTCCCTCACCAACGACCCCGCCACCGCCATAGCCAACCTACACGAAGGGATGACAGACGTAGCCAAGTGGATGACGAACAGCCGCCTGAAACTGAACTCGGACAAGACGGAAGTCCTCATCCTGGGATCTTCACCCTCCGCCTGGGACGACTCCTGGTGGCCCCCTGCCCTGGGCAGCGCACCCAAACCAACAGACCACGCACGCAACCTGGGCTTCATCCTGGACTCCTCCCTCTCCATGACCAGACAAGTCAACGCCGTCTCCTCGTCGTGCTTCAACATCCTGCGCATGCTACGCAAGATCTTCCGGTGGATCCCCACCGAGACCAGGAAGACGGTCACCCAGGCCCTCGTCACCAGCCGTCTGGACTACGGCAACTCCCTCTACGCCGGAACCACCGCCAAACTCCAGAAGAGACTCCAGCGGATTCAGAACGCCTCAGCACCACTCATTCTGGACATCCCCCGTCGCAGCCACATCTCCGGACACCTGAGAGATCTGCACTGGCTCCCGGTCAACAAGAGAATCACCTTCCGTCTCCTCACCCACGCACACAAAGCCCTACACAACCAAGGCCCAGGATACCTCAACAGCCGCCTCAACTTCTACGCTCCCACACGCCAGCTTCGATCAACCGGCCACGCCCTCGCCGCCGTCCCCCGCATCCGAAGAGCCACCACAGGAGGAAGGTCCTTCTCCTACCTGGCCGCCAAGACTTGGAACTCCCTCCCGACCCACCTCCTCCTGACCCAGGACCACCTTGCCTTCAGGAAGCAGCTCAAGACCAGGCTGTTCGAGCAGTAGCGGACCCCCCCTCCCCTAGCACCTTGAGACCCTCCGGGTGAGTAGTGCGCTATATAAATGCTTTGATTGATTGATTGAGATGTGCAAGCGTACGGCCGGCCGGCTTTGCATGCTTTCAGTTTCATTCTTTTTATTTCAGCATGCCATGTGAACTGTAAGTTTCACAAAATAAGGCTGTGGTTCTAATTCCCCGCCACCCCCCAGAACG
This sequence comes from Lissotriton vulgaris, assembly GCF_964263255.1. Lineage (NCBI taxonomy): Eukaryota > Metazoa > Chordata > Amphibia > Caudata > Salamandridae > Lissotriton > Lissotriton vulgaris. The sequence goes on along the minus strand of NC_141694.1, from coordinate 1,278,816,807 downwards.
ACCCAATGACATTTGAAACACGCACCCACACAAGCCTACCTACAACATCGTCAATTGGATTGTTGAAATGTATGAGATTTCAAAACCCTAAGCGAGGCTATGGTGATTTAAACTGATCGCTGTGACGTGAGGCATCGTTCACGGTGTGAAGATGACTAGGCGGCGGCAGCTCCCGCTTACTGTGCCCCTTATTCCCCGGAGCCTTAAATCGTCCTTGCCAGTCGCCGGCATGTCATTCTCCTCCCTATCCTCCTCACCTGTGGACGCTGGGTGTGTCCCGCCGTCACTTTCCTACTTCTGGACCTGGTTAGCAGAACTGATGTTCAGGCAAGTTTATGATGTTTACAAAATTGAAAGGAGAGTTATTGGTAAGTGTTGTAGTCATAACTGTTAGCTTTTTAAAAACAAATGGCGTTAACAAATTTGGGTGCCAAAAATTCAACGTCTAAATTTTCTTTTTGCGTATGAATGTTTTTGGGTGAAAGTAAACAATATTTTATTTTCAGTTGCCAAAGTGTAAAATACGTTAAAAACTACTTTTTCAACACGCTTTACAAGCTTGTGATTGATCAACTTGAGGATTGTGTGTCTGCTGCTTGGTTTGGGGGTTTGTCTTTTGCTATGAGCGTCGGAGTCTCAATTTGCGTTATTCCCATGTACTGTGCCTACAGCGGATGTCGACGGCTGTTCATGAGTACACCCTTATGGCTGTTAAGTAGGGTCTCATGGCTTTTGGGAAAGACGGTAGGAAGTGAAGATATGATGTGTTCGTTCGGCAGCGTTGTAGGTAAGTTTATTTGTTGCAACTTTGAGCTTTTTTTAAAAAATTGTATGTTATGGGGTGTTATAGAATGTTAGTGCTTAGGATTCAACAGTTGTAGATACGTTTTATTTAATGTATAATTGAAACTACTAATATATTTTTTTGGTTGTAAATGATTTCAAGACGTTAAAAAATGTTTTTGTAGAACGTAGGGAAGCGTGTGAGGTTTGTATTGAAGCACTTTCAGCTTCAGCGGATTGTGTGGTTCAGTTACAGAGATACATATATTTTTTGAGCTGGTGCTTGATTTGGTGTGTATATCTTTAGCGCTGCAGCCAAGTATATCATTTTTGTGTAGCGTTCTTTTTGGTTTGTATGCTTTGTTTTTTGGGTGCTTGTTGGGATAGCGTTGGACTGTATTAAAAGTACTACCAACTTATGTTTCTTTCCTGGCAAGTACTGGTTCTTAAAGCATTGGCATAGCCAATAGGTCTCGCCTTTGGGACCTTATAAGTGTTTATCCATGCAACCGTTGATGTTGCACCAAGGATAATGTGCTGGATAACTAAACACTTATAAGGTCCCAAAAGGCGAGACCTATTGGCTATGCCAATGCTTGTTTTTTTTCCTTCCACAAATTTATCACTGAATAGGAACATTCCAAATACATGGCAGAAGTCCTAGAAAGATCCACGGAACGCCAAAGAACCCTTTTCAGCTGAAGAAGGGTCAAGAAAGAAAGCCAGAAGGACAATGTCCTCCGAAAAAAATAAACCGAGAGGGAACCTTCGGAAAGGAAGCCGGTGCAGGAAAACCAGGGCTCGGAATAATAAAAGTATTCCATGATGGCGTCGATGTAGGTTATGCCTTGGTTCCAAACATCCTTAGAAAAGACCAGGCCATGAACCTGCGGGGTGAAAATCTCACTCACATGTTCCTGGCACAGACCTCAGGGTCTCACCACATGGTAGTCGAGTTGAAATACAATTGCCTGTGTATGCTTGTGAATAGCAGCACAGTGCGCAGCCGACGTGCGTCAGCGGCGAAGGTCGAGTAGCACTCTCCAGAACAACACACACTGAGAGGTCGGCAGCTCCGGTGCCCGCCAATTATACCCTAAGCTCGGCTAATGAGGTCCGGCTGCAGGAGAGGCGCGAGGCCACTTACGCAGTTACCTGTGCTTCGCCGCCTCCTAACACAGGGCCGTCCGTAATCAATACCACGAGCCACCGGCCTGATGCAACCCCACTCCAGCCAGTAAATCATTTAACCCGCTCCGCAAACATGATCTCCGCCATGCGCGCTGAGCCGGGTGTAATTTTTTAATAGAACTTCATGGCAGATTAGAACGAAGGCCAAAGCAAACATGTTCTAATGCTGTCGGGTGATGACTAAGTTATTTTCGCGTTCTGTCTCGGTGCAGGGTACATGGTCGTTTCCATTTGGCAGCCTCGCTGAGGTTACCTGGACGTGTCGTGAGGCTAACAGCTGGCGCAGGACATCAGGTTCCAGGTGAGTAATGAAGGAGCAACAGCCTCAAAGTTACGCAGAGGTCGGTTTATTTTTCCCTCTGCATTTTTCATAAATTAAGCCTGCTGTATGTAAGCAAGTGCTTATTTTATTTATACATTATAAATCCTGCTATGGATCGTTGTGCACTGGAGTGTCAGGCTATAAGATACCAAGAGGCTATTTACGGCCTTTCAATAAACAATGAAATTACCTACATTTACGACTGCATTTCACACATGATTATTCGTTTTTTTTAAATAAAAGGTATGCTACGTGAATGCCTGCCATCACAGGATTTCGATTAAGTACTTATGTATGGATCGGTAGCATGGACAGTGTGTCATGGACCCTAGCAAGGACAGTGTGTCATGGACCCTAGCACAAGGAAGGAAATGGCCTACCTGGGTGCTGTTTGAATTACAAATTAGAGGAATAATCATGGTTCGGTGAGCCCATCGGTCCCCCTGGTCTCCGGTGGTGCCACTGTACCAATGGGAAACTATTCCCCTGGCCTGGATTCAAGCCCAGGTTCCAGAGTCAACAGCTTTGCCACCAGATGCATGAAGGCATATACCTCCTTTTGGTATGAAAGAGGTACGAGCATAGGAATGGCATCCAGTGCAGGTGCGCCATGCAAGCAAATGAAGGAAATGAATAAGAAAAGTCGCTAACAGCCTACATGAAATGTTGACATGGGTCCAGCCTAGACAATCAAAATGCTTGCAAGTCTGGCACCATGTTCACGAATGCCTAAGTGGAGAGAAAGAGAGAGTGGAGAGCTACCTGGTCCTCCGTTACGTAACAAACACACATTTAAAAAAAATACTACTTGTTACCCTGCGGAAAGCTCTAAAAGATTATGGAGTAATTTCCAAACACACAACTTGTTGTGACAAGATTCATCATTGATGATCATCCACACCACAGTAGTTAAATACCACCATGGCTGCCTCAACCATTTCTGGGAGTTCTTAGATAAATAATAACTGGATTATAGCAGAGATCCAGAAAAAAGGATACAAATATCTTGGGGTATACCCAAGGACTTCCCTTTATTGTTGAGTACCCTAGATATGGTTAAAAATCAGGTTAATTCTGTGTATGATATGAGGTATAATGGCTCATCTCCCAGTCTAGCTGTACCAACATGTTTCGCCCTTTTTTTAAACCCGTCCTGGGTCTCTGGCCTTTGTCAGGGCTATTATAATCTTTGTCTAACTACTCATTCGTAGGGAGAAACCTCTTCCCCCCGCGCTACAATAAATGGAAGCTTTTACCCTCCACATTCTCAACCTGGTAAAACATTTACTCCAGCTCTTGACAGGAATAAATGTGTGTTTCCAAAGTGGCAAAGGATTATGTGAATTCCCATCAGCTTGCAGATTTTTAGGTGCTCGCCTCCTCTGCTAGGTGGACCAACACATGAAAACCCATAACCCTGCCTTGCCCCTACATTTGTGACCACAAGAAACCCACCAGATTGGTGGAATTTCCATATTCGCAAAGGCCCCATACACTATTCTTGAGTGTGTGCATCATGATTGTGAACCTACCCTTTGAAATAACTTTTTGTGCACCCAAATCGACTTTGAATGTGCAAACATTTGTGCATTGGTCCATCAATGATTTCGTAGCACCCCACCTCGAAAGGAGTGGAAAACCTGCCGTTCCCCACCGAAACCTCCACTCAGCAGATTAGAATGTCAAATATGTTACCGCGCAAGCGTGGCTTTGTTTGGTCTGTCTCTGTTTGAATTAGACCACGCAGCCCTGGCGTGGCAGAGAGAAGAGTAATGGAAAATACCTCACGTTATTCAAAAATCAGACACTGCTGAAGTGCATAACTGTCAAATGAGAGATCAAATCACCCGGTCTCCACCAGGGCTTCAGTGACGTACACGGCTCGAAATATTTCACACCAGTTTTCCGAGGATGATGTAACACAAACTAGACTGTATGACTCATTATTTTAGAGCTCTGTGTGGAAAGTCAAACTGGGCAATTCATCTTTTATTTGTAAAAACAGGGAACAGAAATAATGAGTATTTAAACAGTGATGTGGAAAATGACGAGTGGAAGGTGCAACTCTGGGCTGCCGTGGGGCCACTGTACTGCAATTGCATTTGTGCTCTGGTTCATACCCCTGCGAGGCGCCGAAGTGCACAATGGGACAGCTACACCTTGGCGGAGTATGTGGCTGGAAGACTGTTGTACTTGCTATGACACTATGTGGGAAGAGACTTTGTGTTGTGATTGAGTGACCACACTGGTCACTGGGGTTCGTATTACTTGTCTCGGGTCTAGCGTTTAGCAGGGTGAGACAGGAAGGAGGGGCGCGAGAGAGCGCGCGCTCAGATTATATTAGGTGGCTGCTACGGTTAGGTTACTTACTCAGCGGGTCACGTGTATGTGGTTTGGTGGTTACAGAAAATTTTCAATCCAACTTTCTAGTAATTTGTTTGGTCACGGCGATGGTTACAGAGCTTTGCAACAAAGTAGTCACAGTGCAACAGCTGCAGTTCATGGGTGTGCAGGCACTTCAGATGCATTCCCTATAAAGCGACGAGACGCACATTACACAATTATTTTGTTAAATGGCCAAACAATTTGCGTTTCGTTGGCCATCCAAAACTAGGGTAGATAGATTTACGTTTCGAAAAGACTGGATTTAGTAATTCACTGGGTCTAAATTGAAGCAGTCGGGTTTACAGAATGAACAGCACATATTCAAGTTTTCACTGAAACCCATAACAACTATTTTTTTTTTTAATTAACTGGGCCGGCGATCTCAACACTGGTCCAGTTCTGGCAAACATTCCACAGCTCAAAATAGGATACAGCCTACAGAGTGCTATTCTAAACATAACCATGTAGGCGGCAGCAGATTTGCATAAGCATATGTTATTGTGAACGGTTTTACGTTCAAACATACATGCGGAAACGGGACTGTGGCGGGCACAAATGCCACTTTGGGGTAAAAAATCCCTTGCACAGGGTGTCATTAATTCCCTGAGTAAATGCTAGAAGTAAGGGGATATGGGTCACAGCATACAATGTCTAACATATCCCTAAAGCTTTGCCAGCATTTGAAGGCCCAGGTAACAGGTGTGCTAGAAATCACACGTGTTTCAGACATCCCAAAAAATAACGGAAGACATGCGTCTTCCTGTGACATGGACTGTCGTACATTTCCAGTGACATGTACGACAAACAGGCTGGATGTAGTAGGCCTCTCAAGCTTCCCAGGCCTATGTGTGAGCAGCCTATCCAGTCCAGGTGTTTATTTGCTGTGCATTCGTGGGCTTGTGGTTCTGTTTATCCCATTGTAAAATCAGGACAACAGGCCCCGCTATGCAGGGCTGGACTGAGAACACAAAGTAGCCCTGGCAAAGTTTGTCAGACCAGCTTCCATATGTTGCGTAGTGAAGGAGCAAGCCTGCCCACCAGAAGAGAGGTTTGTCGGTTCTCCCCCCTCCAAAGAAAATATGGAGGCAAATGGCAAAAATGGTGCATTCTACAACACAGTTTTCATTATACATTCAATCTTATTAACTTTTAAAGCATAGCCAATAATTACCTTAGACCCACGTCCACGAATCAAGATCTCAGACAGACTCACCATCACATGAATTTCCACTCTTACTCGTGGATTAGTCGGTGCAGAGATGCAATCATATGTATTTATGCCTGTTCAGTGCAGGGATGGGGGGTGGTGTGTGGCCGGGGTTGTTGGGTTGGGTGTTTTATCGATTCTCGAAGGATACCCTTGGCAGCAACTTGTATACCTCTGTTGATTGCTATGTATGAATATGGCTTGTTGGGGGCTCACCCCTTTGGATGGGAAAATTCAATAAAATTTGTTGTAAAAAAAAAAAAAAGGACTTTAGAGTGCATCGGGATACAACAATTTTTGTTGGGGGCTCTTCACTAATTCCCTTGCTATCACTCTCCAACAGAGCCTTTCATCTCTTCATAACCCCTCTCTCACATGTATTTAATTTTTTGTTTTTTGTTGTTTTTTTGTTTTTTTATTCAACACATTTTTATTGATTTTTACACATATATTCGTCAACGCTTTGTCATTTCAGGGTGACAGCCCAAACTGGCTGTGTTGTCGATAATACAGTTACACAGTATATATGTTTGGCTTTCCCCCTATCCACTGTCCCACTAAGAAAATGGGAATTAGTGAAAGGATAGAGATTAAGGTAGAGAGAAGAGGAAATAGTATACCAGCTTCTCGTTAGTGTTTTGATCTTGTAGGGGTGTAGTTTAGAGCCCTGTGGTTCCTTTTGTTAGTTCTACTCATGGTGGCTTGCAGTGGTCTAGGAGCTCGCCCAAGGACACCCACATTCCCATGGAGGTTTGCCTCCATGGTGAGTTTCGCAGGGCAGTACTGTCAGCGCCTTTGAGGTACATCACTTAGTTGAGCCAACCCTTGAAAGTTGCCTTGGTTGTATCTTTTCATTTGGTGAGTACTATTTTAACTGCTGCTGTTAGCAGAAGATCCAGTAGGTCTCTCATGTTGTGAGTCTAACTCGGTTGTCATGAACGCGGTGGTAAGGGTGGAGAAGTCTGATTTTAGTGTGCAGTTTCTCCCCAAAAATTTTAACTTTGGGACAATAATAGATAAGGTGTGCCAAGTTCCCCTTTTCCTTGTCGCAATTCCAGCACCAGTCATTTTCCCGGAGGTTCAGTGTCACTAGGCGGGCCGGGGTCCAGTAAGTTTTGTGTAGGAACCAGAATTTTGTCTGTGATAATACTGGGGAGATTTTGTTTTGCCAGGGGGAGGCCCAGAGGAGATAGAGTTCTTTCTCGCTGAGTGTGGTACCGAGTTGCTTCTCCCACTATGTCTTTGTTTTGTCATTAGTTTTGGAGGAGTTGGGACGTAGTAGCTTGTAGAGATGTGATGCCTGATGACCTATTCTGTTGAGGTTTGTCATGTATTGGATGATTGAAGGCTTGTGCTTCGTTAATTTCGCTTTAGTCAGGGCTGTTCTGATTTTAAGGAAGTTGTACAGTTCGATGTCTGGTAGATTATGATTGGTTTTTAGCATGGTGAAGGTGAAGGGGCTTCACCCCCTCTTCCAACTGCGCTGGGTAGGAGATTCCTAGTCTTTTCCATGTATCTAGGGAGAGAGGTTTCCCCCTGTACTTAATCTTTGTGTTTGCCCGCGGTGAATCCCACATTGAGTTTTTTACGCTGTACTCCATTTTTTGGTCTATTTTAAGCAGGGCATTTTTGGTGTTTTGGAGTATTGGGTTTACAGCCTGTGTCTGTTTGCTGGCTGTGAGGTGTGCTGTTGGCTCAAGGTTATTTAGGATGGCTCTCTCAATTGTAAGCCAAACCGGCGTGTACTTCTGGCTAGGCAGGATCCAGTATGCCCCCTGTTTCGCTAGAAAGGCAGTTTGGAATGTTTTGAAGTCTGCTACATTTAGTTCTCCCAGTTTTTTGTCTACTCTTAGTATTTTAGGCTTATTCTCGCTTTTTTGTCACGCCATAAGAATTTATCTATCATCTTGTCGGTCTTGCGGTGGAAGTCATCGGTGAGTATAAGAGGGAGCATACCCGACAGGTAGTTTATCATCGGTGTGAACATCTTTACTGTATCTATCCTCCCCCTTCATGTTATAAATTTTGGCGACCAAGACTCCAACAGTGTCCTTGTCTTTACCAATAGTAGCGTTTCATTTTGGTCGAGTGTGGTTTTGAGGACTGTGCGAAATGTATCCCTAGGTATTTGATGAACCCCGTTTGCCATGCTAGGCCAGGAGTTCCCTAATATCTCTCTAGTGGTGTGGATGTTAAGCATTTACATTCAGACTTATCCTTGTTAAGCTTGTAACCTGAGTGGTTTGAATATGTACCTATGGTCTCCATGAGGGCCGTGATGGAGGTTTTGGATCGCTCTGCAACTAGGAGTATGTCGTCCGCGTACGCGGCTAGTTTGCGACCTCATAGATGGTGACCCCCCCCTCATCTCCTCATTGGTCTTAACATCCCTGATCAGGGGTTCCAATGCCAGCAGAAATAATGAGGGGGAGAAGGGGCACCCCTGTCTTGTCCCGCATTGTAAGGCAAAAGACTCTTCGTACAGTGCCATTACTTTTCGAGTATATGATTCCCCCAAATTGTATGCCCGCATGCTATGTTCTAGGAATTGCCAGGATAACCTGTTGAACGCTTTCTCGGCATCTAGTGCGATAGTCACCGCTGGTTCGTCAATCTTGGAGGCTCGTTCCAGTATGTGGCATAGGAGTCTGGTGTTATCATGTGACATGCAGGTCTTTAGGAATCCTACCGGAGAATTACTTATTAATTTTGGGAGTACCGTGTTTAGTCTTGAGGCCTGGATTTTGGCATATACCTTGCAGTCTACATTGATTAGTGATATGGGCCTGAAGGTTTGGGGCAGCTGTGAGACTTTGCCTTCCTTCGGGATAACTATTATGTTTGCCTCTGACCTATATTGAGAAACCATTCCCTCTCCCTCACAGTGGTTGAACAGTTTTTTCATGGTTGGGTGCAGGTGCGTTAGGAACGTTTTATAGAAAGTGGCCGTGTACCCATCTGGGCCCGGTGCCTTGTTGTCTTTGAGAGACTTAACCGCCATCTCTCTTTCCGCCGAGCTTATTTCCCGTCCCAGTGTCTGTGCGTCTTCAGTTGGTATCTTTGGGAGGTTTAATCTGTCCAGGTATCCTGCACAGCCTTCCTGGTCTAAGGATTGGTCTTTTCTGTAGAGTTCTTGATAGAACTCGTTGAATGTTCTTAGAATTTCCTTATGTCTTGTGTGTGTGTTGTTTTGTGAGTCGGTGATTGACGAGATGGTGTGCTGTCTTTGCTTGTGTTTCAGGTAGGAGGCTAGGTGCTTTCCTGCTTTTCTAGCCTTTGCAGAGGTTAATAGCCTTGTTATATGTTCACCCACAGCCTGGCCCCCTCGCTCAAGATTTTGTTTTCGTAGTTTTTCTTTGTGAGCTCTGTTAGGGAGCTACTGTTCTTTGTGTCTGATGTGGATTGCCTCTAACCTTTTGATGTCCTTTTCTAGCTGGTTCAGATGCTGGTTAGCATTTTTATTAATTTTAGCCTTGATTTCGATTATTGTGCCTCTGATTGTTGCCTTGAGTGTGTCCCCTATGGTCTTGTAGTCAGTGTCCTGTGTGTCGTTATGTCTTACGTAATCTTTAATGGCTTCTTCAATTTTGTTTTTGTTAGCCTGATCTCCCAGGACGTCATTATTAAACCTCCATCTATGTGGAAGGTCCTAGTTATGGCGCCCGCACATCTTTAGGCTGATGCACGAGTGGTCAAAGAGGGTTCTAGCCGCAATGTCAGTGTGTTATATTAAGTGAGTGTGTGTGCCTGTGATTAATATGTAGTCTATCCTACTGTAGGAGTTGTGCGGGTTGGAGTAGAAGGTGTAGTCTCTAGTGACAGGGTGTTGTAGTCGCCATGGGTCTTTGAGGTTGAATCTGGTGCATATGTTCTTCAGTATGTTGTGTGCATTTGGGGTGTGGGAGTGGGACTGCGATTGTCTGTCTAGTGTGTAGTCTTGTGCTATATTAAAGTCACCTGCCATCACTGTTAGGTTATTCTTGGGAATTGCTTCCAGTCTCTTCGAGACTCCCTCCCAGAATTCGGTGTTGTCTATATTTGGGCCGTAAATGTTTGCTACATAGATGGTTTCCTCTCCCCTTTTCAATTGCGTCACCAGTATCCTCCCTGCTTTGTCGTGTTGTTGGTCCTCTATTGTTATCTTGGAGTTCTTATTTATCAGAGTGATCACCCCCAGCTTTTTCACCGTTGCCAGAGAGCAAGCTACCTGACCTATCCATTTCGCTCTCACTTGCACGGCGTCTTCGAGAGAAAGCTTGGTTTCCTGCAGCAGGATCACGTCTCCTTTGGTCTTTGCTGGATAGTCTAGGATTTTTTTCCTCTTGACTGGGTGGTTGAGGCCTTTGACATTGAGGGAGACTATCTTTAGGTTAGATGCCAAGGAGGTCATGCTATAGTGTGACATTGGCTATGGTGTGTGCTCGCCGTTATCCCTTACCCTCCCTTGTAATGTGTATGTGCCCTTCTTTCTTGCTAGGGATTCCTGCCTATCTGGTGGATGATACCTATGTCTCCCCCTGTTGGGTCGGTTGTTCTTCCCACCAGATCTTGGCTTCATGTTACTTCTTGTATGTAGGTACATAGATAGAAGGGTGAAGATAACATAGAAGACAGTGGATAGTATATAGATGAGACAGACAGGACAGATAAAACAGACAATCCCTCCCCCCTTCCCCCTTCCCCCCTCCCTCCCCACCCCCTCTGTTCCACACCCTCGTACTCTGGTCATGTGACGCAAGATCCCCATTCCGCCCCCTGTGGGAGCCTTTAACTTCGTATGTTATTATTGATAGTATTGTTCCACCTCCCCCCATTTCTACTTCCCTTTCAGCTGGCCCTACATATCATATGTGTGTTTTGCTTTGTTTGTCCCTTTGCATATTGCGTTCCCCCAGTTCTTTCTCCCCATAAACAACCCTCCAGATGTCCGCATCTATATCAACAAAAGGATATAAAGTTATTATAGTCTCTTTTCTCCTGTCCCGTGACTTTCCGCTCACCCTCGTCTCTGTTCTCTGCTCAGCATCATTATGTAGATAATGTTTTAGTTTATTTGGTAAAAAAATCATTGTTCTGAGGTAGTTACGCCAAGTTATTTTGTTTAGTTCTGAGGTAGTCTTGTATGTTCTGAGGGAGATACGATTGTTGCTCCCGAGTATGCCTTTTGGCTCTTTTATTACACTTGATCACTCTACTCTTGGGTCAGGCGATGCTCTTCTCTTGCTTATTCCTGCTTGTGTGGTTTCTATCTCCTGTTGCGACGGTGCTTGTAGATATCTGCTCAGCTCTCTAGGGTCTTCGAAGACGTGCGCTCTTCGTTTGTTACTAAATCTGAATTTTGCGGGGCCCACAAGTGAGAATATGATGTTCTCCTTCCTTAGTTTGTCTCTTAGGGCCAGGAACCCTTTTCTTATGTCCACTGTGGGCTTTGAGTAGTCCTGTGTAAGGATTATCCTATGTCCGTTCCACTGCAAATTTTGGTTTTTGCTTGCTACTCCAAATATAGCCTCTGTATGTTGTGATCGTAGTGGCTTGCATATTATTGAGTGAGGGACCACCCTATTCGTAGCTTTGAAGGCTGGTACTCTGTATGCTTGGTCTAGCTCGAAAGGGTGGTCGTATTTGACGTTCGTACTTTTGGGGATCATTTCTACGGTAAGGGCCATGTAGGACCCCGTTTTGTCTTCCTCGCCCTCCGGGACACTTAGGATTCTTATGTTCCCCCTTCTGTTTCGGTCATCCAGTTCCGCCGTCTGCCTTTGGAGTATTGCGGACGTCTTAGTATTGCTGTGGTCTTAATTTAATTTGTTTTATAGTGCCTCTCATACCAGTGTAGGGTGTCGGAGCACTTTACATCACACACACATAGAGAAAATGGTACATGAGACAAAGGGGACTACGAAGTGTAGGCATTTTTGAGAAAGCTTGATTTGGAGAAGCACAAACCAAGGATTCAAAACATAACCCAGTGGTTAGGGTTGGCTTTACAAATAAAAAATCAAATTCTACGCAAACAAACCCTTTTAACGCAGCATTAGGATAATGAACGACTGGTAAAGAACATACGTTTATAACCTGTACCATACAGTTTGCATGCAACTCTCTGATGTCACTTCATAGCACACTGAACTAGATTATGATTGCAACTTATGAACTGCACAATAACAACATGATCACTGTCACAAAAGCAGTAACCCTCTTACCTGTGCACATAAAATACAGTTCTTTGAGCTGCATGATACGCACGTTTTCAGCTCTGTGCTACCTTAGATGAGTCAAAACTGCCATAAGCTGAAACTCCGATTCCTCTCCAGCAGGACTATTAAGAGATATTGTGACACTTTTATTGTTGCTGAAAACTGCTGGATATACAAGGGACTCTGCAACCTCAACATATTATAAAACATAGGGAGGCTGGAACTAAAAGTCAATGCTGTGTGGATTATGCTGGTCTGCTGATTTGAATACTGGGGCCTATATTTCAGCACTGCTGCAAAATCGCCCCCCCTAGTAACAAAACCGCCCCCATCTATCCAGCCTCCCGGTGAAACACCGGATGCCTGGTACGGCCAGTCTTGCCCTGCAGCTATGTGAAGAGAAAACTAAGAAAGGGTGTTTTACAGATGCAGGGGCCTGAGAAACCGGAGAACTCCGATTTTGTGCTCCACACCTTGCAAGTAAGATGGAGGCACCACTTGCTGAGGTAAAGTGTATACTTTTATTTCCAAGATGCTGTAAAGTGTGTACCATGCTCCAACAGATCAACTCTCAAAATCCTGTTGAAAATTGCAGTTAATATCAAGGTTCACACCAGCTCAGAAAGCGTTAACAAACAATGAGCGCACCTCATCACATCTTGGTAGAACACGTTTCAGTTTTCATGGATGCAACCCAGCACCATGAAAAAAGTTCAACAAAATTTGACCATGCTCACTGAAAAAACGGGCCTACTGGTTATACCTCCCATGCGGATGACCATATAGAATAGCCAAAAACACACACACTTTGTGTTTTCAGAGAACAAGTCCTGCTAATTAAAAGCAGCAAGGAAGTACAGTTTGCAGTATGAATAGAGAATCTACTAAGCAGATACACAGGAAATACCAAATATCTGTGTAAAACCAACACTTGTTTGTGTTTACTGAAACCTGGTCCCTGAAATGCACTCCTTCGTGCTTTGAAAAATGTCACAATTCCTTTAATTTGGCACATCAATTCTATCTTCCCTTAGAGTTAGGATGTACTCGGCTTCTTTTCATTTTCTTAGTTGTAGTCTTGGAGCATTCAAAAGATGTACACCCTCAGGGTACACTAAATGGAGACCAGTGCAAGGCAGGTTCAGGCTTGTCAACATTTCAGAACTCCAACCAGGGTGAACCGCGAGCAGCGCCAAGTCTATCCCATAATGTTGCCTTATCACAAGCTGAATGAAACAAGCATTTGCAATGCAATAGGTCTCGCATTAGTAAAGATTTGAGTTTTTGGCATAGCAAATAATAATGCAACACTAATAGTTCGAATTTTTTGTAATCGAGACCTATAGAGTGTAGTGTATTATGAAAATAAAAGGTGATGTGTGAATATGGGCCAAATGAGAATGGTAAACAGTACCGGCCCCTGAATATGCTCAGCCACAATACCTGTAACATCCCCACAAACTAAACAAGCATTTTCAATGCAACGGTCTCGCCGTTGCAAAAGTTAGAGCTATTGTCATTGTAAAGGACATTTTTTTTATTTATGTGTTGGTTTTGAAAACAGATAAATAAATGGGATTGTCATTTACAATGCCAATAGCTTACTCTCGCAAATGCAAGACCTATTGCATTTGCATGCATTTGCACCCACTTACACACACACACATGTGGTGGATGTGGATGTGGTGGATGTGGATGTGGTGGATGTGGATGTGGTGGATGTGGATGTGGTTGATGTGGTGGAT